>NW_028270176.1:2845341-3161490 GCF_037043375.1 Chiloscyllium plagiosum
AGTTACATCTGATTCCACCTTCCCTCTCTCAAACTGCCAAGTAAATTCTATCATATTAGGGTCACTGCCACCTCAGGGTTCATTCACGTTAATCTCCCTTATGAAGGTTGCCTCATTGCACAACACTAAATCCGGTACTGCCTGTTCTCTACTGGGGTCCACAAGCTGCTCTGAAAAGCCATCTTCCAGAAATTCCATAGATTATTTTTCTTGCAATCTACTGTCAGCCCTATTTTCTCAGTACCCCTGCATTTTGAAATCCCCCCGATTACTGTAACCATGCTTTTCTTACATGCTTTTTCTATTTCCTCATGTGTGTTACGCCACAAATCTTGACTATTTCTTGGAGGTCTCTAGATAACTCCCATTATGGTGTTTTTACCTTCGTGAATCTACATTATCTGACTCCAATTCATTTATGCTATTGATTTAACTTCATTTCTTACTGATCAGGCAACCCCTGCCCACCTGCCTGTCTTTTCGTTTGGATGGAAGACTTTGAATATTTAGCTCCGAGAAAGCTTCAGCCTTATCTTTTGCACTGATGTGCAACGGTTTTCCATCATTGTCAATGGGAATACTGGTGGAGCCTCCTCTTCCAGTGAGTTGTTAAATTGTCCACAGCCATTCTCGACTGGATGTGGCAGGAATGCAGAACTTAGATCTGATCTTTTGCTTGCTGCATCACTTAGCTCTATTACTTGCTGCTTATACAGTTTGACATGCAAGTTTGCTGTTTGGTCGCTTCACCTGATTGGCACCTCATTTTTAGGCATGCCTGGTGCTACTCCTGGCATGCTCTCCTGCACTCTCCATTGAATCAGGATTGACCCCCTGGCTTTATGGTCATATTTGCGTGGGGGATATGTCATGCCATGAGGTTACAGATTGTGCTACTGCACAGTTCTGCTGCTACTGGGGGCCTAGTGCCTCATGGACACCTTGTCTTGAGCTGTTAGATCGTTTCAAAGTCTGTCCCATTTAGCACGGTCATACTGCCACACAACACGATGGAGGTTATTCTCAATTTGAAGGTGGGACTTGTTTTCACAATGTCTATACTGTGGTTGCTCTTACTGATACCGTCATGGATAGATGCATCTGCAACAGGCAGATTGGTAAGAATGAGTTCAGGTATGTTTTTTCCCTCTTGTTGATTCCCTCCCCAACGACTGCAGACCCAGCCTCACAGCTGTGTTCTTTAGGACCCAACCAACTCCATCAGTAGTACTGCCACCGAGCCACTCTTGATGGTGAACATTGAAATCCTCAACACAGAGTACATTTTGTGTCCTTGCCATCCTCAGTGATTCCTTCAATTGCTTTTTTAAAATTCATTTGTGTGACTTGGGCATCCCTATTTGCCTTTGAGAAGATGGTGCTGAGCTGGTTACTTGAATCGCTGCAGTCCACTTGTTGTGGGTTTTTGACCCACAATGCCATTAGGGAGGGAATTCCAGGATTTTGTCCCAATGACTGTGAAGAAACAAATATATATTGCCAAGGCAAGATGGTCAGTGGCTTTGAGGGAAACTTGTAGGTGGTGATGTTTCCAAGTACCTGCTGCCCTTGTCCTTCTGGATGGAAGTGATCGTGGGTTTGGAAGGTGCAGTCTAAGATGTTTCGGTGAATTTCTGTAGAGCACCATGTAGATAGTATGCACTTCTGCTACTGATCGCTGACGGTGGAGGGATTGAATGCTTGTAGATGTGGTGCCAATCAAACAGGTTGCTTTTTCCTGGATTCTGTCGAGCTTCTTGAGTGTCATTGGGGTTGCACCCGTCCAAGAAAGTGGAGAGTATTCCATCGCACTGTTGACTTGTGCCTGGTCGATGGGGGATAGACTTTCAGGTACCAGGAGGTGAGTTCCTTGTCACAGTACCCGAGTCTCTGACCTGTTCTTGTAGCCACTGTGTTTATGTGGTGAGTCCGTTGAGTTTTTGGTCAATGGTAACAGTGGGAGATGGAGTGATGGTAATGCTGTTGAATGTAAAGGGACAGTGGTTAGAATGTCTCTCGTTGGTGATGGTCATTGTCTGGCGCAAATGTTACTTGCCACTTGTCGGCCCAATCCTGCGTATTGTGCAGATCTTGTTTCATTTGAGCATGGACTTCTTCAATACTTGAGGAATGCGAATGGTGCTGAACACTGTGAAATCATCGGCAAACGTTCCACTTCTGACCGTTGCAAGGTCATTGATGAAGAAGCTGAAGATTGTTGGGCCGAGGACGCTACCCTGAGGGACTCCTGCAGAGATGTCCTGGAGCTGAGATGACTGACCCTCCACAACCACAACCATCTTTCTTTATGCCGGGTATGAATCTAACCAGCGGAGTGTTTGCCCCCAGTACCCATTGTTACCAATTTTGCGAGAGTTCCTTGATGCCATACTCAGTCAAAAGCAGCTTTAATGTCAAGGGCTGTCACTCTTACCCCACCTCTGGAATTCAGCTGTTCCGTCCATGTTTGAACCAAGGCTGTAATGAGATCAGGAGCTGAATGACGCTGGGGAAAGCCAAACTGGGCGTCACCGAGCAGGTAATTGCTGAGGAGATGCTGTTTGATAGCACTGATGCTGAGCCCTTCCATCACTTCATTGATGATGGAGAGGCGAATGATTGGGCAGTAACTGGCCGGGTTGGATTTGTCCTGCTTTTTGTGTGCAGGACATAACTGGGCCATTTTCCACATTGTCGGTTAGATGCCAATGTTGTAACTTACTGGAAGAGCTTAGCTAAGAGAGCAGCAAGTTCTGGAGCATACTTCTTCAGTACTATTGCTGGAATGTTGTCAGAATCCGTAGCCTTTGCAGTATCCAGTACCTCCAGCCACATTTTGATATCACGTTGAGTGAAACGAATTGGCTGGAGACTGGAATCTGTGATGCTGGGACCACTGCAGGATCCCGAGATGGATCATTCACTCGGCACTTCTGACTGAAGATTGTTCCGAATGCATCAGCCTTACCTTTTGCACTGATGTGCTGGGCTTCCCCATAATTGACGATGGGGATATTTGTGAAGCCTCCTCCTCCAGTGAGCTGTTTTCATGTCCACCACAATTCACAACTGAATGTGGAAGGACTGCAATTCTGAGATCTGATGCATTTGTTGTGGGATTGCTTAGTTCTGTATACCACTTGCTGTTTATGCCATTTGGCACGCAAGCAGCCCTGATTGGCAGCTTCACCAGGTTGACACCTAACTTTTTGGTTTGCCTGATGCTGCTTCTTGCATTCCCTCATGCAGTCTGCATTGAACCAACGTTGATACCCTGGCTTCATGTTCATCATTCAGTGGAGGGTATGCCAGTCATGGGGGTGCTGGAGTACAGTCCTGCTGCTGTTGATGGCCCACAGCGCCTTACCGATGCCAGTCTTGAGCTGCTAGAATGGTTTGAAGTCTGTCCCATTTAGCACGGTGATAGTGCCGCACAGCACGATGGAGGTTATTCTCAATGTGAACGCAGGATTTCATGTCCACAAGCGCAGTAGTCACTTTTACCAATATTCTCATGGACAGATCCTGCTGCAGCAAGCAGATTAGTAAGGGTGTGGTCAGGTATGTCTTTTTTCTCTTGTTGGTTCCTTCGCCACCAGCCGCAGACCCAGTCTAGACGTTTAAGCTCCAGCATTAGTTATCAAGTGATTACCATCACAATAATTGCATAATAATTTAAATCAGTCTGGCTAACAAGTATACTGAGGTTGACATTTTAAATTAATTTATTGACTGGTAGGGCAAATAGGACAATATATTCTTTTTTTCAGGATTCAAACAGCAATTATTAAGCCATTGGTATTACAATTATTACACAATGCTGGAACTTAGTCTTGCAGACAAGTACAGTGGGTTCATATTTGAATTTAATCCATTGTTTCCTTGTACCAATACAGTAAGATAAATATCCATTTTATTTCAGATCAACACACCTCCAAAAGAATCAATCATTTCTGATGAAACACGCATTGTAAAAACCTGATTTTTGCTCATTTGAATGATCGCTGTAATCTCAGCCCTTTAAATTTAGAAAACCGTAATTTTCCCTGCAACAATTCCTGTTCATTTCTGCACATGGCACAGTCACATTGTAAGATGAGATTTATCATTATTCTGAAGTTCCCTAATAGCAGTTTGAAAATCTCTTTGTTGCTAATATATAATAATTGTTCATTTCAGCACATAGAATGTAGAATAAACCAGCACAGCACAGACCCTTTGGCCCACGACATTGTGCTGACCTTTTATCCTTCACTAAGATCAAACTAACCTCCATACCCTTCATTTTACTATCATCTATGTGCCTATACAAAAGTCACTTAGAAGTCCCTGATGGATCTGATTCTCTGACCACCACTGGCAGTGCATTCCACGCACCCATCATTATCTGTAAAGAAACTATCTCTGACATCCCCCTAAAACGTTCTCCATTGACCTAAAAATTATCTTTTGTGATCAGCACATCCATCCTTGGAAAAAGTGTCTGGTTATCCACTCTATCTATGCCTCTCATTATCTTGTACGTCTATATCAAGCCACCTCTCATCCTCTTTCACTCCAGTGAGAAAAGCCCGTGCTCCCTCAACCTTTCTTCATATGACCTGCACTGCAGTCCTGGCAGCATCTTGGTAAATCTCCTCTGCACACTTTCAAAAGCCTCCACATCCTTCCCAAAATTAGGCGAGCAGAAATGAACGCAATATTCCAAGTGTGGTCTAACCAGGGCCCTATAAAGCTGCAGCATAACCTCCTGACTCTGAAACTCAATCCCCCAGCTAATGAAAGCCAACACACCATACGTCTTCTTGAGAACCCTATCATCTTGAGTGGCAGCTTTGAGGGCACTATGGATATGGTCCCCAAGGTCCCTCTGTTCCTCCACGCTGCCAGGAATCCTGCCTTTAACCCTGTATTCTGCATTCAAATTTGAAATTCCAAAATGAATCACTCACACTTTCCCTGGTGGCACTCCATCCGCCATTTCTCAGCCCCGCTCTGCATCCTGTCAATGTGCTATTACAACCTTCAACAGCCTTCCATACGATCCACCACTCCACGAACCTTTGTGTCATCGGCAAACGTACTAACCCACACTTCCACTTCCTCATCCAAGTTATTTATAAAAATCACAAAGAGCAGAGGTCCCAGAACAGAATCTTGCAGAACATCACTCGTCACCATGCTCCAAGCTGAATAGTTTCCATCTACTGTCACTCTGTCATCTGTGGGCCAGCCAATTTATTATCTGGACAGACAGGTTTCCTGTATCCCATGTCTCCTTACTTTCTGAATGAATCTACCATAGGATCCATATCATACAATTTGCTAAAATCCATATACATCACATACACTGCTCTGCCATCAATGTGTTTTGTCACATCTTTAAAGAATTCATTAAGGTTTGTGAGGCATAACCTGCTCCATGCTGACTATACTATTCCAAATAATCATAAATCCTGTCTTTCAGAATCCTTTCCAGTAATTTGCCCACAACTGATGCAAGACTGACTTGTCTATAATTTCCAGGATTATCCCAATCCCTTTCTTGAACAAGAGAATAATGGTTTCCACCATCTGGTGGAACTCCAATGGACAGTGAGGATGCAAAGATCTTTGCGAAATGCACAGCAATCCCTTCCCTTGCTTCCCATAACGACCTTAGTTTCATCCGTTCTGGCCCAGGAGACTTATCTATCCCCATGTTTTGCAATATTTTCAGCACATCCTCCGTCTTAACATCAACCTGTTGGAGCATATCAAACATTAAGGACCTCCCATACCTCTTCCAACTCGTGGCCCACGTTCCCTTCACTGTTAGGGGTACAAATGTGGAATTATGTCTCAGTACTGAATTAATGTAACGATATTGCAGTCTATAACGTCTCAATTACAGTGGGCGGCACGGTGGCACAGTGGTTAGCACTGCTACCTCGCAGCGCCAGAGACCCGGGTTCAATTCCCGACTCAGGCGACTGACTGTGTGGAGTTTACACATTCTCCCTGTGTCTGCGTGGGTTTCCTCCGGGTGCTCCGGTTTCCTCCCACAGTCCAAAGATGTGCAGGTTAGGTTAATTGGCCATATTAAATTGCCCGTAGTGTTAGGTAAGGGGTAAATGTAGGGGTATGGGTGCGTTTCGCTTCGGCGGGTCGGTGTGGACTTGTTGGGCCGAAGGGCCTGTTTCCACACTGTAATCTAATCTAATCTACAGTGACTATCAAATTGTATTTTAACTGAGGAAAAAAATTTGAATTGATTTGGTTATATTTCACTTCATGCTAACAATAAGAGTTTCCTTTTCTCATTCGTAAAACTTACTTAAAATTCATCTCACTTTTATGTACAGAAAGTAGAATTGACATCTGTTTGTTCCTTTCTTTATCAAAGACTGTTAATTTTGAATTTGTAGAAGTTGTGCATTCTTGGAAGGAAGAGAAATTGTCTTCAGCTGAATATTCACATTGAATGACTGATGCATTTTTCAAAAAGTCAACGTACAATTATCACGCAGTCAATTTGTCATTTGAAGAATTGTCATGAGAGTCCTATTTACTTAAGAACATCATTACTTTACTCTATTATTAATGTAAATTACTATTTCATTTCCAGTCCATTACACACACAAACTACCTAATTAATTCCCACTCCAATTACTACAATAAACAGCTGATTAGTTTTCATTTGAGTAACCACATTAAATATGCCAATACAGTCCTGCCCGTTCTGGGTGGGAACATTTTCAAAGGAGCTTGTGGAGCTGTGGTAGTGTCTCTACAACAAGACCAGGAGGCAAGGCTTCAAATCACACCTTCAACTGAGCTGTATCAGAACAACTCTGAATGTTGATTAGAAAATACCTAAGCACAGACTTTTCAATCCAACATTAGATCTGCTTCTATCTATTATTCGTTGCAATAATCACAAAATCTGATTGTTATTTTTGTCTCATTACCAAGAAATATGTGTGCAGGTATCCCCCACTTTGAAAAAGTTTGTTTTACGCCACTTTGATTTTCCAAAATAATTACCTTAGTACGTGTTTTCACTCGCTGAAAGAAATCCGAAGCGGATTTTAGCTTTTAGGAAATTGGAGGATTTTTTCCCCATACAAATGAATGCTTTTTCTATTGACACCATTTCAGCTCATGAAAGGTTTAATTGCAATGCTCTACTTTCGGATAGCGGGGGATACCTGTATCTAATTACGTTGCTTATAAGTTCCTGAAGAATATTTGAGAATGTTGCAGAAATGGCACAGACTTTGGGTGGCACGGTGGCTCAGTGGTTAGCACTGCTGCCTCAATTCTGTGTGGCAACTGTCTGTGTCGAGTTTGCACATGCCCCCCGTGTCTGCGTGGGTTTTCTCCAGGTGCTCCGGTTTCCTCCCACAGTCCAAAGATATGCAGGTTAGGTGAATTGGCCATTCTAAATTGCCCGTAGCGTTAGATGGGTTAGTCAGGGGTAAATGTAGGGGAATGGGTCTGGGTGGGTTTCTCTTTGGAGAGTTGGTGTGAACTTGTTGGGCCGAAGGGCCTGTTTCCACACTGTAGGGAATCTAATGTAATCTAAAGTTTAAAATGTTTAAATCCAATTGATCATTCTTTTTTGTTTGGACTTGCCCCTTTGAAAAAATCGAAACACATGAAACATTACTCTTTCATACTATATATTTGAAATAAAGTTTATTTCTTCTTCAGTAAACTAACAAATCCCACTACCTATTTCTTGTCAGTCAACTGATTAACTACTTCGTAATTAAATATTGTGATTCATCGAAATATTACTCTGTCCTTTCATAAAAATGATTTTTAAATTATTGTTCGATTTATGAATTGTCAGAAAATTGTTTTTTATTTTTCCATTTACCTGTTCATTTTGACTGTAAGATTAAAATACTTTGAAAATATTGGAGTGTGTTCATTTGAAAATAAGCTTTTCACATCTCTCACATATCTTGCTTGTTGCATTGTGGATTAAGAATGGTGGAATTCTGGTTTGCTGGTGGAATTCCAGTAAAAGCCAAACATTTGTTGACTTTAACTAAGATCTTAACACCCAAATATCAATATGTTGTTACGTCATATAAAATATATCAATGTTATTGAAATCAATACTCACACAAACTATTGCACATAAAGCCCCACAAAGGTCTTCTTGGCTATAATGCAAGGTTACAGGAATATGGAAGGGAGATGAGTTTGGGTGGGATAATCTTCGGTGTAGTAGTGTGCACTTGATGGGCTGAATAATATGCTTCCACGCTGAGGGAATTCTATAATTACTGTTCAGTATAGCAATCTGAGTAAGTATCTTATTGTTCCTGAGATCAATAAACCCAGTAAACATTTGGTTGTCAGTCCATCCAAAAAATGCAATTGATATCTTATATTGCAATTCAGTAATTGCATATGATTCTTGTTGCTTAAAGCAATAGTCATACTTTATCATAAATTAACAAGGATGCAACAGCAAAAAGATTGAAATGTTGATAGTTCTAATTTGTAGCAAGTTTTCCAAACTGCTTTCCAGTTCAAATATCACAAAAATTGTGCAATTTTGCCTGAGTACAATCATAGATGTAAATATTGTGAGTTCGTGTCCATTAAAAAAAATTATTTGCCTATTCAGAGCAAATACTGAAAGTTGCCACTGTAATTTTAATTTACTGTGTCTTTAATTCTGTAAAACATTCCTGTTAATTGCTCCTCATTTTCTTTCTAACTCGAATTTAAAAGTCAAAACATTGCTCATAGTAAAATTATATGTATTAGAAATGAGTATTCTCTACAATGAAACAAATGGAAGGATATACAGAATTATTGAACAGCCTATACAATGGAATGAAAAACAATTCCTTCTAGTATAAACTTTGCAATTCATCAATCCTGCCAAAACACTCTAATTCTCAGTTTATCGATCTTAATGTGTATCTAATCAATGTCAGTGTAAACTGCATGAAAATATTGAATCGTTTTATTTGTTAAATGACTAAAATAATTATTACTTAATTGTTATTACAAAAGTGAATTATATTTTAACTATCCACTGAGGTCAAATGACCATCGATCCTAAATTGGACATTCTCAATTCACCCAAAGCTGGACTAACTGGGCTGAGCAGAAAATTCGCTAAACTCAATGAAACAGCAGCTAGTATCAGATGGCTGCGGAGAACAGTGGAAACCCAAGTCAAAGAGATCACAAAGTTTCAGGGAGATCCAGTTACAACCAGCTAAATAGTTGTGTATTGGAGGAGTTTCATCCAGAGTTGCTGTCATCTTGACTTCCTGCCAGTGGCTCAGCACTTTACACTTCTCCACCATGGCAATATTAAAGGGGTTGGAGTCACCCTGCTGGAAGCTTTCAATCCAGTTCATGGACATAGTAGGACCTTTATCACTCGACTATTAGTCATTTCCAAACCATTTAAAACCGCTTAACATTATTGAAATCAATGTGCACACAAACACTGTGATACATAAAAACACATGACTGTCTTCAAGGCCATGTAATTACTGTTCAGTGGAAAATGCTTCGTAGGTAACATATGCTTCGGTTGTATATCCACAGCACACATCTGGTTATCACCCCATCCAAGTCATCTGCAAGAGATAATTGACACACTACATGTTGATCAGATTGATAATCACTCTTTAATAATAATGCCTGAGGATATTAATATTAAAATGTATGTGATGATATTCCTGAATATTTGAAAGATTTCCAATAATTTTCCAGTGCAATCATCAATTATAAATGTGTAATTGTGGCTGAGTACATCAATACCTGCAAGATTTTAAAACAAATCTCCATGAAAATTACTCATTTGTTTATTCAGACCAAATATTGAAAAAATCCTCTGTAAATGGCAGTGACTGTATTTTTATAGGATACCCACATTCCTCATCTAGTTATTTTTGTCCTAATTGTGACTTGAATGTCTAAATATTGATGATATAAAAAATTGCAGGAAATGTACTATTTTCATTGTGAAGAAAAGCAGAGAAAGGAATTCTTAAATAACTGAGAATTATGAACAAAACAATACTGATTAATAATCCCTCAATGTCTTTTGTTTTTCAAAACATCACCATGTCATTTTAATCTTCAATTCACTATCTTAATGAATGTCTAATCAACATTAGAGCAAACTAATTTGAAAATATTTAATCATTTAATTTGCCAGACCTCTAACATTAATTATCAATTTATTGCCATTCCAATAATCAGACAGTAATCTTGTTTAGTCTTTGTGACAGGCATCGTGAGATTCACATTTTAGTTTAATCCATTGTTTATTAGCATCAATATTAAAATGAAAAATTGTAATCATTCTTTCCATTATGCACATTCTTAACACATTTGCAAAAGAACCCATGATTTCCCATCCACCGTTCATAGTAAACATATTATCCCTTCTGATGTGAATGCGCAAAATAATCATGAAATTAATATTCAGTCTTATTATTTAACACATGTCAGATTGCTATTCACTCCAATAATTTCTGTGCATTTCTACACATCACACAGTTGCACAGCAATATGAGATTTCTTGCCAATTTAAAGTTTGACATTCACTGATTTAAATACAAATTATTTCTTGTTTCCAATATTTAATAATTGTTCAAATACAGTAGATCCAGCTTTAAGTTTGGAATCATGTTTCAGTACATCAACTGATGTACACATATCGCATGGTATCATTGTACAATTATAGCAAATGCTGGTTTTTATGGTAATAGTGCCATCCTAGTTGATTTTTAGTTCAGTAATGGGATGCAAATTGATTTTTATTTTAATAGTGGAATCCTGTTTGACTTGCTTCGATTTCAATTCAGTACAAACATTTATCTTGTTTTGAATGCCATATCCAGCTCGTGATAAAAATGTTCTAAATTTCCTGTGCTGTTTTTTTGTGCGAAGTGAAGTCACATAGATTTGCTGTTCAGTTCAACAAATTTAATCATTTTTGAATTCTTGAAAGTCCTGCTTTAAAAAAAAAGCAAAAGAGGAATGTGTCCTTCAGCTGATTAATCACATTAAATGAATGTTTGCTTTTATGGATCATGTGCACTGCAAACTTACATCAATTAAAAATACATGTTCCTTCAAGTAAACCAATAGAACGAAATACATAATTCTTGTATCATCTGCATTTTTGAGCAAAATTACTGAATGGCTCATTTTTTCTTCAATCCATTAATATATTTTATTCTTCAGTTTACCGATCTTAATGAACATCCAATCAACATCAGAGCAAAGTAATTTCAAAATATTTACTCAATTTATTTGTTCAGGTTAACAAAAATAATTATCGAGTCATTATCATTACAATAATTGTGAAATAATTTAAGTTTGTCCTTTGAAGGTTATAGTGAAATTCATGAATCAATTTAATCTATTCTTTAACTTAATCTATTGGAACAATACTATAATATGAAAATGCATTTTTCTTTCAGGTCAACTATCCCATAATGGAATCCACAACTTACCATCCAAATCTCATTGTAAATACAGGTATCTGACTTTTGCTCATATGAATGATCACAGTAATCTCACCCTTGTAGATTGAGGTTTTCACTGCAATAATTTCTGTTCATCGCTACACATTGCAAAATCACATTTCTGATTCTTCTAACTGCACTAACAGAATTTTGAAAATCTATGTGTTGCTAATAGCCAATAATTGCTCAGTTCAGTAATGGGTGTAAATGTGGAATTATATCTCAGCATACGAACTAAAGTGAAGACATTGCAGTGTACAAACTCACAATCATTCTGAATATCAATTTATATTTTAACCATGGAAAAAGAGTTGAATTGATTTCATTATATTTCACTTCAATGATCATATTTATTTGTATTTCTCATCACAGACTTTTTTAGATGTTACAAAATTCTTTATAATTCATGTCACTTTTTAAGGTCGCAAAGTGAACTTAAAACCCATTTGCTCTTTCCTTTATCAATCGTAACAATTTGTGTATTGAAGAAACGGAGATGGATACAGCACGAAAACGGGCCATTCAGCCCAACTTGTCCATGCCGACCAGGTTTTGTAAACTGAACTAATACCATTACCTGCATTGATAATGACCATTTCTTGTTTCTGTTCTTGTTTCTGATCTACAGCATCTACAGATCTTTCCATTTTTATTTATAATTAATGTTAGAATTCTAAAAAAGAAAACTGTTTCAGTGCTTTCAAAGTAGCTTACTTTGATGTTGATTAAATATTCATTAAGATCAGTAAACAGGATTAAAACAAGGTAACTAGGTTGATAGAAAACTAATGGTCATTATCAAACATTATCAAAGACTGTAAACTCTTTACGACTACAAAGTTCTTAAAATTTTGGAGGAATTTAAAAGCAGCATAATGACATTCATACTTAATTCGTGACCCGAAGCAAATAATTTGGAAGTATTGTGATCATTAAAATGAACAAAACTTACAAGTGGATTTAATGTTAGAGTGAAAAGCAATTCGGTAGATATTTATATATTTTCTCATCAAATTTCAGAGGTGCATTGATAGACCTCTGTGGAAGGTGGGAATTGAATCCTGGTCTACTCGTAGAGACATTACCAGAGCTCCATAAGAGTTTTCCATAATGTTCCCACTCAGGAATGGGAGGACCAAAATCACATGTTTACTGTAGATACTCTCATGAAAACTGCTCAGATATTTATGAAAATAATTGAACTGGGATGGAATCAGATACTTTCTGTGTGTAATGGACTGACAAAAATAATAATGTTGGAGCTAAACAACAATGGTCTTGATTAAATATAAATCGTGTGATAAATCGCAGAAAGTTGAAGGGAGAATCAGTGAAGACTAACAATAAATCAAATGATTCAATATAATTCAACAGTTATTCATTTACCTAAATGAAACTTAAACTGCATTGCAAAGGTCATCAATTGGAAATAATGTATTTTTGATTCAATATGACTCCTCAGCTGAAGAAAACGTCCCTTATTTCCACAAATTTGTGATTTGTACCAATTCAAGATCCACTGTTGAAGAAAAGAACAAACATATGTTAATTCTGTTTTGAATACATAAGTAACCCATGAAATTTAAATGCTTTTGAGCCTGAAAAATATTAAACTCTTATTGTAATAGTTAGAAATATAGAAATGCTAGCGTAATTGTGAAAGACAATCAATGCAAGAAACCATAGAAATGTGCCTGTTGGAAATCAAAAATAAAATCAGAAATTGCTGGAATAAAGCTCAGCAAGTCTGGCAGCATCTGCAGAGAGAAGCAGAGTTCATGTTTTGGGTCCAGTGACCCTTCATCAAAACACATTTTTGTTCACAACCAATTCACTTCAGCACAGTTTCCACTGTTGAAGCGGAAATCAATATTCACAATGATCAGGAGAATATACAATTAAAAAGTTTACATCAGTTGATGAAACGAGCCATATTTTCACAATGTAGCAAACCTGGATAGAAAAAATCTAATAGTAGATATTGGAAATAATTAGATTTTTAAAAAATTGTAAGTTGTAAACTAAAGAAATTTGACATATCTCATTGTTATTTGACTAAACAATCAACAGCAGTTATTGGAGTGAATTGATTCGGCTGAATAATAAGCAATGATTATTATGAGTATTCAAATAAGGTAAAAATGTGATATTTTCGACAAATCTAGATGTGAAGTTATTTATAGTTGGCAGATGTGTTAACAATGAGGACGCTTTTGCGGAAGGTCAGTCAACTCAAAACATTAACTCTGCTTTCTCTCCATTAATGCTGCAAGACCTGCTGACTATTCCCAGAAATTTCAAGTTCTTGTTTCTGATCTACAGCATCTACAGATCTTTCCATTTTTATTCATAATTAATGTTAGAATTCTAAAAAAGAAAACTGTTTCAGTGCTTTCAAAGTAGCTTACTTTGATGTTGATTAAATATTCATTAAGATCAGTAAACAGGATTAAAACAAGGTAACTAGGTTGATAGAAAACTAATGGTCATTATCAAACAGACTTATATTTTCATTCAAAAATGCAGGCGATTCAAGAATTCTCTCTTCTTTCCATTGTATTTCTTGGAGAGAAAGGTAATTTATAATTTGTCAAATTTTAACCGCAATCAGTGGTTAGATGTTTGGGACAGAATTAGACAGAACGTGAATAGATAATGAATGTGATTATCCTTTTCAGTGAAAGGTACAATCCATGACATTTGGTAGAAAGAAGAAATGTGACACACTTGTGAAATATTGTACATTGACAAATAATTTGGATAAAAGCTTTAACATTTCTGTATCTTCAAATCACTTTTTCATACATTGAACTAAAAATTTAAAAACAATGTGCATGAATTGGGAAAGAAGAAAAGGTATTAAAGATGACAGATCAGCTAAAAGCAAATTCTCTTTTTCCAAACATGTGGTATTTAATTAAATAATTGGAAATTTAATGGATTTTTAGCAAGAGCTACAATAAATGTGAACAATCAAGTGGAATATAATCAAATCAATCTAACTACGTTTCCACCCATGAAATTAAATTTAGCTATGTTTGGGAGATTGTAGAGTGCAATGTGTCTTTGAGTCAATTGATGTACTAAGCCATTATTCCACATCTACAGCTGGATATATTGGAGTTAAACCTGTTCGTTATTCGCTAGAAAATGGTTTAAAATAGCTGAAAACAAATTTAAGAATAATGAGAAAATTTGTATTGCAATGTGACTGTACGATATGTTGGCGAGAACTGAAATATTGTTGTGAAAATTCATTAGACTTCTTTTAATTGATAAAGCTGATTAATAATCCTTCCATTAAAATGAGTAGTGAGATGAAAGAGTATGAGATATTTACTATGAGTGTTGGATGAAAAATCTTTGGTTGATTCCTGGTGTGTTGACCAGAAAAAAATGTTAATATTTCATGATGATACTGGCATTAAGAAATAATGGATTAAAAATAAAGGGGGAATCTCATGATGCTTGTTAGAAAGACTAAATTTCATTAAGGTGTGATAGTTAAAATAAAAAAAATCTTTATAGAGAAGGCAATGGCTTAGTAGCATTATTGCTAGCCTGTTAATCCAGAGATCCAGATGATGTTCTGGGGACCCAAATTTGAATTCCATCACGGCAGGTCTGACTCCAAACCCACAACAACGTGGCTGACTCTCAACTGTCCTCTGGGCAGTTAGGAATGGGAAATAACTGCTGTCCTGTACAGCGACACCCTCATTCTGTAAAGGCATATAATGTTAGAACTCAACAATTAAAATGATTCAATATTTCCAAAACGGTTTGCTTTGATCTTGACTAGATATTCACTAAGAGTGGTAAACTGAGGATTAAAATATTGTTTCTTTTTAATAACATTCAGAGATTATTGATCAGAATTGTTTTGTCATTCAAGAGTCTCATTTATTCAAAAATTCTATATTTCCCTTATTTTCCCTCGTCCTTCCACAGGATCTGTACTGGGACTCTGTTGTTTATGGCGTACAAAAAATGACTTAGATGAAAATATAAATGATGTATTAGTAAGTGTGCAGACAATGCAAAGGTTGGGGGAATAGTGGATGTGTGGAGGGTTACGAAATATTACAGTGGGACATAGAAAAGCTGCAGATATGGGCGGAGAAATAGCAGATGGAGTTTAATCCATGTAAGTGTGAGGTGCTGCTCTTTGAGAGATTAAATAATAAAGAAAAGTATATGGTGAAAGACGGGACCCTGAATAGCTTTGTTGTTCATGGGAATCGTGTCATTCAAGTCCCCGTCTCCCTTAAAGAGAACATGTAAGTAGATAAGGTGGTAAGATGGCATTTGTCATGCCTGTCTCTATTGGTGAGCAAATTGATTACCAGAGTCAGGTTGTCATGTTGCAGCTTTATAAGACTTTGGTTAGGTCATACTTAGAGTACTGTGTTCAATTGTGTTCACCACATCACAGTAAGGATGCAGTGGCTTTGGAGAGGACGCAGAGGGTGCTTACTAGGATGCTGCCTTTTTTATAGGGTATGACCTATAATGAGATGCCAGAAAAGCTCAGGATATTTTCTCTGGAGCAGTGGACTTTGAGGGGAGACTTGATCAGATCAGGCAAAATTATGAGATGCATAGATAAGGTTAACAGTCAGAATGATTTTCTGAGAATTGAAATGTCAAAAACTAGGTGGCATGCACTTAAGGTGGAGGGTGGGGTGGTGCATGGTGGGGACTTCAAAGGAGATGCAAGGGGCAAATATATTTTTACAGAGAGTGTTAGGTGTCTGGAATGGACTTCTGGGGTGGTGGTGAAGGCAGATACAATTGGAGCGTTTAACAGTCAGTTATATTGGCACATGAATATAGAAGGACGGAGGGTTATGGGCCAAGGGCAGGCAGAAGGGAGGAGTTTCATTTGGCATCATGCTCGGAATGATGTCATTGGGAAAGTGTCCATTCCTGTGCTGCACAGGTCAATGTTCTATGCTCATTTCAAGTGCAATAATGTGTAACTCACATGACATTTAATATAATGAATATTTAACCGTGACTGTCAAAATTAGGAATAAAATAGGAAAACAACAAACTTGAGTATAATCGAAAGATATGGTCAATGACATTTACAGAGGTAATTTTTTCATTTTTTGTTCTGAATTAACAAATATCTTTAAGGCATGTGTTTAAAATATTTGTACTGAGCCATAATTTTTCACTGATAGTTTGACTAGAAACCTGTCAGAAAACTTCTGAAATTCATATCTTACCTTAATCCATTATTTCTTAGTGCCAATACTACAATAAACTGTGGCTGTGTGGAATGCTCTGCCACAGGGGGCAGTGGAGGCCCGCTCTCTGGATTCCTTTAAGAAGGAGTTGGATAGAGCTCTCAAAGATAGTGGAATCAAGGGTTATGGAGATAAGGCAGGAACAGGATACTGATTAGGAATGATCACCCATGCTTATATTGAATGGCGGTGCAGGCTCGAAGGGCTGAATGGCCTACTCCTGCACCTATTGTCTATTGTCTATTGTCTAAACCAAAGCATTTTATTCATGTTCATAAAACAAAAGCATTAATTTTCCATACAATGCTCATTGGAAATAGCTGATTGCTACTCATATTAACAGTCAAAGTAATCACAGCGCCATCCATAATGAGATATCTAAAGACATTTTATCCAATAAATACTGTATATTTATACATATTGCTTGTTCAACTAGCAATGTGAGATTTCTCATTAATATTCAGCTCACTCATAGCATATTAATAATTTAGTTATTGCTAATATCTAATAGTTGCTCAGTACATTAAAGGGTATAACAGTTGAATTATGGCTCAGTACATCAACGGATGAAAAGGATTTGCAGTGTTCAATCTCCCAATTATTGTGAATATCGATGTGTGTTTTGAATTGATTATATTTTTCTTCAATGCTTAAATTTCTGATCAAACTGAGTGAAATATTTTAATGTGAAAAAATAGTTCAATTTTTGTGAGTTTTTTTGTGTTAACAAGAAAAAGAATTTACAGCTGTTTGCTCTTTCCTTTTTCAATAAGAGTAAATTTTGAATTGTTGAAAGTTGTACAGGAGTGGAAGGAAGGGAATTTGGCTGCAACTGAATAGTCACATTGAATAACACTTTTTTCTGATTTCTTAATGTTGCAAAAAATTCTGATTGTCTTTTTATTATAAGAACAAATACTTTAAACATATTGAATCGTTTTATTTATTTTAATGAATTTACAATATCACACGATTATGTCTACATGTCTTTCATTTAATTATCATGATATTAATTTTTAAGTATGACCATCTGTGCTTTGTACCGTTATTATTGTGAATTACTATTTCATTGTTAGTCCATTACACACAGAATCAGGCATATTATCGCAATGAATCTTGTTTAGTTTTCGTTCGCATAACCACAGTGAGGATGTGACAATACTCCCACCATTCGTTGATAAGAACATAATGAAAGGCTCTTGTGGAGCTCTGGTAATGTCTCTACTACAAGACGAAGAGGCGTGGATCGAATTCCCACCTTCAGCAGACATGTGTCAGAGCAGCCAAGAATGTTGGTTCAAAAATATCGAAGCGGAGACTGAATTGTTTTTGAATCCAACATTGGATTTGCTTCTACCTGTTGTTCATTTCCATAATCACAGAACTCTGCGATTTATTTTCTTCAGGTCACTAACAAAACTATGTGTCTCATTATAGTATCTGAAAATTTTAAATTTGATAACATTGTAGTTTTTAAAACTTAAACTATCTAAATAATGATTTTTTTGTTTAAAATATCCTACCAAAATTAGGGATGTGTACGGTGGGTCAGTGGTTACCACTGTGGCTTCACAGCACCAGGGTCCCAGATACGATTCCAGCCTCGGGCGACTGTCTGTGACGAGTTTGCACATTCTCCCCGTGTCTGTGTGGGTTTACGTCTGGGCATTCCGTCTTCCTCCCACAGTCCAAAGATGTGTAGGTTAGGTGAATTGGCCATGCTAAATTGCCCGTAGTGAAAGGTGCACTAGTGAAAGGGAAATGGGTTACTCGTCGGAGGTTCGCTGTGGACTTGTTGGGCCAACGGGCCTGTTTCCACACTGTAGGGAACTAAAAAAAAGAATCCAATTAGGATCCATATGGTGAGCAATAGCATTTTACTGCCAATCAGCTCAGGAATGTTCACATGTAATATATTCTCTGAATTCAATCCTGCAAAAGAATTTCAATAAACATTTAACACATAAACAATATGCATTTCAGAAAATCACGTACATCAGTCCTTTTTCTGAACTATGCAAGATAAAAAATTGATTTCTCCTTCAGTAAATGAAACATATGTCATTTCCTATTGCCCTTCAGTCTCTTGATTACCTTTATTATACAACAAAATTTGTAATTCATCTCATTATTGCTCCATCTTTTGATCAAATTAAATTTCTCCTTCCACTTCGATTGATGTACTGAGAGCTCATTTTATTTCCTCTCGCCTACTTATATTCAGTGTGAAATTAAAATGCTTTGAAAATATTGGTGCTTTCACTTGAAAATCGAAGTTGCAAATGTCTCACTGATCACATGTTGTTTTTAAATGTGATTTACAAAGGAATTAGAGTAGATTCTTACAACAGTGGCTTTAATTATGATCTTTAACACCCAATTGTTAATCCATTCCTATATCACATAAAAAAATCTCAATGTTATTGATATCAATGCTCACACAAAATGGCACATCGAGCCACACAAAAGTCTTGATGGTCATATAATTAATGCTGAGTAGAATCACCTGAGTAAGTTCTTTCTTGTTCCTGAGAGCAAGCACCACAGTAAACGTTTACTGATCATTCTATCCAATGAATTCAATCGTTACCTTATATTTCAGTTCAGTAATTACACAGGACATATGCAGTTAAAACCAATAGTCATTTTTTTTTAAATTACAGATGGCTGAGGACGCTAGCACCAACATATATCGAGATGTTGATGATCCTGATTCGTTACAAGTTTTAGAACAGGTTCCCAGTCCAAAGTTGGCAAAACATTTCATTTTAGCTTAGTACAAATACTTTGTACTCATGTCTATTAAAAAAAAATCTTCATCTGCTTATTAAGAGAAAACACTGAAAATTGCCACTGTAAATTTTATTTATTGCTTTCATTCATGAAAATACTCATGTTAATTGCTTCTCATTTTCTTCTGAATTCTGATATAAATGTCGAAATACTGACCATAATAAATTATATGAATTATAAAGGAGTGTTGTCTGCAAGAAAACCAAAGGAAGGAAGTATGGACTTCTTTGGAAAACAGCTCCACGTTTGGGAAATCAAAGTGTACACATACCCTGCACAAAGACGACATGACCATGTTCATGGCCATCTAATTACTGCTGTGTAGAACACTCTTCTGAAGTATCTTATTGTCCTTGAGCTCAATAAGCACAGCAAATATTTCGTTATCATCCCATTCAATGGATGCTAGATGTTGATATTCCTGAATATTTCTAAGTTTTCTCATTGTCCAGTCTAATCATCACTACAAAAGTGTAATTGAAGCTCGTTATATCGATATCTGCAAACATTTTGGAGTTATATACATTAAACGTATTTGTTTCTTCAGAGAAAATATTGAATACCATTCTTCACCATTCAATAACATTGACTTTCATTCTGTAATATTAATTTCCAACACACCCCGTCCACCTGGACACCCCGTGCTGGCTTCCTACCTGCCCTCGACCTCTTCATAGCAAACTGCCACCGCGATATTAACCGCTACCTGAACTCCCACACTCCCCCCACCCACTCCAACCTCTCACCCTCGGAACGCGCAGCCCTCCACTCCCTCCGTTCCAACCCCAACCTCACCATCAAACCAGCTGACAAGGGAGGCGCAGTAGTAGTTTGGCGCACTGACCTTTACACCGCTGAGGCCAAACGCCAGCTCGCAGATACCTCCTCCTACCGTCCCCTTGACCATGACCCCACCCCCCACCACCAAACCATCATCTCCCAGACCGTCCATAACCTCATCACCTCAGGGGACCTCCCATCCACCGCCTCCAACCTCATAGTCCCACAACCCCGAACCGCCCGTTTCTACCTCCTGCCCAAAATCCACAAACCTGACTGCCCCGGACGACCCATCGTCTCAGCCTGCTCCTGCCCAACCGAACTCATCTCGGCATACCTCGACACGGTCCTGTCCCCATTAGTCCAAGAACTCCCCACCTACGTTCGTGACACCACCCACGCCCTCCACCTCCTCCAGGATTTCCGCTTCCCCGGTCCCCAACGCCTCATCTTCACCATGGACATCCAGTCCCTGTACACCTCCATCCCCCATCACGAAGGACTCAAAGCACTCCGCTTCTTCCTTTCCCGCCGTACCACCCAGTACCCTTCCACCGACACCCTCCTTCGACTGACCGAACTGGTCCTCACCCTGAACAACTTTTCTTTCCAATCCTCCCACTTTCTCCAAACAAAAGGAGTAGCCATGGGCACCCGCATGGGCCCCAGCTATGCCTGCCTCTTCGTAGGGTATGTGGAACAATCCATCTTCCGCAACTACACTGGCCCCACCCCCCATCTTTTTCTTCGCTACATTGATGACTGTATCGGCGCTACCTCGTGCTCCCACGAGGAGGTTGAACAGTTTATCCACTACACCAACACCTTCCACCCCGACCTCAAATTCACCTGGACAGTCTCGGACTCCTCCCTCCCCTTCCTAGACCTTTCTGTTTCTATCTCAGGCGACCGAATCAACACGGACATCTACTACAAACCTACCGACTCCCACAGCTACCTGGACTACACCTCCTCCCATCCTGCCCCCTGTAAAAACGCCATCCCATTCTCCCAATTCCTTCGTCTCCGCCGCATCTGCTCCCAGGAGGACCAGTTCAAAATACGTACAACACAGATGGCCTCCTTCTTCAAGGACCGCAATTTCCCCCCCGACGTGGTCGACGGTGCCCTCCACCGCATCTCCTCCACTTCCCGCTCCTCCGCCCTTGAGCCCCGCCCCTCCAACCGCCACCAGGACAGAACCCCACTGGTCCTCACCTACCACCCCACCAATCTCCATGTACAGCGCATCATCCGCCGTCACTTCCGCCACCTCCAAACAGACCCCAGCACCAAGGATATATTTCCCTCCCCTCCCCTATCAGCTTTCCGTAGAGACCACTCCCTCCGCGACTCCCTTGTCAGATCCACACCCCCCACCGACCCAACCACCACTCCCGGCACCTTCCCTTGCAACCGCAGGAGGTGCAACACTTGCGCCCACACCTCCCCCCTCACTTCTCTCCAAGGCCCCAAGGGAAACTTCCATATCCGCCACAGATTCACCTGCACCTCCACCCACATCATCTACTGCATCCGCTGCAGCCGGTGTGGCCTCCTCTATATTGGGGAGACAGGCCGCCTACTTGCGGAGCGATTCAGGGAGCACCTCTGGGCCACCCGGACGAACCAACCCAACCAACCTGTGGCACAGCATTTCAACTCCCCCTCCCACTCCACCGAGGATATGCAGGTCATTGGACTCATCCACCGCCAAACCACAACAACCCGACGGTCGGAGGAGGAGCGTCTTATCTTCCGACTGGGAACCCTCCAACCGCAGGGGATGAACTTGGACTTCACCAGTTTCTTCATCCCCCCTCCCCCCACCTTGTCTCAGCCGGATCCTTCCAGCCCGGCACCGCCTTCCTGACCTGCAGTCTTCTTCTTGACCTCTCCGCCTCCACCCTACTCCGACCTATCACCCTCACCTTGACCTCTTTCCACCTATCACATTTCCAACTCCCCTCCTCCAAGTCCCTCCTCCCTACCTTTTATCTTCTCCTGCTGAACACTCTCTGCTCATTCCTGAAGAAGGGCCTGTGCCCGAAACGTCGAATCTCCTGTTCCCTGGATGCTGCCTGACCTGCTGTGCTGTTCCAGCAATAAAGTTTCAATATTAATTTTCCTTGCCTACTTATTTTCTTCCATGTATTAGCGCAAATGTCTAAATATTGATGATACATAAAGTAACTACAATTATGAATTATTTTTCTTCAGAAGCAAACCCGAGATAAGAAAAATAGAATATTGAAAAGCTGAGAATTTTGAATGGCGAAATAATTCTGATCAATGAGTACAGCATATCTGAGGTGCTTTTTACACACCATTATTCCAACATTTTTATTCTCAGTGCACTGATTTTAATGAATATCTAATCAACATCAGAGCAATCTTGTTTAGAAATATTGAGTTATTTAATTGTAAGACTTCTAACACTAATTTTCATTCCATTGTCATTCCAATAATTAGACAGTAATTCAGTTTAGTCTTTGTAACAACATCATGCGATTTGCATTTTAGTTAAGTCCATTATTTCTTAGTGTTTCATATTACAATGAAAAACAGATTATTTATTCCAGGTCAACACACCCACTAAACAAACAATGACTTGCATTCCAGCACTCGCAGTAAATACCTTATTCTTTCTTATTTGAATACGCTCAGGAATCATGACGTTAACGTTCAGACATATAAATCAAGTCATGTCTGATTTCTTTTCACACCAATAATTACTGTTCATCTCTACACATTACGTAGTTACATAACAACCTGACAGTTCTCATCATTAATATGGTGCAATGAACTTTTTGTAATCCAGATTGTAGCCAAAAAATATTTTAACATTGTTCAAATACAGTATATCCAGCTTTAAGTATGATATTATGGCACAGTACATCAACTGATGCAACCATATTACATTGTAGTTTCCCATTCATTGAAAGCAGTTTTTTATTGTAATATTGCAGTCCCAGTTGATTTTTAGTTCAATAATGGAATCCTATTGGTTTTTCTTTTAATAGTGGATTCCTGTTGACTTGCTTTGATTAGAATTCAATTCAATACAAACATGAATTGTGTTTCAAATGATCCCACTAAGACCTACATCTTTTACATACTAAAATTCTTTAAAAATTTTTATGAAGTTTGTTGCATGCAAGAAAAAGTGCAGTTTCATCCATTTGTTTGTTCGTTCAACAAACACACTAAATGTTCAATTCTTGGAAGTCCTACTTTTTGAAAAAGGAAAGTTGTCTTCAGGTAAAATATCACATTAAATGCCTGTTTCCTTTTTCAAATCATGTTCTGCAAAGTGATTATTATTTTAATTTTAATTGTAAAAAAAGGATGCTTTGAATTTGTTGTTTTTTTAATTTTTATTTCAACATTATTTATCAATGTGCAATAATTACACAATTATACAAATCCTTTTTAAACCACATGTCATTCACTGCATATTTTATTCACTATAAATTCACTTTCACTGTCAGTTTATTTTCTTCCTAATTATGACACAATTATCTAAACATTGATCAGAATAAGAATTATATAATTTAAAATAGCAGAGCTCTACAAGGAAATCAATGGATCAAAATAACATGCTTGCATTTCTTCCATTATTGAGCAAAAAGAAAATTTTGTCCAATAATCACTGAATGGATCTTTTTTTGTGTGTGTGTTCGGTCTTTAAACCTGTATTGTATTCCTTTGTTTACCAACCTTCATGACTATCCAATCAACATCGCAGCAAAGTGCTGTTAAGATATTGAATCACTTTATTTGCTTCCATTACAACATTAATTATCCATTCATTATCATTGCAATTATTACACAATTATTTCAATTAGTCTTTCTATCAAATGTTGTGAAATTCACATTTTATGTTAATCATTTGTATCTTAGCATGAATACTACAATATAAAATCCATTTTTTCAGCTCAACTATCCCACAATGGAACCAATGACTTCCCATCAAATACTCTTTTTAAATATCTGATATTTACCCATTTGAATAATCACAATAATCTCAGACTTTAAAATTCAGAGAACTATAATTACCTTTTATTGGAATAATTCCTGTTTGTTTCTATACATTGCTCAGTCACACAACAAGATGAGATTTCTCATTATTCTTAAACAGACTGATAGGATTTTGACAATCCAACTGTTGCTAATATCTAATAATTGTTCAATCTAGTATGATATATCAATGTGGAATTCCAACTCAGTATCTGAACAAATATAAAATTATGGCAGTATATAATCTCTCAATCATTGTGAGCATCTAGTTTTATTTTAATGATGGCAACACTGTTGAATTGTCTTTCAAATCAACATGAGTTTTTAATCTGTCGTTCATTCCAATAATTACAATGCTATTTGTTTTCTTCAGGCCACATAGAACTGCTGGTTCGGTATTCCTTCGAAAATATTAGAGAATGTTGCTGTCTTAAAGAAGAAACAGTTGAAGTAAGGATATTCATCAATTCTTTTTCCAAAAAGCTTTGCTCAAACAACTAAAACATATAAAAGCTTATTCTCCATGAAAAGAAAATCAATTTCTTCTTCAATAAAATAATTAAATGTCATTTCCTATTATTCATCAATCAGCTGATTTCCTGCATTTGTAACTAAATGTTGTATTTTTTCTAATATCTTTATATCCTTTACTCAAAGTTATTTTTAAATTATTGTTTAGGTTATGAATTGTCTGAATTTTAAAAAAAATTCACTCACCTATGTACACTGAATGTCAGATTGGAATGTTTCGAAAATATCGGAGTATTTTCATTTGAAAGTTGACTTTGTGTAACTCTCATTTATAGCATGATGGTTTAAGTGTGTTTCCAAAGCAATGCTAGCATCAACATTTCATTAATTTTAAATAAGATCATTGACACCAAATTATTCCATCTGCATTATTGAAATCAGTGCTCACACAAAACACAGCACATTGGGGAACACAGAACTTCATGAGCATCTAATTACTGTTCAGTAGAGTAACCGAAGTATTTTATTGTTCCTGAGAGCAATTACCACGGTAAACTTTTGGCCCTCAGTCCATCCAATAAATGCAATCTATACCTTACATTTCAGCTCAGTTATTAAACACAATGTCTGCTGCTTAAACCAACAATTACACTTTTGAATGAATATTGACTGAATACTAAGAAATAAATCTATTTCATGCTGAAAATCTTTTACATTTTCTTGTTCTTTCCTGTGTGCAAGAGAAAGCTCATGTTGCACACATTTTACTGTATTACTCAACAACACTAAATTTTGAATTTTTGGCAGTCTGCATTTCTGGAAAATGGGAAGTGGTCTTCAGCTGACATGTCACATTAAAGACTGCTTCTTTAATTCATGCGTGCTGCAAACTGTTTATTGTTTTTGTTTCATAATTAGAAAACTGCTTTGAACTTGTTCCAGTCTTGTCATTCTTATTTTAATGTTATATGTCAATGTACATTGATGACGTATTTATGAAAATTCCTTTTTCAGTCAAATGACATTTAATGTAGCTTTTGTTCAGTGTAATGTTCACTTTGACTCTATGCATTTTTTCTTCCTAATTCTGACACAAATATATCAACATTGATAAGAATAATGACATAATTTTAAATAACAATGCTCTACATGGAAACCAATACACATATTTTTTTCATGTTTTCCCTGCATTTTTGAGCCAAAAAAACTTTGTTCAACATTCGGTTAATGGTTCTTATTTTTCATCTATCTTTAAAGCCAGCTACTATATTTTAATCCACAGGGTGTTACCAGTCTTAATTAATATCCAACCAAGGTCACAGCAAAATGTTATTAAAATAATGCTATCGCCCCACAGAAAGATAAGCAAGAGATACCTTTGTATTATTTACATGCTACATCTTTCCTAGGGCAATAATCAAACTAAAATACTTACAGCTGAGAATGCTCATAGTAATCAATTCCAGCCTCGGGCAACTGCCTGTATGGAGTTTGCACATTTTCTCCGTATCTGTGTGGGTTTGCCCTGGTTTCGTCCCACAGTCCGAAGATGTGTAGGTCAGGTGAATTGGCTGTGCTAAATTGCCCATAGTGTTAGGTGCATTAGTCAGAGGGAAATGGGACTGGGTGGGTTACTCCTCGAAGGCTCGGTGTGGATTTGTTGGCCCGAAGGCCCAGTTTCCACACTGTGGGAGATCTAATCTAAAAAAATTCAAAGCATGTATTGAGATGATGCAAGTTCACGGTATGGGCAATCCAGCTCAATCACCCACACAAAAGTGTAATTGTGACTCAGTACATTTTGATCAGATCCCCATTAAACTTAATCAGCTGTTTTTTTTTCCCAGAGACAATATTCAAAGCAATTTCTCTATAAATGCCGTTGACTGTATTTTTCTGATACCTATGTTCTTTATCCACTTATTTTCTTTGTTATTCTGTCATAAATGTCAAAACATTAATGACACAAAAATTGCAACAATTACATATGGTAATTCTACAAGAATAGCAGCAACACGAAGCTTAGAATTCTTCAATAACTGAGAGTTTTAAATGACAGCACAATTCTGATCAATACTTGCTACGTGTCAGTTTTTATCGAACTCATCATACCAGTATTTTAATTCTCAGTTCACTGACTTTACAAAATATCTAATCGACATCAGAGCAAACTCGTTGGGAAATATTGTATAATTTACTTTGTCAGAATTCTAAAATTAATCATCAATTCATTGTCATTCCAACAGTCATACAGAAATTTAGTTGATGTTTTGTAACATGCATCGCGAGATTCACATAATAGCTGACTCCATTATTTATTAGGGCCAGTATTCGAATCCCTCCGCTGCCATTTTCGTTGATCAACTCCAACGACACAGCCTTATTTTAATGCTGTTTCTACCCCGGTGTATTTCTGTTTAAGACAGAAGGAAAATGGTATTGCTTCCCGGGGAATTAACTGTGGTGTGGGGAAGTGTCTGTGCTGTCATGACCGTGTTCGCCTCCCGCGCGGAAAATCGCAAACAGCTCTAGTGTTGCTTTACGTTCCAGGCAAGTTGAGTTTTTACTCGAACCGAATGGAGACTGTTATTTCATCGCGGTTGTGAAACAAAGTCCTTCGGTGACTCAACTCGTCGTTATTTGGTTTTCTGGCCAATGAGAAAATCGTTCCAATGAATTTCGTTGTCATATGATATTTAATTTCTCTGATTTCCTTCATCTCCGTCCTGGAGACATCGGAAGGGAAAGGTAATCTATTCGAGACTGTGATTGGTGAAATTCATTTTTTATGGCCCAATCTTATTATGTTCCTTCTTTCTATCTTTTCAGCATTGTCTGGGAAGTGGTGGTGCACTAAGGCTGCAGTATGTTTGAAAGAGTAGTTTGGAATTGCCCTGTTGTTAGTTGTGAGATTACTTTATCGCTCATGCCCCCGTACTGTCCCACATTTAGCATTCATGCTTCTCTGTGTCTGAAAATGCATTTGGTTCGCCAGTTTTGTTTGTGTTCCGTGTTAAATGCTTTCTGTTTTGCGATTCGCTCAATACATTACGTGTTAACGGGGTTTCTGAGGTAACTTCCAGCAGCAAAAATCCTCAACTCCAAAATTAAACAAGTCCCATTGAACAATGAGCGATTGGAAACAGAAAGGTGAAAGGTAGAATGGCTTCAACTTTCAGTGCTGGATGCCACTGAGCCTCGGCCGGGGTGGCTGAGGCTGGTTTCTGCAGTGTAGTGGTCATCACGGTCGCTTTATGTGTGAAAGGTCCCCAGTTCGAAACTGGACAGGAACTGCTTTGTTCTTCAATTGCAGGATTTTACATGGACAAGAACTGAGCTTTCTTGCTTTCCCATCTACAAATCTGCCCTCGTAGTGGAATGTAATGTAATTCCATTTAATTACTGTGCAAAGCATTGTAAAGTTTTTCTCCAACCGGGTTCTGATCATATGCCATTCTGTTTGAGAGTGTAGTTACCGCCTTCTGATCCTTCCACGAAAAGCAGTACCGCATTTGCATTCCTTGCGCAGGCGGCCCGGTTCAAAGACAGGGAAGAAGCTGATGTGCTGGTGTCACAGCGCACCACGGATTCCTGAACTAGTCTGTCTGTCAAATGTACCCCCAAAGTCGTCTCCGAAAGACCTCATTTGGAAGTTGTCTGTCGTTATTCTACGTGCGAGAGTTGGCACCAGAGGTCCTGAATCATGTTTTGGAGCAGTTAGCACGTTAGTGGCTCATTTAATCAGCAACAGCAATGAAAGAAATTACACTGTCAGAGGAACCTCTGGACCTGTGCTTTCATAGCGTCGCTAGGATTATGGTGCACCCCTAGATCTAAGCCACGTCGGAACTGAAACGGAGGAATCAACAGAGAGGCTACAGAATGACATCGCATCCATTTGGTTTTCTTTAAATTACTGACGAGCAGGAAAATGTACACTGGGAGGGCGAGTGGGGAAGTGAGGCAGTTGCAGCTCTGGTGAAATTCCTTCTTTGTGATTCACTCAACAACCAAAGACGTGAAGGTGACTCAGGCGTGAGAACTCTTCACATCGAGAACAAAAAGCACTCAAGGGCAGTTAGCAAATCTTCTGGAGTGGGGGTGTGTATGGGAGGTATGGATAGGTATGGGATGAGCTACCAGAGGAAGTGGAGGAGGCTATTCAACTCAGAAAATTGCAAAGGTAATCGAATGAGTTTCTGGATAGGATGGGTTGAGAGAATTGGGGCCAAATGCTGGGGAACGGGACTTGTTTAATTTTGGCTATGTGGTGAGCATGGACTAGATACACCGAAGTATCTGTTTCCACACGGTGTACCCCAATAACGCTGTGTTGCTTACACCGGCTTTAAAGGATTACTTTTTAGCAGAGCTTGCCGTCGCAGTCTGTGGCACAATCATTTAGTCTGTTCGACTGCTCACGGGAAAGGTAGTATTGTGAAACACTGCAGAAACGAACGACTTCCTTACTTTTGCTCCGACTGACCATACTCTGTGAAATTTTCCCAGATCCTCAGCTGAGGACTTTTGCTGCTGGAAGTTACCTCAGAAACCCCGTTAACACGTAATGTATTGAGCGAATCGCAAAACAGAAAGCATTTAACACGGAACACAAACAAAACTGGCGAACCAAATGCATTTTCAGACACAGAGAAGCATGAATGCTAAATGTGAGACAGTCCGAGGGCATGAGTTATAAAGTAATCTCACAACTAACAACAGGGCAATTCCAAACTACTCTTTCAAACGTACCGCAGCCTTAGTGCACCATTACTTCCCAGACAATGCTGTAAAGAGAGAAAGAAAGAACATAATAAGAATGGGCCATAAAAAGTGAATTTCAACCATCACAGTCTCGAATAGATTACCTTTCCCTTCCGATGCCTCCAGGACGGAAATGAAGGAAATCGGAGAAATTCAATAACATGTGACATCGCAAATCATTGGAACGATTTTTCCATTGGCCAGAAAACCAAATAACGACGAGTCGAGCCACCTCAGGACTTTGTTTCACAACAGCGATGAAATAATAGTCTCCATTCGTTTCCAGTAAAAGCTGAACTTGCCTGGAACAGCTGAGCTATTTGCGATTTTCCGCGCGTGAGGCGAACGCGATCATGACAGCCGAGACACTTTGAAATAAATCGCACAATCCCAAACCGCAGTTAACTCCCCGGGAAGCAAAACCTCTTTTCTCCTATTTTGAATATCAACAAACCCGGAAGCGAAACAACATTTTATCGAGCTGCGCCTTTGGAGTTGATCAGAGAAATAGCAGTGGGGGGATTTGAACCGGTATTCATGTTGAGACGGGAGCCTGGACTCTGTATAGAAGACCAGTCGGCCACACTGCCCGCCAAGACCCACCGCCCATTTTGTTGCATTTCAAATTGTGCTCCCGCATAACAACAGATGCCAAGTCACATGAAAGGATTCCATGATCTCTCTCCGACTCACACAGCTGCTGGGATGTGCCTGTCTGCAATGTCAATTTCGCAGCAGATATTGATAGCCCATCAATCCAGACAAAAGTCAATGGTAAGCTGAGTCTATCTTCTCAGACTCTTCTCAGCTGCAAATGTATCTGTGAGTGCGTGAAAATATATGTTCGCTTATGATTTGGTCAAATAACCATGAGCTGCTTGACATTACTGGAATTTCCATTCTTGCTTTGCAAAATGATTTCACCCTTTGATCGAAACAGGACAACTTTCACGTTTACACGAAACATGAAACACACCGGACTACAGGGAAAATGCACAAAGCTGAGCAGGCCGTGTTCCACATCATACCGTGCAGCCTAGGTACAGTCACTGTGTCTGTTTTGCAGAATAAGAGTCCCAAAGAATGTTCTCCACCCTAAAACCGGAGGTAGCATTACAATCCGAGAACGGCAAATCACATTGTGAGGATGCTCTGACTTCGGAGCCATTTTGAGATGCCACTTTCCTTGCCTTTTACGTTAACCGTGTAACTTGCTACAGAGATGTTCACACCTGGACATGACCCACATGGATACCAACTGAGTTGGAAACCTGTGCGGGAATCGACGAGAAGCGGTTCAATAAATGTAGCTAAATTCCATGATGCTTCTTAGAAATGCAGTTTCTGTTCACCTCAATCTAAACGGCAGTTTCAGAACATAGTAACGGAAGTAACATAAGTCACCCCACCCCCACTCCGGAAGAGGTGTGAACTACACTTGAGTGCTTTTTGTTTTCGATGTGAAGAGCTCTCACGCCTGAGTCACCTTCACGTCTCAATGAAAATGTCACTGAGACAAATTATTCTTAGATTCAACCTGTTGAGTCGAAGACTCTGCTGACCCCAATCCGTGTAACAACGCTGCAGTAGCTCGACGAATGCTCTGAATCACAGAGAAGGAGCTAAACGTCACCTTACCCTTGGAACATAAGGCAGTGTGGAGGGGGTGGTTGAGGTATCAGTGGGGGAGCACGTTATGGTAAGCCATCATAATTCTATTAGTTTTAAAATAGAGATGGAAAAGGATAAACCACGTCTAAAACATAAAGTTCTAAATTGTTGAAAACCAATTTTGATGATATTAACTATGAATTCGATTGGGACAGATATTCTCAGGAAAGGAGGTCAGTTGGGAAGCATATGTCAGGTATAGACAGCAGGAATTGAGGGTTTTTTCTTAATTAATTCACGGGATGAAGGCGTCCCTAGCTAGGCAAGCACCTATTACATATCTCTAATTGGCCAGAGGGTAGTTCGCAGTCAACCACATTGCTGTGAGTCTGGAGTCACTTGTCGGCCAGACGAGGTAAGAATGGCAGTTTGTTTCCTTAAAGCCTGTCAGTGAACCAGATGGACTTTTCTGACAATCGAAATTATTCATCATTAGCCTCTTAATTCCTGATTTAAAGTAAATCACTAGAAGAGTCTGAAGGCAACAAGAGTATACTTAAGAGGGAAATTGGGAGAATAAAAAGGGGGCATGTGATAGCTTTGACAAACAGAATTAAGGAGAATCCAAAGGAATTCTACAAATACATCAAGAACGAAGAGTAACTGTGGAGAGAATAGAACATCCTTAAAGATCAACAAGATTGCCCATGTGCAGAATCACAGGAAATGGGAGAGGTACTGAACGAATATTTTGTATCAGTATTTACTGGGCAGGAGGATATGGAAGCTAGAGAACTTGGGAAATAGGTAGTGACATTTAGGAAAGTGTCTGTTTTATAGAGGAGCTGCTGGACAGCTTAAAACATGCCAAAGAAGGAAAATGTCCTGGCTTTTATTAGATGGACGCTAGAACTCTGTGGGAAGCTAGGGAAGTGATTGCTGGGCCCCTTGCTATCATCAATAGCCACAGGTAAAGTATCAGAAGACTGGAGCTTGGCTAGGTGGTGCAGCAACGTAAAGGATTTAAGAAGGGTAACAAGGTAAACCTAGTGAGCCTGACGTTAGTGGTGGTTAAGTTGTTGGAGGGGATTATGAGTCATCGGATTTTCACGCATTTTGAAAGGTAACGACTGATTAGGGATAGTCAACATGACTTTGTACAAGCAATATTGTGTCTTACTGATGACTGAGATTTCTTTGAAGAAGCGACTAAGAAGATAAATTGTGATCGAGTGGTATACATTGTCGATATGGCCATCAGTAAGACGTTGAATAACATTGTGCATGGTCATCTGTTTAACAAGATTGGTTCATATGAAAGCCATTTGGTTACAAAACTGGCCCAAATGTCGGAGACAGAGGGTGGTGGTAAAAGGTTGGATTATCCTGGCAAAGGAGAACGTGAGGACTGCAGATGCTGGAGATCAGAGCTTAAAAATGTGGTGCTTTAAAAGCGCAGCAGGTCAGGCAGCATCAAAGGAGAAGAGAATCGACGTTTCGGGCATAAGCTCTTCTTCAGCAAATATCCTGGCAAAGGTTTGCAATGTTCCTCATGCTATGTAGATAGTCCACTTTGTGGAGTAGTCCACTAGCACGGCTTGCACAGCTCTCCATTTTAGCCTTTGCCTTACACCAGTTTATGCTGTCTTGGCTGGTTCTGTGAGGCAGATTCAGAATTTGAGGCAATGGACCATTCTGGCGGATCTGGCTATGTCTCTATTCAATGTTTGCTTTCTTGGGATTGGACCCAACATTGTCTCCCTTATCCCGTTATTCCAATCCGCCCATCTCCTTATCCATATTTTCAGCAAGTTATCAGTTCATAAATTATTTGGTTTTTTTTCTGTATCTTTCCCTGGCCTTAGTTTTTGACTCCCTCGTGCATTGAGTGCTGGCATGGTGAAGCTCAGAAACGTTGAAATGGTGTGTGTCAGGCTGTGTTCACTTCCCGATGTGAAGGTCACTAATAACATGCCAGTAATTGTCAAAGGGAGGAAGGTAGGTGAGGACCTGGAAACAACCATTCCCACGATAGAGATAGTGTTGGGCAAGCTAATGGATCTAAAGATAGGTAAGTCTCCAGGACCTGATGGAATGCATTCCAGGGTTCTAACAGAAGTGGTGGGAGAAGTAGCAAATGCATTTGTGGAAACTTTTCTAAATTCACCTGACTCTGACGCAGTTCCAGCAGATTGGAAAACAGGAAATCAGACACCACTGTTTAAAAAGGGAAGTAGGAAAAATGGCGCATTATCGACTCGTTAGCCTCACATGTGCAGTGGGGAAAATACGTCAATCTGTAATCAAGGAATAAATAGCACGCATCTCGATAGAAATTGTCCCGTTGGACAGACACAGCATCAGTTCATGAAAGACAGGTTATGCTTAACTAATTGACTAGAAATCCATGAAACATTATGACCACGGAGACTCAGTAGATGTGGTGTACCGCGATTTACAAAAGGCATTCGACACAATGCCGCCAAAAGGTTTGCTGCATAAGGTAAAGATGCATGGCATTACGGGTAATGTATTAGCATGGATAGAGGATTGGTTAACTAACAGGAAGCAATGACTGGGAATAAATGAGTGATTTTCTGATTACTGATCAGTTACTCGTGGTATGCCTCAGGGATCGGTGCTGGGACCGCAATTATTCACAGCTTACATAAACGTTTGGAAGTTGGGGACCACGTGTAGTGTCTCAACAATAGCATATTATACTGAAATGAGTGGCAGAACAAAGTGTGCAGAGGACTAATCAACTTTACAACGGGACATAAATAGTATAAATGAGTGGGTAAAGGTCTGGCAGATGGAGTACAATTATAATAAATGTGAAGTCCTCCATTTTGATAGGAATACCAGTAAGAAAAAGACTGTTATTTGAATGGCAAAAATGCAGCATGCGTCTGTGCAGAGGGACCTGGATGTCCTTGTGCATGAATCACAGTAGTTGGCCTGCAGGTGCAACAAATAATTAACAAGACAAATGGAATTGTGTCCTTCATTGCGAAAAGGATTGAGTTTAAACACAGGGAGGTTATTTTGCAGCTGTGCAGGGTGCTGGGGAGGTCACACCTGCAATACTGTGTGCAGTTTTGGTCTCCCTACTTGGGAAAGGACGTCTTGGCGACAATGGATGCAGAGCAGGTTCGCTAGGTTGGTTCTGGAGTTGAGGGGGTTGGATTTTGAGGAGAGACTGAGTGGACTGGAATTATATACTGATTGAAATTTGAAATAATGCGGGAGGATCGGATAGAAACACATATGTTATGACTGGAATAGAAAGAATAGAAATAGCAAGGATGCTTCCAGTGGCAGGCGGAACTTGGGCAAGAGGGCAAAATCTCAAAATTAGGTGGAGCAGATTTAGGACTGAATTGAGAAGGAACGTCTTGACCAAGAAGGTTGTGAATCTGTGGAATTCCCTGCCCACTGAAATAGTTGAGGCTTTATCATTGAATGTATTTGAAGCTCAGATAGATAATGTTTTGTGCATTAAAGGAACAATAGGTTATGGAGAGCAGATAGATAAGTGGAGCTGAGGCCATGAAATGATCAGCCCTGATCTTATTGATGCTCATAGATTTTATGCATTGGGTCAATATGAAATGGGAATCATATTTGTGAAAATGGCTGGTTGATACGTACGAAGAAGCAATGGATGAATGCATTTGGATTTTCAGAAAGATCTTGGTACAGACTCTGGCCTAGTATGCAAAATTAGATGTTACAGGATTTGGGCTAAAATATCAACATGGTTTTAGAATTTGAGAGCTGACAGGAAGCAGTGAACATTAATAAAGCAGTGAACATTAATATGTTTTGAAGTGGAAGGAACATGGTGTGCCGCAAGGATCGGTGCTTGGGCCTCAACTATTCCCAATGCATGTCAAACATCTAGTTGAGGGAATCAAATGCAATATTCCCAAATCTGTTGCAGGCACTAAACGAGGTCGGATTGTGCATTGGTGAGGAGGATGTAGAAAAACTACAAGGTGATTGAGACATGTGGAGTAAATGGTCAAATACGTGGCAGATGGAGTGCAATGGGGTGGATTTTGGTGGGAACAATAGAACAGCAACCTAAAATTCGTAAAGGGATTCGTTGAAACATGTTGATCTTTAAAGGGAATTAGATTCTAATTGTGTTTCTTCTGTGCAGCCCTCCGAGGTCCATGCAGGGCAGTGAGTTCTGAACCCAGAAGTCAATAATGGGAATGGCATTGATACACTGACCAGTGAACACAGACCCAAAAATAGGAGAGCTGTAACATTGAAAAGGACCTGGACCTCCTTGTATACCAGTTACTGACAACAATATTGCAGGGAATAAAGTAGTTCGGAAGATAAATGTTGTGTTGACCTTCATTTCAGGGAGATTTAATCCAGGAGTAAGGGTGTCTTACTGGAGCTGTACAGGGCCTTGGTGAGACCCCATCTCGAACATTGTGCAATATTGTGTGCAGTGTGGTCTCTGTACCTCATAAAGGGAGAGCAGTGAAGGATGACCAGACTGATCACTGGCTTGTTATGGGGCAGCTCTTGCATTGACTGGATTGGACCTGTAATCATGGGCTTTAGGAAAACAAATGGAGATATCAATGAAATATATAAAACCCAGACTGGCGAGACAGATTGGAAGCAGGGATGGTAATTCCACTGGCTGGGACGTCTAAACCAAGGAGCCACAGTATCAGGAGCAGGCAGGTCACTCTGCATTGAGAAGATAATAAATGTCTGCACTCACAGACTGATGAACCTGGGGAATTGTCTCCCACATAAGGCTGTGGGAGCCAGGACATTGAATATAAATAAGGATTTCTGGAAGCAAAAGGCATCAGGAGACAGCTGGAGTACAGCTGTCAGAGGATCTCCGATGTTAGGAAGGAGATCTCTGCAGTATCAACAGGACTGTGTTGCCTGTTCCCTTTTCCGATACTGAGTTTGCTGTCGGTTTTATCCTTCCAAATTCGGAGCAGTTTGATAAATTTGAGTGTCTTGCTTGTGTGTTTTAGAGTCCATTGAAGAGTTTATCACAAGTCGTGTGTCTGGAGTCACTTTTAGACCAGACCAGGCAAGCATGGGAGATTCACTTCCTGAAAGTACATTGGGCAAGGAAATAAATATTTACAATCGACATTGGCTTCAAGGTCACTGTTACTGACACCAGATTTTAATTCTTGATATATTATTAATTGTTTTAACTTCCACCAGCTGCCAGAGCATCAACCTGGTATGGATTAGTAATTCAGTGACATTTCTCCAACAGCACCATCTCCACATGGGGACCTATCAGATACCACACTGGGCAGGTTATTTCTGTGCTGCTTGACAGCTCTGTCAGAAAAAAAAACCCATTAATTTGACTTTTGTGAAGACACTGATGGTGTGATAATTAGTCAGATTGTAACTACTTCTCTCTTTGAAACTGGACATAGCTGAGTAATTTTCCGCATTCCCAGGGAGATGTCAGAGTTGTCAGCTTGGTGAAAATGGTCGACTGAGGGATTATCCCAGTCAAAAAGTTACATTGTGTGTGATCAAAATGCTGTTTCAACTGCTGCTGCTGCTGTGGTGTACAGCACGACAACAATGCCAGGAATTCTGTATTTACGCAAGTTCAGCGAGTTATGTCATTGAAAGTATTTACAGAGGAGTTTTGACTTCGAAAATAATTGAGTGCAATGAAGAATTAGTGAGGAAAGAGGAGTTGTCAAGTCATAGACTCTGAGAGTCATATAACATGCAAACAGACCCTTTGGCCCAACTCATCCATGCTCACAGGTTTCCTAAACTTCCAAACCTTTCCTATTCATGTACGCATCAGGTTGTCTTTCAATTGTTGTAATTGCACTCACCAATACCTCTTCCTCTGACAGCTTGCTACACATACACACCAATCTCTGTGAGAAACAGATGCCCTTAGATCTCTTTTAAATCTCTTCCCTCTCAACTTAAACTTATCCTCTCTAATTTTGGACGCCCACACCCTGGGCAAAATACCTTGTCTCTTTATCCTATCCATGCCACTCTTGATTTTATAAACCTCTGTAAGGTCACCCCTCAGCCTCCTACGCAAAAGGAACAAAATCCCTGCATCTCCATATATCTCAAAATCTCCCGTCTCCGTCACATCATTTTAAATACTTCGCCCCCTTTCCAGGTTATAACATCCTTCCTACAGCAGTACGACAATAAGTGTACTCAGTACTCCAAATGTGGCCTTAACATTCTCTGGTGCAGCGACAACATGATGTCCCAATTTCTGTACTCAATGCGCTGACTGATGTAGGTAAGTGTGCCTAACGCCTTCTTCACATCACTGTCTACCTGCGACTTCACTTTCAAGCAACCATGTACCTGCACCCTGGGTCTTTCTGTTCGAATACACTCACCAATGCGCTACTGTTAACTGTATAAATCCTGCCCTAGTTTGTGTAACAAAAAGCACTACGTCACAGTTATCCGCATGAAGCTTTACCTGCCAATCCTCATCCCACTTTCCCAGTTGATCACGATCTCATTTTTCTCTAAGATAACCTTCTTCACTGTCCACTATTAACCCCAATTTTGGGGGATTTGTCTACGAACTTACTATCCATGGTTACTATATTCTCATCTAAATCATTTACAAAAACAATGAAAAGCAGCAGACTGTTCCTTGGGGCACACAACTGGTCACTAGCCTCCAATTTGGACAACACATCTTTCCCAGCATCATCTACCTCCTACTGTCAAGCCAATTTTGTGTCTAATTGGCTAGCTCTCACTGATCTCCTGTGATGTAACCTTATGAACCAGGCTACTATGAAGAACTTTGTTGGGCCTGACGAAGGTCCACATAGACGCCGCATGCTGCTTTAACTTCATCTAGCTTCCCGATCACCTCTTCAAAAACTGCAATCTAGTTTGTGAGACATGGATTCCCAGACACAAAGCTGTGCTGAATATCTTTAATCAGTCCTTGCCTTTCCAAATGCATGTAAATCCTGCCTCTCAAAATCTCCTACAAACACTCACGCACTCTTGACATGAAACTCACTGGTCTGTAGTTCCCTCGGTTTTCCATGCAGACAAATTACAAATAATGTAAAAACATTAGCTGCTTCCAGCACTTCAACCATGGCTGTCAATGATACACATAAGAAAGTCAAGAGAACTGCAGATTTCGTAAACCGGAAATCTAAGACAGACATGTGCTGGAAAAGCTCAGCAGGTCTGGCAGTATCTGTGCAGCGAAATCAGAGTTAATGTGTTACAACACGGGGTAACACCCCCCCCCCCAACCCCATCCCGCACGCTAATTTAAACTTGCAAGACAGAAAAGATTTAGCCCGTGCTGTAATCTGTAAAAGTTCGGAAGGCCAAGAACCATCCTAAAGGTCAGTATTTAAAGTAAAAATTAGCAACTTTTTTAAAAGTCTAACAGGGAATAATGACCTTACAGCTATTTGCAACGCCTTTCTCTGACCTATCTTTTACTTTCTCTTCTACAACTGATCTTATTTTTTTCAGCTTTATACCCCAAAGCAACGGGTCATTTCATTTCTCTATAATATTGCCAAATGCCAAATTTAAACTCGATTGTAGTTTAGCTTCTTGGGACATAATTTAAAAGGATTGAACAAATTTGATTTTATTTTTTGTCTCATAGCAACCCAGGTACTGCCAGCTGCTGAACCAAATGTTACATTCTAAATTTTCCAGAACTCACTGTGCTTGTAATTCCTTCAACTCTCCTAAAGGTACAATACCCTTTACACGTTCATAACAACTTCTCTCTTAAAAAAGAAGCATCATAATGAAAACACGGTCTCAATTGTTCTTTCTATTCTTTAAACACATTACCATAACATACAGATAACTGAAATCTAAGATCACCTTAACTTTTCCCATATACCTATATTTTACATTGGATAAATGCAAGTCTCGTCTAAACTTTATCAGTTAAATCTATGAGAACACCTCTGTGATTACATTCTTATGACATTCTACAGGTCTATTTTTTTAAATGAAAAGTCTGTAACATAAGACTCCAACGAAATAGTCTTTAAAGCATTCAAAGACTGTAAGCAGATTGGGATCCGTGTACACAACCGTGTTCAACACGCTGTTTGTGAGTACACATTAAAATGTCGTAAGGCTAGTGCCAAACTCAATGGTTTTTTCTCAATCATGGAACATGTTCTCTGGTGGATGTTGAGTTTCTTTGAAAAGTACAATCCTATCTCATCATCCTATAGCAGTATAGCTCCAATGCCTACGTCGCTAGTGTCGATGGCAACTTTGAAAGATTTTGAAACGTTTGGTATGTCTAAAACTGATTTGGTGGTCAATATTTCTTTCTAATGGTCGAATGCCTCCTGGCGTTGTTCTGTCCATCAAAACTTTGTGTTCTTCTTCAGCAAATTGGTTAATGGTGCCACTACACTGCTGACGTTTGGAACAAATTTCCGATAGAATCCGCTGACTCCGAAGAAGCGAAGCACCTTTTTCTTCGAGGTTGGTCGTGGAAATTCCTGGGTAACTTTTGTCTTTGTGTTCCATGGGGTCAACTTTCCATGACCGATGTTTTGTAATAAGAACATCACGTCTGCTTTCGTGAATTCAGTTTTGTTTAATTTTATCACCAGTTTTGTTTCACGTATTCATTCAAAGAGCTCTGCCAACTGTACCAACTGATCTTTCCAGGACTTAGTAAAAATCACTACATCGTCCAAATGGATTGCACAGTTCATTAATCAGGCCACAGCTCTGTTCATGGGTCTTTGGAATGTGTTGGATGTGTTGTTAATTCCAAAGAGCTTCACTTTGAATTGATGCAGTCCATTTGGCGTTACAATTCAGAAATTTATTTTACCGTCTCTGACAAAGGTACCTGCCAGAAATTAAGTCAAACTTTGTGGTGTAACTGACTTGTCCAACTTTCTCGATACAGTCTAACAATGTCGGTATTGGATATAAGACTGATTTTGTAACTGTGTTGACCTTTTAATAATCCAACCAAAATTATTGAGTCCAATCCGGTTTGGGAATGAAGATAATCGGCGAGCACCACTCGCTCTGGCTTGGTTTGATGATGACCTAATTGAGCATAGCCTCGACTTCCTTCTGGACCTGCCTACTTTGAGAGGATTAAGCTGACAGGGGTGTTGATTTATCGAAATCGTATTCTATGCGTTTACTTCAGATACAATGGCATTAGTTATCCCCTTATGATTCTTACATAAGCCCTCATAATGCAATAACAAACGTTTCAACTGCGTTCTATGATCCTGAGGCAGATTGTTTATGAACCTATCCCACTACTCAAGGACTTCTACATGTTTAACATATTTTGAGGCACATCAAACTTCACACCATTTGGAATGGTTCCTCACTCTGTGGGGCAGAAACTAGCACCTGTTTCTTCAATTCTGTCCATCCTGTACTTTTCCGGAGGGCACACTAATTCATAAGCCGCATGAAGGGGTTTCTGAATGTGGGAATTGGTGACAGAGGTCCTAGTTCCATTACTGCCTGTGGCCTACCTGCTATTTGGCATGTGTGACACGAATGCCAGAAGTTAATAATATCTTTGTGCATTCCAGGACAATACAAATGTTTTTGTCCCTTAACCTGAGTCTTTTGTATCCCTCGGTGACCTTTCATAGGTAGGTCACTTGCTACCCGTAACACTTCCTGTTTCTATGCTACCGGCAACACAATCTGGTGCACTTCAGCACACTACTCCTCTGCACTAACCTGCCCTAGTCTCCATTTCCGTTTTAGGATTCTATATTATGATAATAATCCTCAGGAATAACTCTGCCTCACTTTCAGAGTATGCATCCACATATATATATCTTTTACCATCTTGATTGTCTGTTGCAAATCTCTTCACCTTTCAGGACTAAACACTTTTTTCTGACCCTCTCTTTGTTCATGTTTTCCCTGCACCATTACGTCAAACAGGATGTCAGCTAACAGAACCTTAACTCCTTCATCGTTGTCTTTAGTTTGTGCTTCCTGCTGTGACTTATGATAGTGGGATCTGGTTACTGTACAGTCTGGGAAAATACCAGTATATTTCTGTTTTAACTCCTCAGTTTCCTGGTCTTCTTGGGCTTCTCCACAACAAGGGTATCGCTCCCAACTTGGACCATGCTAAATCATTCTCGAGAACAAACCGGATTCCTGGAACTCACACTCTGTCAGTCACTCCCATGGTTACTTCCCCAGACTTGAGGAGGCTTTCCAACCTCATTTTATGGAGAGGAAAGCTAAATGTCTGTCCATCTATCCCACGAATTATAACACTCTCGGGTAACAGATCAGAAATACTGCAAAGTTGCTCATCTCTTACTATTAGAAACTGGTTAGATCCTGTACCTCTCAAAATTATAAATTATTCTCATTCTCCCCCTGGTGTTTCTGAGTAAATTCTATTCACAGAGGCGAATTCTTTATTGAGATCAGGTAGTAATCCCATACCCAGCCTCTGCCGAGGCTGTGTACTTTCCTGCAGCTCTTCGGTTCTTGTTGGGGTTTCCTTTAAGACTTTCACTAATGCCACTGGCTTACCTTCTTTTACCACATCTTTCCCCACAGTCGCTTTCTGAACGATCAGCACTGTGACCATACATAACCCTCCTTATAGCAGTGAAAACATCTTTTCCCAATGCCCTTCTGAAACGACCGGCACTGTAGTTTTCTCTGCCCCACTCTATTAAGTGAAAGCACCTGAGGCCTTTCATCTCCTTTATATCTTCCTGGGTATCTTCGTTAACCTGTGGTAAACTCTTATTCTCTACTGTTTCTGTTACAGTGTAGCATCTCCACATCTCCCAAATGCGACCCTTCACAGGACGAAATTCTGGTTGGAAGCTTGTCTTATGCAGCAACATGTATTTATCTGCTAATTCTACTACCCTTCTCAATTTCTGAACTTTCTGTTCCTTCACGTGAATTCTTATCATCTCTGGAAGTGAGTTTTTCAATTCGTTCAGCAGAATAATCTCCATTAGAGCCTCATGGGTCATATCTATTTTTAAAGCAAGCATCCAGCTATCAAAATGCCTATGTTTAATTATTTCAAACTCAACATAAGTCTTTATGTTTCTGTACTGCTGTCTATATGATTCTGGTACCAATTTGTGAGCACTTAAAAGAGCCTGTTTGGCGTCTTGAGAATCTCGTGACCCTCACCTGACAGCGGAGAAATTACCTCATTCACCTTGCCTACCACTTTAATCCGAACTAGCATTACCCATAAATACTTGGACCACTCCCAATGCCTTGCCAATGTTTCAAACGAGATAAAGAAGGCATCAACATCTTTCTCATTAAAATGTTGCAGAGTATTGATATAGTTGCATATAACACGACCATCTCTTTTAATCTCCAACTTTTTAATGTGACTTTGCTGACTAAATCGCAACTTCTCAAGTTAAATTCTCTCTCTTTTTTGTCAGCTAAGAACCTTCTCCTTCTCTCTTTTTTCTCACTCTCTGTTCCGTCTTGCTTTCTGTTTCTTCTCTCTCTCTCTCTTTCTCTCCCTTTGTTCATCTTTAAACTGTATTTTCCTCAATTGGAATTTACGTTTTGTTTTTCTCACTCCACTGCACTTGTCTGTGCTTCTGACACACCTTAGAATGTGAGAAGTTCCCGGACAATTTCAGCTTTACTTTTGTCCTTGGTTAAATCCAAATCTAACTTCCTTGCTAATTCTAAAAGTTTGGCCTTTATCTTTCCTTCTAAGATTTCGTGGCAAATTTGAGAATCGTCTTCAAACATCTATAAACTTTTTTAACAGCCATTTCTCTCACTTTTAATTTAAACAGACACAAGACATCAGAATTAAACAAGTTGTCTCACTGACGTTTTATTTGAAGATCTCAGACATGAACGTGCAAATGTTTAAATATACTTTGTTTACTTTTCATCCCACAAATCTATACAAATCTGCTCAAATCTCAGACTGGATCTATCTAAACCTGTTCATATCGTGGACGAAAGCCCCCAAGCTGTTACGACACAGGGTGAACCTCTCTCCTAAATTAAACCAGCCACACAGAAAAAGTTCACCTTATGCCATAATCTGTTAAATTTCGAGACGCAAAGATCCATTTACAGAGGTCATAATTTAAAGTAAAATTAACAATTTTGTTATTTAAGTCCAACAGAGAATAATAAAACAAACAACTATTTAGAACTCCCTTCGGTTAAACGTATCTTTGACCTCCCACTCTACAATACAGGTCCGATAAAACAAAAAAAAACGATTAAGGTTTACAAAAAATTAACACATTTCAAAACCTGTCAGCTTTGTCGATTCTCCATTGTATACTTTCCTCTGTAGAGCTTTCTCTCGGTTGTCATCGATGATCTGCTATGCAAACCTCTTATGGACAGGTACCTTTCAGAAAGTCTTTCAACTCGCAGTCTATCTTTCTGGATGTCCTTAGCAGTTCTCCCCATAAATGTTCAAAATGTCTAGTTTTATACCTCTAAACATCGGACCATTTCATTGATTTTGAAGTCATCAAGTATTTCAAACTCAATTTGATTTCAGTTTGTTGGGGCAAAATTTAAACTGACCGAATTTGAATTGGTTTGCGTTTCGTGGCGACTCAGCTATTGATTTCACAGTCAAATGTAACATTTAACTTCTTTCAGAACAGTTTGTGCCAGCTTCCAATCTCTCTTAAATGTAACATATATGTCTCCAGCTTCATAACAGTAACTTTTATCTGCCTTGCATAGCTTTCCTTCAATTTGATCAACTTTGTAATTTCACATGATAGTCTTTTCTGTTCCAAAAAGCCCCATTTTCTCTCATCCTTCCTTTACCTAAATCCTTATTTCCAGTTATCATTCTAATTATTTACATTGTTACTGGTATTCTTCGACAAAGAATTACATTGTGTGTATGCGTGTGTGTGTATGTGTGTGCTTGCATGTGTGTGTGTATGTGTGTGTGCTTCCATGTGTGTGTGTGTGTGTGTGTGCATATCCGTGTATGTGTGTATGTGTGTGTGCGTTTTGTGAATAATTCGCTGTAATTGGACTGAGATGAAAGAATGCAATGTTATCACATTCCCATATGAAAGAGTAAATGTGCAATATTTCCAAGCTTTCTGATATCAAAGAAATGTAAAAACCTCCTTTATTAATGGATTGGGAAAGTGAACAAAGTGTCCATGGACCGAACAGCAGTAATGTAATGAACCTTTACAGGGATCATTGAACGACCAAATAATTAGTTTTCTCTTGAGAGTTTAAATTCACCTTGTTTTTTTTTTCAATCCTGTGTTGCATACGTTTTTATCAATATGCAATCACCATCGGTGACAAAACCAGAAGATGCTGGAAATGCTCAGTAGTTCTGTCATTATCTCTTGTGAGAAAGCAGATTCAACATAATGTAGAGGAATGGGTCTGCATTGTTTGTGCTTTGTCAGTAGCGGTCAGCGATGTGCGGCTTATGTGCTTTAGTCAGGGGTAAATGCAGAATAACAGAGTAGGGAAATGGGTCGGAATGGGTTACTCTTCAATGGGTCAACGTGGGCCTGCTGTTTGAAATGGCCTGCTTTCCTACCGTAGGGATTCTATGTTTCTATGATTTCTTCATAAAAAGGGTGGTCGGTGCCAGGATCAAGAATGTCTCCGAGCATGCTCAGGGCATATTGAAGTGGGAGGGTAAACAGCCAGCGGTCGTGGTTCACTTTGACACCAATGACGTCGGTAAGAAGAATGAAAGGTTGAAATGCCCCGCTAAGAAAGTTCAGGGAGTTAGGAGTGAGTTTAAAAGCAGGATCTCCAGGGTTGTATTCTTGAGATTATTCCCCGGGCACCTGGAATGGAGACAAGAAAGAGGAAAATAGTCGAGTTGAATATGTGGCAAAGAACTAGTTTGGAAGGAGGGTTCTGATTTTTGGATGATTCGCATCGCGTTCAGGGCAGGTGGGAACTGTACAAAAAGGAAAGTGTGCACTTTAACTGGAGGGAGTCCAACATCCTGGAAGGGAGATGTGGTCACGTAGATTTAAGCTAATGATACAGGAGTATGGGAACCAAAGCAGCAGGTCAGAAAATGAGCAGAAAGTAAAGGTTTGTCAAATAAACAAGCAGAGCCATTTTAATGACCATGCTGAGGGGAGGAATCATAACAATTTTAAAAACAACGTGAGTTGAAAGTTGGAGTATATGATAGGCTCACGATTATCGTGGATCAATAAATAAGGATGGAGAGCCTGTGAACGGAAGTATTAAAAGAGAAAAATAAATCAATAGAATTTATGCTGAAAACGTTTTAAACTAAATTTGTGCAGTACTTGGAATAAAATGAATGAGCTGATAGCGCAAACAGAGAAAAAATAAATTATGGCATGGTGGGCATGACTGAAATGCGGTTACATGAACGTCAGAACTGGGGTGTTAAATGTCCAAGCCTACTCAGTATTCAGACAAGAAGTAACAGCAGGTGGAGTGCCTGTATTAGTTAAGAATTATGTCAAGGCTGTCTTAAGAAATGATATTAGCACGTGGGACAAAACTGATGAATCAGTCTGGTTTGAAATAAAACACATGAAAGGAAACCCATTGGTATGAGCATTTCCAGCCCATAAACCACTCCCCCCTCCTCACAAATTACTTTCAGTGTAGGGAACAGCATGAACCAGGGGAAAACAATGACTTGAGACCAGGGCACATGAGTGATTATGGAAATTTGAACATGCATATTGACTGGAGTAATCAATTTGGCAAGGCAGCCTCAAAGAACGATGCGTCGAATATATGACAGATTATTTCTTTGATTAACATGTCATGGCACTAACCAGTGAACTGGCTTTGGTATTATGTAATGAGGAAGGAGTGATAAATCATATTGTGGTAGAAGGATCATCTTGTTGTAGAAGGACCACAACATGTTGGACTTTCACATTCAGACTAACAGTGAGGATAGAGTCACATAGGAGAGGCTTAGTGTTGGACAATGATAATTTTACTGGCCAGAGGAAGCGCTTGGCCTGAGTGGACATGTCATAAAGATTAAAGTGCAGGCCACTTGAAGAACAGTGGCAACTACTTAGGGAGATAGTCAAACCCCCTCAAATAAAGTGTAATCCTGAGTGGAAGAGGAATTGTAAATGCGATCCATGTCTTAACACGAAAGTCAACAATAACATGAAGGTTCTTGTCTGGTGGTATTATCGCTGACTGCTGATCCAGATAATGTTCTGGGGACTCAGGTTCAAATGCCGCTATGGCAGATGGTGGAGTTTAAATCCAATATAAATCTGCAATTAAGAGTCTATTGATGATAATTAATCAATTGGCCATTGCTGGAAACACCCATATGTTTAATGAATGTTCTTCAGGGATAGAAACCACCATCCCTACCTGGTCCGACCTATATGTGACTCCAACCCATACAATTTTGGTTGACGCTTAACTGCCCTCTGGGCAATTAGGGACAGACAATGAGTGCTGTCTAACCAGCGACACCCTCATCCTTTATTGAATTAAAGAAAAAATACTTTACTTGTCAGCAAACAGTTACTAAAAACAAAATCAAAATGGCTGCGAAGGAAACTGAGTAGCAAACTTAAGAAATAACAAAGAACACTTCTCCGAGCAGACAAAAAGTAACCGAATGCTGAAAGTAAATATTGGACTAGAGAGGATGAAAATGGCGAAGTAATATTGGGAAATTCAGAAATGGCAGAGGTAAAACCAACACTTGCTGTTTTCACAGTGCAAAATAATTTCTTCCCACAAGTTAAGACAACTGCAAAGGATCACGATGGAAGTACGATGACGAGGAAGAAGATATTAAATACATTGATGGGATTATAGGCAGCTCAGACCCTCGGCCTGCAGCCTATCGTATTAAAGGAGGAAACAGCAGAGACAGTGGACGTTATTAGTTAGGATATTCAAAAAATCCTTGGATTCTGGAACGGGATGAAGTATTGGAAAAGTAATAATGTGGTACACGTACTCCAAACAGGAGATAGGCAAAAATTCACAAACTATAGACCAGTGACTTTAACCTCTGTAGTGGGGAAGTTTCTTCAGTCAACCATAAAGTAGGAAATAACTGAACATTTGGAAAAACAAAGATGAATTCACCGTGTCAGCACGGTTTCATGGTGGGCAGGTTGTACTTGACATACCTGCTGGGGTGCTTTGAGAATGTAACCAACAAGCTGGTAAATGGGGATGCAGCAAATGCTGTACATCTAAACTTCAGAGGCATTTGACCAAGTACTGCGTAAAGGACTGATCTAGCAGGTTGGATCTGAGGGCTGAAGAGTAGAGTATTGAATTGGATGGAGGATTGGCTGATTAACAGAAAGCAGAGCATTAGGATAAATGGTCTTTCTCTGGCGAACAAAAACTAGTGAGGATTCCGTTGTCAAACCTCAATTGTTTGCAATCTGCCCAAATGACCTGGAAGGAGAGACAGAGTGTAGTAACTAAATTCACAGATGGTATTCAACTAGGTTTTCAAACAGGCTGTAATGAAGAGCTAAAGAGTTTACAGCTGAATATAGATAGGCTTAGGAAATGGGGCAGATTGCAGTATCTTGCAGACGGTGTTTAATGTGGATAACTGCACAGTTGAATTTCCTACCGCCACTCCTAATATCTATTTTTTTGTTTGGTCCATCTACAATTCTTTGGATTTTATTCACCATTGGTGGCTGGGGTAACAGGGGTCGAGTGTTTTGGTTGAGGGAGATGCAGGTTGCTCTGGGTGTGGGGAACATGACATCAGTGTGGAGAATATACCGCAGTCAGGCATTGTTGATTTCGACAGCAGGACTGGCAACCAGCTGGCCTATCTCTGTTCTTACCTCCTGATGTTTAATTTGCCTGAAGTAAACAACAATAAAATATTGCAGTCATACAGACAAGTCCGTAATTAACATGCCCATTTCTTAATAAAGGTACAAATGACCATTTAGATCAGAAGTAAAGGCTTGGCAATTCGTTTGAGATTTGATAGCTATTTGCTGCAACTGTAGCCTGGAGATGGGCTGATGGGACAACAAAACACGTCAGCATTGTTGCAACTTTATAGTTTAGATATTTAGTGAAAATATCACATTATCAATTCTGTTAGAAAGTGTCCATAATCTATATCTTATGAAAAATGTTTCGAATGCATTGTGGGAGAACACAAACATTGTAAAAGGTAGAAAAGGAAGATGTGAAGTGGATATAAGTCTTTAAATATATCCATGCATTTGAAGGCAACGGGCAAATATTGGCCATTGGATCATCGTTGGTAAAATGTGCCTGTGTTTTAGGGCAGTGGTGAGTTGAATGGAAATTCAGTGTATTAATTCAATGAACTGATTACCAAACTGAGGCACGAGGAACAGGGAACCTGGGTAACAAAACAAAACTTCTGCTTCAGCATCATATTTTTTTAGGAGGCAATATAAATCTTGAAGTATTTTAAAACCAAATTCATTTAGAAATAGGAAAGTTTTACTACAATTTACAGATTAACGGTGAGACCTCTTTGACTTTATAAGTGTGTCTCCTTATTATTGAGCCTTCGAGTAGGGGAAGAACTGCTCTCTGTTCACCCTGTGCATACCCCCCATGCTGTTAAAAACCTCCATCAGAAGCACCTCTCAACCTTCTTTGCTTAAAATAAAATCAAGTAAATCTAGCCTTTCTACAGTTTGAGTACACTCTTGTCTGGTTACTTCTGAAAAGATTCACATTTATCAGTGTTAAATTTCATCAGCGATTGATCTGTCCAACTGAACAACCAGTTTATACCCTCCTGTACCCTCACACGTTCCTACTCACTGTGAACTACCCGATCATATTTGTGTCATCCACAAAATTATTTATCGTTACCTCAAACTCCATCCCTCCCATTCTTACCATCATCGTTTATGAAGTTCACAACGGGGCCTTGATTGTCTCCTGTTTTTCAGATGTTGTTCACAGGGAAAGCATTGAGAATTGCATTCTGTTTTTTTAACCTATTTTGGTGAATTTACAGCGTGATGCAGTTGAGTTTTATTTTACGTCGGAACCACAAATTGCATTTTTGACATGGAGCTGAATTCTCCTTTTATACTATGCGCCTCTGTATGTTTTATTAATTAAGCTTGTACGTAATTAGTATTGGATTATGTTTAGGTGGCTTTCACTGCAACATTCGTGTTCCACGTGGACCTGGATAATTTTCTTTGTATCCTTCCCTGCAATAGTCAGAGATTAAGAAACTTTCCGCTATACGATAGACCCAAATTCATAGTTTTGTTTAAATCAGCTGGAATGATGAGATTCAACTGAATTCTACATGTAGACTCACAACAGGAGATCCAATCATATGGGTAAGTCCACCTTTACTTAGAAACAAATTATTAAAACATACGCCCACTTTTCTTCATATTGTAAGAACAGTTTCAAAAAATGTTCTTAGAGCAGCATGGATCTTATAGCTGCTCCTGGGATAGCAGGCAGTTAAATATTTGATGTAGTCATTTTTGCAGTTGATATTATAGTTTATTTATTTAACATTAGAACATAGAACATAGAACAATACAGCACAGAAAAGGCCCTTCGGCCCACGATGTTGTGCCAAACATTTGTCCTAGCTTAAGCACCTATCCATGTACCTATCCAATTGCCGCTTAAAGGTCACCAATGATTCTGACTTATGCCACTCCCACAGGTATCGCATTCTCTGGGTAAAGAACCTGCCCCTGACATCCTCCATATACCTTCCACCGTTCACCTTAAATTTATGTCCCCTTGTAACACTGTGTTGTACCCGAGGAAACAGTCTCTGACTGTCTACTCTATCTATTCCCCTGATCATCTTATAACTTTTTTTTCTATTTTGTTTTATAAACATTCAAAAACAAACAAAAGAAAGCAAAAAAAACTCACGATTTTCTTTCAAATGAACAATTTTTAAAAGAGTTTTTCAAGGTGGTTTACAAAAAAGAAAAAGTCTATTTATGTTTTAAAACTTTTCTTTTATGACACTGTAAAATCATTTTTTGGTTTTGTAAAATTGATCAGTTTCTTTTTTTCAAAAATAAGGAGTTGTATCTTCCTTCTGGAGAGTCCTACATATTTTCAGCACCGGAGAAGAATGTTTCCTTCTCAGAATTTATTGAAGAGGCATATTTTTATTCATTTAGTTAGCTAAATGGTTGATTTTATTTAATGTTTCGATGTTTGATACATATACGTATATATTTTTCAATTTTAACATTATTATCTGTAGGTAATGCAAGTTAACAGAAGGCGTCATTAAAAAGTCCTACTTTTATGCATATCATTATTAAGGTCACATGTAAGGGACAGAAAGGATGGCTGGATAATTTAGAAAAAAATATTATTCAGCAAATCAGTCATTTAGATGTGTGGCTGTAAGGAAAGATAAGAAGGTAGTTCAAAATTCTCCAGTGGCTATTCCTCTATCAAAATGATTTTCAGCTTTTAGAATAGCTGAAGAGGATTGTCTATCTGAGAAAAATGGAAGAGCAATCAATTATTGGACTCTTGGAATGATTCTTATGTTCAGCAGCGTCTGAGAAGATTTAGGAGAATTATTGCTTCAGTGGACTTTTCTATCGGGGCATCAACAGGAGATTCTGTGACAGTGGCCGTTAATTTAGGACGGTTTGTTGCTTTCCATGTGCTAGGATTAAGAATGTCTCGAAACATTTCAAGCACTTTGTTAAAGGTGAGATTAAGTAGCCAAACATTATTGTAGATATTGGCAGGAATGACATTATTTAGGGAAAGATTAAAGTAGTACAGAGTGAATTTAAGACGTGAGGTAGAGTATTGAAAATAAAACCTTTAAATCAATACTTTCTGCTTTACTCCCAATGCCAAATTTAACTGGGAAGGAACAAAGTTTTATAGGGGAAACATCAACGGCTGAAGAGTTACTGTGTTGTTAAGGTATTTAGATTTTTGGGAAATTGGAAACTATTTTAGAATAGAAATGACCGGTTAAGAAAGGATTGGTCTAATCGAAACTGGAAAGTAACAAATATCTTAGCAGGGAGGTTTGCTCCTTCTCTGTATGCAGACTTTATGTTGATAGAGATGGAAAGGGAGATATTCCAAGAAGCAATACAAATGGTAGGATGGATGGAGAAGTTTATGAATGTGAGGACAGCACGTGAATTAGAAAAGAAAAACGAAAGAATCAAGAGTATACAGTAATTCTAAAGCACGAAATTGCATTTATTTCAATGTAAGGGGTCTTACAGGGAAGGCTGATGAACTCTGGATATGTTTAAGGCAGCATCCGAGGTGCAGGAAAATCAACGTTTTTGGCAAAAGCCCTTCATCAGCCCATTCCTGATGCTGCCTGACCCACTGTGCTTTTCCAGCACCAAACTCCCGTATCTGCAATCTTCACTTTCGCCTGAGAGATGGTCAAGACTGGCAATTCAATGTTCCAGGTCTTAAGTGTCATGGAAAGGATGGAAAAACCACATGTCGAGGGTAGGGAGGGGGCGATCTGCCCTTTTTGATTAAGGAATAAATTATTGATTTAACTAGGGAAGATATTTCTGAAAATTTATCCAGTTAAAATATGCAGGTAGTATCAAAACTAAGAAAATAAAGTTCACTTTGAACAGATTGCACTAAATGCTCATTTGTGACAAATCGTCCATATAAAATATATTGGTCAAAATTAAAAATAATGAAGAAAAGAGTACGTTGATTGTACTGTACCATATGATCTCCAATAGTAAGAAAGAAATTGAAAAACAAACACGTTGGGAGATACATGTAAGCTTAATAAGTTTGCAATAATGGGAGATTTAAATTTTCTAAAAATTAATTGGGACAACCACAGTGTTAAAGGGTTGGATGGCGAAGAATTTGTCAAATATGTTCACGAAAACTTTCTTCATCAATATGTGGATGATGCCAACAGAGCAGGAAGTAAACTAAGCCTTCTTTTTGTGCAATAGGCAGGGCAAATGACTGAAGACAATATTTTGGGTATTGCAATCATAACTCTATCAGTTTCGTAACGGTTTTTTTTTTAATTGGAGTACCATAAGTTTTAATGGCATGGGACAGGACTTACCAAGTTTGATTGGAGTAGACTGTTTGCAGGTAAAACGCTGTCTGTCAAGTGGGAGGCGTTCAACAGTATGACGACGGGAGCTGAGAGGCATTATGTTCCTGTTAGAGTGAAGGGTAAGGCTGGTAAGGTTAAGGCACAATGGACAACTACAGTTATTGAGCTTTTTCCAAGAATCAACGAAAACCTTCGTTTAGATATAGACAACTTTATTCAATTTAACCAATTAATCAATATAAAGAGTGTGGGGCATCATTTTGAGAGAAATCAGAAAAGCAAAAAGGAGATATGCGATAGTATGGGCAGATAAGGTTAAGGATAATCCAAAGATATTGTGCAACTACATTAACAACAAGAGGGTAACCACAGAGAGGGTAAGGCCTCTCAAAGACCATGATGGATATTGATGTCTTGAACCCAGAAGATGGGAAATAAAATTATCCCATTCCTGGTGCATCAGATACCAGCAAACACACACAATTTCTTGCCCCTCAAATTCATCCAGCTTGAACTCTATCTGCTATTTGTCAGTCTATTGACCCATTTGGTCAAGATCATCTTGTATTCTTAGAAAAGCTTCTTCTCTGTCCACTGTGTCACCAGTTTTGGTGTCATCTGCAAACCTACGAACCATGCCTTCGATAGTCTCACGCAAATCATTTCCATCAATGACAAACAATGAATACCCAGAACCAACCTCTGTCTAACACTGCTGGGCATAAGCATCCAGCCAAAAAAGCAACTGCCTACTGTTACTCTCTGTTTCCTGACATTGCAACAATTGAAAGCACTAGAGAGAAACCTAGCAGTTCAGGCAGTATCAGAGCAGAGAAAATTAGAATTAAGTCTTTTTGTGTTCAACATAATTGGTTCAGAACAAGTTCATATAAGATTTGATATGTAACTCTGTTTGTCTGCCCAGATCCTGCGTCTTCATTTTGCACTTGTATTTCAGATTTCCACTGTCTCTCATATTTTGCTTTTTCTTGATTGGTCTGGATGTTGACCCCGGTTATGTTTGGACAATATGCTCCATTCCTGTTCCCATCCCCTGTGCCAGTGACACATGTATTATACTCGAGTCTGTTTCTTCTTTAAGTTCTAAAAATAAATGTGCAGATCTCATTAAAGTGATTTTGATTTAAAAGGTCTTTCAGAGACAACTACACTTGATGTAAAAATAGGAATAGTTTATGAATTATGACATTCTGGATTTTATGTCTAAACTTGTTTTTTCAGCGTCTGAAGGAGGGGGAGAGCATCCAGTTTCAACAGTGATCCTGACTCAACTAACCCTCCAACTGAACTGACCCGTGCAGGTGGAGAGCGGGCCACATCCCTTTGATTACACCAGTTTTTTTTTTAAAGACATGAAAACCTTCTTCCCGAGGCATTATCTGTTAGGTAAAAAAGAAATGCACCTCAATGAAACATTCAAAATTGAGACATGTTGGAAAATTGGGTCGGTTAGAACCTCTCTGAAAACAATTCAAGTATAACATAAACGTGTACAGAGACCGCCTGGGTGACAGCTCCCCTGATATATAATTGAATCATCAATATCCAAAGATGGCTTCGGTTTTCAAAACTCCCAAAAATAGTGGTTCGTACTTTACAATGCGCGTGTACATTCGTTTACTATAAACATGCAAACGTGCACAACTACATCTGGATTCAGTGTGTTGTACTCCCATAATTGAGTGCATTTGTTTGTCACTCAAGTTTCAACAATGCATTGGCAATCATGTTTTCAAGACCTTCCCCGTACACAGTTTTCTAATTGAATTGCAGTAACAAGAGGCTCCACCTTAACAGTCCAGAATGTTTGTCCTTAAATTTCTCCAAACAAACTTCAATGCGTTTTGCTCAGTTGTCTCAGATACTTTGCTGGTAATATATACACTGAAATATTGTAGTGCCAGCACAAAGCTCACAGTCTCTTTCTCAACTGTTGAATATTTCTGCCAATGAACGCTGAAGTTCTTGGAGAATTACCCAATTGGTCTCTGTTTTGTTGTCATCTTCCGACAAGAGCCCAGCAATGATACCCACATCACTCGCATTTAAAGCCACCTTAAATGGTTTTACATAATCAGGTGTGTCTGATTGTGGGGCAGTGACTAACACCTACTTCATGCCGTGAAATGCCTTTTGACAGTCCTCTTTCCACTGAAATTCTTTCCCTTTCTTTAACAATTCGGTGACTGGAGCAGTCACACTACGAAAATGAGGCACACACATTCGATAAAATCCACTCAGTCCCAGGAACTGTCCTTTTGTCGAATGTACGGGAAATTCCCTTATTACCTAAACACTTACATCTCATGGCACCGTTTATAACATGGCCCAGGATGGTGACTTTTACTTTGGCAAATTCACTTTTCGCTATGTTTACCACCAAGCCTGCCTTCCAAAGTCAGTAAACAAGTCTGATATATGCTGTAAGTGTTCCTTCCATGAGTGACTAAAAATCACCAGGTCATCAATGTACACCACAGGATTGGATAATCTGGGAATTTACTGGTTAGTCGGCATGTGAAATGTGGTCGGCATCTTTTTCATACCAAATGTAAGTTGCTTCTCCCACGTTTTCAACACAGTCTTCCAACCATAGAACTAGGTATACATCAACCTTTTTAACTGCATTGACGTTATGATAGTCCACATACAATCGTTGGGTACCATTTGGCTTTGGCACAATACCTATGGATGAGTTCCAGTCACTCTAACACATGCTGATTATGTCACCTTAGAGCATGCGTTCAACCACCTTCTGAACCTACGCCAACTTTAGCGGATTATGCCTTAAAGGATGTTGCTTGATCATAGCAGCATTTCCTATAGCTACATTATGCACAATTATGTTAGTACTTCCAAGTTAATATCTGCATATCTCCCCATGATATAATAATAACTCTTTCTTGTCATTTCAATTTTTCTCAGGAAGGTAACACAATAATTTATCCCAGTTTTTGACAATACCTCATTGTCCACATTAATTTGAAGAATGTCTGATTCAGAATCCTCTGAACTTGGTTCTTCTTTCTGTGCTGTCATCATTAATACCTTGTCCTCTTGCTGTCCATCCATATTAAAGCAAATTCTGAGCATTTTCACATGACATACACCGTGAGAGTTATTTCTTTCTGGAGTCCTTATTAAGTAGTTAATCCTCACTCAATGTTCTTTGTATTTCATAAGGTCAACTAAACCTTGTTTTCCAAGGTTCACCTATCACTGGAAGTAACAGTAATACCTTATGCCTGATAGCATAATTGCTAATGTTTGGTTTCCTGCTTTATTGCATGCTGCAATACTTTTAAATTCTGTCTACCCAACTCACCAGCGCTATTAATCGTTCCCTAAAATTTAAGACCTAGTCCAAATGTGTGGCCTTTGAATTCTGATTTACTATTTTCTCCTTAATCAATTTTCATGCTCCTCTCACTTAATGCCTTCGAAACTAATTCAATTTGATGGAATTTGCTCTGGGTTAATTTGGTGCATCCCTGATCACATGAAACACAAATGGAATTCCCTTACCCTAATCATCGGGATAACCCTGACCATCATTCCTCAGCATGGTATTTAATGTTTAATGTCACCTTTCTAGCGGTCCCTGCAACTTTGGATGGTACGCAGAAGATTTGAATTGCTTCATTCCTGTGACATTATAGTGAATAATTTGGACGTGAATTTTGAAATTTGATCTCTCTGTATCTCTATTGGTAGTCCCTATCTATTTTACAAAAAGATTAATTCCTGTGCAATTCGTATAGCTGTGATATTGCATCTTGGAATGGCCTATGGAACTCTAGTCGATGCATCCATTCTTGTTGACAAATACTGGTGCCCACATTTTTGTTTGAGTTCGGGGACCTAGCCAATCAATTAAGACTCTTTTATAAGGTTCCTGAAATACGGGAATAGTTAAGAAAGGTGCAGGGTTTATTATTGCTTGTGTTTTTCCAATTACCTGACATGTATGAGAATTCTGTCAAAATTCAACTACATCCTGTTGCAGTCCAGGCTAGTAAAATATATTTCAGCCTCTGTTTTCCTCAATCCTGGGTGGCCTCTAGTTAGTAGCTTATGTTCCATTCGCGTCACCTCCTTTCTGTACCCCATTGGCAATACCATTTGACGAACCTCTGCTCAATTATCATTTCCTTGAATGTGTGATCGTCTCCATTTCCTCATTCAGACCTCATTTTTAAGGTAATAATACTGAAGAATACCTTTAGAATTCCTAAAGTATAGGCTTTTTGACACAACTGCTTTAAAATTTAATCTTTCTGCTGCAACGCCATTAGTTTAGCTGAGCTAAAATATTTGCATGATCACCTGTTTGCTCCCGTTTTGTCGCAACTATCTGATGGAACACAGTCTCTGTTACTGCCACTTAAGCTTCTTCATTTTTACATTTTTGATCTCTCCTGTTTTAATTGGTGACATTGGGAACTTGTTACCCCACCATCAGGAAAGCTTCCACGATAAGGCTCCTGCATTGCTTCAGTTGCCTATGACTCTACTGGCTTTTCAACCAGAGCAGGCAGCACTCCTGCCGTTGAAACAGCTATATTTTTCACAAGGACAAATTGTATTCCTGGAACTGAGAGATTTTCCAATTTTCCGACCACAATTTCTCCACACCTTTCTGGGCACTCTATCATCGCTTTACATAATTTTGCACTTTTTGTCTCTCGGTGAATTTCCTTTAGCAGTACCTTTTATGGAAATAGTCCTTCAGGAGTACATATCTCCTTATCCTTCAGCATCGCTGTCTGAGAGGATCATGTGTCCCTTAATATTGCATCCTCTTTACCTGCCCTATTTGAATACATTTGCCCTTTGCAGGTATATTTTCTAAGCATGATCTAGCACTTCCTCCTCAACAAACCTCCAATCAGCTTGTACACTCTGATGCAGCGTTCTAGCTTCCACTGTGCTTTCTGTTACCACTCGAACAAAACTCCTAGGCTTATCTTCGTTTCCTGCATCTTCGGTTTTTTTTTGGAACCCACCAACACAGTGATTTCATATGACCTAATTGTTGCAGTAAAAACACTTTTGAACTTCTCTGTCTCCTTCAAGTATCTTCCTTTCACCCAATGATAAGTTATCATTATGATCTTCATCAAGATATACCTTTCCCTTTCCATATGAAAATTTCTCTTTGCCCCAGTTTCTATCCCTCATGGACTGAAATTGATTCTTGAAGCCAAACAGGTTTTACAATCATTAATCACGAGACATACTTACATTCATAAGCAACTTCATGTATGTGCCTAGCCGTTTTAACTCTCTGCTCTTCCGATTGAGTTTGTACTATGTCAGGCAGTGAAGATTTAGACTCTTCCAAATTAATTGTCTCTCGACGAACATCATAAATTTGCTCTATTTTTAAAACTCTTATCCATCTATCAAAATTACTTTTTTGATCCTTTCAAACACAGTATCGGTTTGACCAGATTCGGCCTTATATTCCTGAAACGTTGTCTGTCGGCTTCTAGCACAAGCTCATGTGCACTTTTCCCCTCCTCATACATCCCCGATCTCTCCTTTAATAGTGTTGCGAATACCTCACGAGCTCTATCCACAGGTTGTGTTTGGATCAACACACCCACATGCTCACTGGCCAATGCAATTGTTTAGCTACTTTTTCAATTGAAATCAAAATGGTTTCCATGAATATACCGTGTATATCCTGTATTTTGTATATCCTGCTCTGTCTCCAGTGGTTTTTTCTGCGAGAATATACCTAAAAGGTTTCTGACCAGGCTTTGGACCACCATGGGTTTGCTCATCTTCACTCTGTTCCTCACTAAGGTTACCTTTAACAATCATCTCCATCCTTTTAAGCTGGCTTTCCATTCTAAGTGTCAATCTCTGAAGCACAAATGCTCCCTATATTTCTTTCTCTCCTGCTAAAGCTATTTGATATTTTTTCTCTTTCCTCTGCTAAACCTATCCATTATCTTTCTTTCTCTTCTGATTTTAGTCATTACGCTAACTGATTCATTTGCGATTGAAGTTTAGTCACCTTTACAGATCCTGTTGGAGTTTCCAACAAATTGGAATGGTGAGCTACTGCTGCAATCATCTCATCTTTCCTCAAATTAGGAGTTAGCTTCAACTCCAGCTCGTCCACTAATTCCCACAGCTTGGACTTCATGTGCATTTAGCAAAAACCCCAAAGTTAATTCTTCCACCTCCAAAACATGCGTGATAACTGCAAGAGCCATTGCTATCCGAAGTTCTGTTTACTCGACCAAATCGACACACGAAGTAAGAGACACTAACACCTGCCACTCGCCGATTAAGTCCCACAAACAGCCCCCAATTTGTTATGGACCAGGCCCGACACCCCCCACCCCCCCCCCCCCCCCAACACATTCTTAAGCAGGTATCCCAGAGAGTAACTTTGCTATTTGTTGAAGGTTACTGTATCACGGATATTCCCGCAGCGAATTAACTGGTCAGAATGTCGAGTTTTGAACAAACAGACTTTATTTACCAAATTACCGAATGAAACACAAGGAACCAAAAAAAAAACACCTGCATAACTTATCCTATCCAAACGCGACAGGGTATCCCGACTGAAGGATGCTGTTAACAATACTTGAGAAATCCCAATAAACAAGACCTTAGTACATGGAGTAAATCTTACAAAAATAAACATTTTACAGGTTATGAGGTCAGAAGAGCAGAAGAAGAGGGAGAGCATCCAGTTTCAACAATGACCCTGACGCAACTAACCCCCAAACTGAACCAACCTTCCCAGATAAAGAGCTGACCTCATTCTATTGATTATACAAGTCTTTTTTTAAGACTTGAAAGCCTACTGCTAGGTATAAATAAAAGAGACCAAATGAACATTTCAAAATTCAGACATATTGGAATCTTGGATCGGTTAGACCCTCTCTGGCTAAAGAAAGATCAAGGAGAATGTAACCTTGTAAAGGGACCGATTTTGTGACAACATGCCACATTTAGCTCTGGAATAAAAAAAAGTTAGTCTTATTGCTTTGAAGCCAGTAAAGTGTATTAAAGTGTTTGTGAGTTTACATAAAACAGTGCTCAAGCACATTCTGTGTTGAATTTACAAAATTGCCTTATTAGAGCAATGAAAGAAATGCCCAGATAGATGCACACTTCCTGTGTATGGTCAGGGCAAATATGTCTACTTTAAAACTACTGGTTAGCACCTGTTATGGTCGAGGAGGAATCAGCCCGGTAACTACATCTAGATTGTGGTTTTTGGGGTTGATAGTTGTGGGAGGTTCGGGCGGTTACAACATTTCAAACAAACAACACAACAGAATCATCTAGCCGCCGATAAGAAAACATCCATCATTCTCCCTCACAACTAACTTCATGAGAGCAATTGGTGATGGTAGATGTGACCAACAGCGAGCGATACGATCATTCAATCCAGGCCAGATGTTATTGTGATCTGAAGGTAATACACTGGAATGAGTTAACTGGATCTGTTTGTTCAGTGACTGTAATTGATGACAGTCTCCATGGATCCTAATTGTGTCACTGTATGGTTTCCCTCTTTTATTAGTAAGGGGCTTCTCCAATGCTTTGTAGCATCAGATTCATCGCCTCCACATTGACAGGGATCAACAGCTGCAGAGACAGGAAGAGGAGAGATAAACATCTGAGAATAGTCTGGAATGTTCCCTTAATGGATCAGAATCTGAGAACAGTAGACTGGAATGCTGCAACAACGGACACGAGTATATCCCTTGGACTTTTCTATCTTTACTTCTCTTGGATGACATGGCCAGATTGGATATACGGTGGACTGTTGATTATCCAGGCAGGATACTATCCCTTTCTCGCTATTGTTGGTGTTCCTGGTAAGTCTCCCCATCACTATCCATTTATAAAGCCCATTAGCCATGGTGAAACTCATTGCTATTTCTGTTACCTATATTTAGCAAAGACAAAAACTGTTGTCTTCAGTTTCACCTGTAAATGCTATTCATTACCCACACATTTCCGAACCCCATACCTGCGGGCTCAAAAACATCTGACAACAAGACTGTTCACAATCCCGATGTACATTTTTGACCTGAATTCATTTATGTCGCGGTATTCTGTCCATCACTAAACCTATTCACTTCCAGCTCGATTATACCCCCAGCCCCATCTTCTCGTCAATGCTGATGTTTAATTAGCCATTATCTATTTTAGTAAAATTCTGACTTTATGAATCCAACTCTCCTGCGAGCACTCTTACAGTTGCAGATATTTCGATAGCAACCTTGTTCTTGTCTCTAACGTAACTCCATGACAGGGACACTCTGTCAGAGTAGTAATGTCGCAAGAAATGTCATTCAGAGATACACTGTATGACATCTTGCTACAGATGATGCCAGAACATATATTCACATGCAGGATTTGGGAATAAAAGCGAGTTTCACTAATAACAACCATTACATCACCAGCATTTTATCTATAATTTTATCTATTTCACTGATGTTTTTTGGTAAAGAAGTCTAGCATAATAACGTGATCTGACTCAGACCCATAGCAATGTGCTTGGCTCTATACTGCCTGAAAGAATGACTTCACAGGAAAAGACACTTGGTGATGGCCAACAATTCCTTGCCAGTGATGCAGACATCCCATGTAATAACAACATGAAAGGTTAAATAAAACAAAGAATGATGCTAGAGATCAGAAACAAAAATAACGAGAAATTGCCATAGAAACTGAGCAGCATTAGCAGCTTCGGGTCGAGAGGAAAACAGAATTGGCATTTCGAGTCCACTGACCAAACTTCAGAACTGAACGTTGCTGGTAAGTAGTGTAATTGCTGTTGGTGACAGAGACGTCAGTTGTGAAGGGAAGAAGGAGTGAGTTGAATAAATGTGGAAAGAGAGAGGTAGACAGAATGAAGCATACCAAGGGATTGTTGTAGATCAGCTGGAATGGAAATATAAATGAGATTAACCTTATCTTTTTTATTTCTTGTTCCCATATTACTGAAAAGCACGCCCATTTAGGGCATACATCAAAGTCCCTGTTTAAAGTGAGTTATGTCTCTTTGTCTCTCTTTGGTAAAGTGTGATCATCTACTTTTATTCAATAATTGGATGCTGGGTTAGTATTCCCTTTCCTCATTGTCCTTGAGAAGATGTTAGTGAGCTGCTTTTCTGAGCCAATGCAGTCTGTGGCCTGTAAGTCGTCAGTGCTGAGGTCCATCCAGTTTCATTTCTTTGAGACTTTGTAGTAAGTAATATAACTGAGTGCATGGCTTGGCCAATGGAAACTTCAATTGAGAGTTAACAATATTTCTGTAGGTCTGGAGTCACATATCAGCCCGACCAGGTGAAGATGGTAGATTTCCCTGAAGGGAATAAAGGTGCCTGGTAGGACGATCAATAATGGCTTCATCGTTTAATTTGATTCTTAATTCTTCATATTTTATTGAATTAAAATTCCAATATTTGCTGAGGTGGAATTCAAATCCATTGCTTGGGTCCCCGGGTTAATATTCCGGAGATAATACAGCCTAGGCCATTGCCTCCTCAGCATTTCCAACCATCTGCAATGGCAATATTGATGTTGCTGTTCGTCTAGCTTTGCTTCATAGGACAAAGAAGTGATTTGGTAAAACATAACATCCTTCTATTTTGTATGTATGAGAAGGCGAAATGGTCTTTGGTCATGAGTCACTGACAGAATTGATATGGATAAGTAATTAATCAGCACAGTAAATGAGTGGTGTCCTTCATTACACAATGATTAAGTCTAATAGTGAAGGCACCATCCTGCAATTGTAAAGTGTTTTTGAGACAGCACTTGGGACAATGTGAACAGATTTTCTCTCCTTTATAATGAATGATCTACTTGCTACAGTGTAATGGAGTTTCACCAGACTATCCCTACAGTGGTGGTACCATGAGGAGACTGTGAAGGAGAACACTGGTTAATTTGTATCGCTTCAAAATATTAAAAAACTGATTGCATTAAAATTTGAGTGTCATGCACTAACACTCAGTATTTCCAAAACAAAACTTTGATATCTTTAAATATAACGTGTTTTCTGCGATACACGTGTTCACGTTTGTACAAATATATAGATAGGAAACTTTGAGAAGGATATTGGCCAAGTGCAGGAAAAGTGGGTGAGCATGGATGAATATTTTGGTCAGCATGAACCATTTTGGGCTAAACGGGTTGTCTCCGTGGTGTTGGACTCTATGATTCTATGATAGTTTACATAGCTCTGTGGAGCCACATGATGGTTAGAGAGAGCTCCAGGTTCTGAATGAACTTTCACCGCCTCAATGTGCAGTTAGTTTGTGATCCTGCACTGAACGTCTTGTTGTTCACAAACCTGTCAGCAGTCACACTCTGATAGAGTTAGCCAATCCCATCAGCTTCTGAACTCCGTACAGAAAACTAGCCCGTCTTCTCCATCACAAAGCTACTCGCTTTTTTTTTCTCAAAGCTTTTCCTTGGCTCAAGGAGAGTCTGTCCTTGATTGTTTTCAGAGGGGCAATAAATTGACTCCGATCAGTCTGGCTTCGTACAGAGATGATATATGGAAGCAGATGAAACTTCCGGCCAAAGTGGTCATGCTTGACAAGGGACCTGTATAATGAAAGGGGAGTGGTCAGCTTGTTTTTTTAGCTGAACGAGCTGAGCTGAGCTGAGCTGAGCAGTTTTCAGTTGAGTCTTGAACTGGGAAGTTCTACAGGGAGCTGTGTGGAAACTCTCCTTCAACTTCAACCTGAAAGCATGTGTTGCATTTCTACTGGTTTTTAAAGGGAGTTTGCATATTGGGACTGTTGTGCATATTTGGAACAGCATAATTAAGTCTAGCTGGATAAGTTCAGTTTGGTCGGGGGCCTTATTCTGTTCTTTATGTTTAATTGTGTAATTTTGTGAATAGAGCTTTTGTCTGTTTTAAAATTTAGTTGACAACTTCCCTATGTTACTCCTGGCAATTTTCATTGTACACTTACCGAAACAAACTGCAAAGTTATACCCTGGGCTGCTTGCTTAAGAACATTTTAAGTGGTCTAGACTAGTCCATAACAGATTGGGGGGTATTTGCGGGATTTTAAACAGCAAGCATGAGGTGCTCGTGTCTTGAATTCGGGTTTTGCTTTTGTTGTGTAGACAAATCTTGGGATAGCAATGGCTTGTTTAGTCGCCAAAACGTTTTCTGCATGTGGATGCAGTGACTGGAAGTTTTGAAGAAAATGAATAAGACCAAGTTGCATGAATTGGCAGAGAATCTGGAATCAGAACTGACAGCTTCTGTGAGGAAAGGAGAGTTAGTTGTAGTAGTAAGTCATCAATTAAACTATCTAGAGAAACCATCAGAATCTATACAGATGGTAAGAATTCAATTGCAAAGGAAGCAGCTTGACTTAGCGGCGAGAGGTAAGGAATGGGCAGCAGAAATGAAACAGTTTCAGTTACGATTAAAAGCAGAACAGATGGAAAATAGAGAGCAGTGGAAGAGAGAGAAAAAGAGAGAGCAGAAGAGGAGAAAGAAAGAGACAACTGTTGAACAGCAAAAGCTGACACTTAAAAAAGGAAAGTTAGCGTAGCAGGCGGGAGATAAAGGTTGGGGGTATTGTTCGTGACGACGAGAGTGAGGATGAAGAAGCCTCAGGTAGTCAGAACTGAAAAGTGTTGCTGGAAAAGCGCAGGAGGTCAGGCAGTATCCAAAGAGCAGGAGAATCAACGTTTCGGGCATGAGCCCGTCTTCAATCCTGAAGAAGGGCTCATGCCCTAAACGTCGATTCTCCTGTTCCTTGGATGCTGCCTGACCTGCTCCGCTTTTCCAGCAACACATTTTCAGTTCTGATCTCCAGCATCTGCAGTCCTGAGTTTCTCCAGGTAGTCTGAAACCTAGCCGATTACAAGCATTGTCAAAATTTGATGGCAAGGATGTGGAAGTCATTTTCAACTCATTAGAAATGGTGGCTAAACAAATGCAGTGACCAGAGCTAACAAGAGTTTTGTTGATCCAAACGAAATTTGTAGGTAGGGCTGTTGAGATATTTGCATCCCTATCAGATGAGGTACCTGCGGAATATGAAGAGCTGAAAAAAGCCATTTTAACTGCATATGAGCTTGTACCAGATGCATATAGACAATGTTTCAGGAATCTAACAGATACCCTGGTCAAACCTACATTGAGTTTGAAAGGATCAAACAGAGTAATTTCGACAGATGGATGAGAGCCTTAAAAATCAAGCAACCTATGATGCCTTTAGAGAGGCAATTATTTTGGAGTAATTGATAAATGCACTGCCTGAAGGTGTGCAAACTCATGTTGAAGAGCAGAGAGTGATAACATCAAGGCTAGCAGCTGAAATGGCCGATGATTATAAACTCAGTTTGGCTTCCAGAATCAAATTCAGTCCATCAGAAATAGAAATTGGCGCAAAGAGATGTCATCACGTGGAAAGGGAAAAGTAGATATCAGTGAAGATCATAAGGCGAATTTACCACAGGGTCAAAAAAGAAACCCTTGAGGGGAACAAACAAGATAAGAGACCCAGGCGTTTTCATTATAATAAAGTGAGCCACACAAAATCACAGAGTTGTTGTGCGAAGAGAACACCAGAGAAGAATGTAAGATTTGTCAGAAAGTAACAAAAAGCTCAAGAGAAGTTAGACAACTGCCGCAGAGTATACAAGATGGTCAGAGGTTGATTAAGGAGGACGTGCCAGATCTGCTTATAACATCTACATGCAATGGTAAAGTTTAATTATATAGGCCAGGAGTAATAGATATGGAGGATCCAATATTAAGGGACACATTATCTTCTCAGTCTGTAATGCTGAGGGATGAGGGGATTTGTACTCCTGAGGGACTATTGCCAGAAAATGTGCGGGTAGTAGGAATTCATGGTGAGACAAAAAGTACTCAGATATGTAACATGAGGCTAGAGAGTCCAGAAAAGAGTGGAAAATGTGTTGTAGGAGTACTGGACCCCAAAATCTCAGCTCCAGGAATAAAATTTGTCCTTGCAAATGACATAGCTGATTCACCAGCAGGAGTGATGCCTACTCTAATTGGAGAGCCAGTGGAGAACTGGAGAACGGTTATCCAGGAAGTTTCCCTGATTTTGTGATTACAAGATCACAGATGCACAGTTTGAAGCAGGAGAGATCAAAAGGCACATATAAGGAAGGTGACATAGAGTTATCCGAAACGTTTTTATTGACCCGATAAATGGATCAGACAAGGGGCAAGTAAGAAAACATGCAAGTATTTTTAACTCTGCTAAGCTGAATGATTTGCAGCAGAAAGATGGGTAATGAAAACAGTTAAATCAAAAGACATTTAGCAAGAAAGAGAATGATTGCATTCCTGTGTGTTACTACTCAACAAATGATGTCTTAATGCGGATATGTAGATCAGCGCACATGGAAGCAGATCAGACGTGGGCAGAAATTCATCAAATTGTTTTGCCTGTTGGGTATAGAAAGGAAGTGCTGTGAATGGCACATGAGCTACCACTTGGAGATCATTTCAGGGTGAGAACAATACAGTTTGAAATACAAGTATGTTTTCAGTGGCCTGGACAACACAAAGACGTAGTTTAATTTTGCCAGACGTCTCAAACATGTCACACAGACAGTAATAAAATCTGTGACTTCAATAGCTATTCCAGCATTTCAGGAAGCTTTCACGTGTCTTGATAGATTGCGTAGCTCCCCTACCTCAAACAAAAAGTGCGAACAACAATTTTTTAACAATAATGGGTGTGTCGACTAGATGTCCCATTATTGGTGGCAATCCCATTATGCAGCATCACAGTTAAAAGAATTGTAGAAAAAAATACGTATTTTTTTTACTAGATGAGGACTACTATTCGAGATCCAGGCAGATCAAGGATCAAATATCACATCCGAGCTATTCAACGCAGTGATGGATAACTTGGGAATTAAGCAATTCAAATCGACCAAATTCAAACGATTTGAATTAATTTTTGGGCATGAAGTAAAGTGACCATTAACATTGATTAAGGAGAAGTTAATAAGTCAGAATTCAGAGAGCACCCATTTGGATGATGTGACAAATTTTAGGAACGATTAAATAGAGCTGGAGATTTTGGGTAGACAGCATTTAAACGTATTGCAGCATACAATGAAACAAGAAGTGGATCAGAAATCACGAATTCAGAATTTTGCAATTGGGAATAAGGTATTAGTTTTACTTCCAGTAACAGTTGAGCCTTTAAAAGCAGGTTTTAGTGTACCTTATCAAATTGGGAAGAAATTAAATGAGGTAAACTACTTGATACGGACTCCAGACAGGAAGAGATCTCACAGAGTGTGTCGTGTGAATATGCTCAAAACGTATTTTGACAGGGAAGGAAAGCAAGCCGATAAGGTAGATACAGGAGATGCTGTTCTGATTACGCAACATCCTTATAGGTATAACTCTCCAAAATTGGCACAGGTTCAGAAGGGGTAGAGCGCATGCGCCAAGATGGCATAAATAATGTGAGTTACAATGACTGAACATCACGTATAGTCATGTTGCCATAGCCAGATGGCACCCAGGGTCATGTGTGGACTATCACAAACTCAATGCTGTTACAAAGAATGATGCATTTCCAATTCCATGTTTGGAGAACTGTGTGGAAAAGGTGGCAGAAGTTACTTATGTTTCTAAGTTGGACAAGCTCAGAGGCTACTGGCAAGGACCTCTGTCACAGAATGAAAAGGCAATTTCGGCTTTCGTAACGCCAAATGGACTATATCAGTTCAAAGTCGTGGCATTTGGTATGAGAAACGATCCAGCCACATTTCCAAGAATGATAATAGGGTCATTGCCGGATCACCCAACTATGAGTCGTACATTGATGACCTAATGATTTTTTGTCACTCATGGAAGGAACAGTTACAGCATTTATCGGACTTTTTCCATCGACTTCAGAAAGCAGGCTTGGTGGTAAACCCAGCTACAAGTGTATTTGCGAAAACCCAAATCACGTTCCTGGGTCACGTTATTGGATTTGGACAAATGGCCTCATGAGATATGAAAATAAAAATAGTTGGGGAATGTTCCACATCGTCGACAAAAAAAAAAACACACTACTACGGTTCCTGGGATTGACTGGATTTTACCGAAAGTTTGTGCCAAACGTTAAGCAGTGTGGCTGCTCCCCTCACTGAATTGTCAAGGGCAAAAGCTCTCAGTGGACAAATAACTGTCAAATGGCATTTGACAGCCTAAAAACTGTGTTAACCACTGCCCACAGTATTAGCTACACAGGACGACGCAAGCATTTCAAGGTGGTTATCGATGACAGTGATGTGGGTGTCAGTCTGGTGTTCCTGCAGGAGAATGACGAGGGAATAGAACGATCCATCGGGTATTTTTCTAACAAGTCGAACGTTTATTAACAAAAATGTTCAATGGTGTAGAAAGAGACTTTAAGCTTGGTGTTGCCATTAAAACATCACAGTGTTTATATTATCAACAATGCATCCGAGACAATCATAGACTCTGTTCACAACACATTCACGTTTGTGGAAAGATTCAAGGACAAAAATGCCAGACTGTTTAGATGGAGCTTGTTGTTGCAGCCGTTCAATCTGACAATTATGCATGCGGCAGTTCGCCAAAACATGAAAGCTGATGAGTTAGTCAACTCCAATGAGTAATGGAGGCGTTCACTGGTGGGTATGGGGCGGCCTGAATTTGCATGGGTTTGTGCATGCTTGCCTGTTTAGTTAGTATAGTGTATATGTCTGGTTTTAAAGGATAAAAATGTAACAATCGTTTTGTATTCTGGTTATCTTTTTGAGGGAGGGGGAGATGTCACAAAGCTAGTCCCTTTTTTTGTTCGAAAGCTGTTTCTTGCCTCAAGGAGACTCTGTCCTTGATGTTTTTCAGAGGGACAATAAAACGGGGCCGGGCTCCGATCAGTCTGGTTTGTTACAGAGATGAAAAAGATTATCAGAGGCCTTTTGTTTATATGGAAACAGATGAGACTTCAGGCCGAAGTGGCCATGCTTTATTTGTGACCTGACCTGAATACTGAATGGCCAGTGGACAGCTTTTTCCGCTGTCCTAGCTGAGCTAAGCGGAGCAGTTTTCAGTTAAGCCTTGAAATGCGAAGTTCAACAGAGTGCTGTGAAGAAACTCTTCCTCTTTTCTGAACTTAAACTTCAAACTGGAAGCACGTATTCCATTGAAACTGGTTTTAATTGGGAGTTTGCTTATTGGGAGAGTTGTGTATATTCGTAACAACATAATTAAATTGAGCTGAATGGGTTGAATTCTGTCGGGGTTCTTTATTCTGTTGTTTGTGTTTCATTGTGTACTTTTATGCACAAAGCGAGATGGTCTGGAAAGGGAGAAGGGGCATGGGTAGAAATGCTATTTCAAATTGGAGAAGACAACGTTGCGTCCTCCAGGCTGTAGGCTGGACAGGCAGATGATAAGTGATGCTGGAAAAGCACAGCAGTCAGGCAGCATCCGAGCAGAAAAATCGACGTTTCGGGCAAAATCTCTTCATCAGGAAAAGAGGCACGATGCCTGCAGAGTTGAGAGTTAAATGAGAGGGGGTGGGGGTGAATGGAAACCAGCATAGAGTATAATAGGTGAATAGGGGTGCGGATGGAGGTGATAGGTCAGACAGGAGGGTGGGCAAGGTAGCAAAGAGTGCAACGGGTGAATGGGAATGTGGAAGGCTTTTTTTGGAGCCTTAGATGGACGTGAGGAAGGAGGTGTGGGCGCAGGTTACAATTCCTGTGGTGACAGGGGAGGGTTCCAGGAAGGGAGGGTGGGTTGTTGGGGTCGAGGACCTGACCATTTCGTCACGGAGCAAATGGTCTTTGCAGGAAGCGGAACTGGGTGGGAAGGGAAATATATCTCTGGTGGTGGGGTCCATTTGGAGGTGTCGGAAATGTTTTCAGATGATGTGGTTTATGTGAAGGTTGGTAGGTTGGAAGGTGAGCACCATGGGGTTCTGTCCTTGTTACGGTTGGAGGGGTGGGGTTTGAGGGCAGAGCGGTGTGGTGTGGACGAGATGCATTGGAGGCCATCTTTAACTACGTGGGAAGGGAAATTACGATCTCTCAAGAAGGAGGCCATCTGGTGTGTTCGATGGTGCTCGTGGGAGCAGATACGGCAGAGGAAGAGGAATTGGGAATGTGGATGACATTTTTAAAGGAGGTAGCGTGGGAAGAGGTGTAATCCAGTTAGCTGTGGGAGTCGGTGGGTTTGTAAAAGGTATCAGTGTCAATTCGGTCTTCATTAATGGCGATGGAGAGGTCCAGAAAGCGAAGGAATGTGTCAGAGATAGTCCAGGTGAATTTAAGGTCATGGTAGAAAGTGTTGGTGAAGTTAATGAATTGCTCAACCTCCTCGCTGGAGCACGAGGTGGCGCCAATGCGAAGGAAGCAGTGGTGCTGGTGCAATTACGGAAGATGGACTGTTCTATGTAGCCAACAAACAGACAAGCAGAGCTGGGGCCCACACGGGATCCCATGGCTAGTCCTTTGGTCCGGAGAAAGTGGGAGGATTTGAAAGAGAAATTGTTAAAGCTGAGCACCAATTCAGCCAAACGAATGAGGGTGTCGGTGGAAGGGTAATGTTGGGGATATCGCGAGATGAAGAGACGGATGGCTTGGAGGCCCTGGTCATAGCAGATGGACGTGTAGAGAGATTGGATATCCATGGTGAGGATGAGGTATGGTGGACCGGGGAAACGGAAGTCTTGGAAGAGGTGGAGGGCGTGGGTGGTGTCTCGAACGTATGTGGGGAGTTCCTGGACGAGGCGGTCAGGAATAAAGGCAGGGGGGCTGCAGAGTGGAGAGATAAGTAAGAGGGGACTGGGATGGGAGAAAGTAGCATAGAGTACAATAGGTGAATGGGGTGGTGATGGAGGTGATAAGTCAGAGAGGAGGGCGGGGGAAGGCAGCAAATAGTACAACGGGTGAACGAGAGGATCGGTATGGAGGGAGTGCTGCATTGTCAAAGGGCGGTGACTGGAAGATCAGGTCAGCCCCTGCAGGCCCGGACTGTGATGCTCGGTGAAATGTGCCCTTAGTTTACATTAGGTCTCTGCAATGTAGAGATACCGGCATTTGGAGCGCCTGATGCAGAAAAATAGGTTGGAAGAGACGTCAGTGAACCTCTGTCTGAGCTGGAAGTACTGTTTATAGCCCTATAAGGAGGTGGAGGAGGTGGTGTGCCAGCAACGATTGCATCTTTTACAATTGTAGGAGAAGGTACCTGGGGGTTATTGTAGTGATTGGTCGGAGATGGGCCCAGTGGTGGGATCCAAACCTAGTTTACTGCATCTGGTGCACCCGATGTGGTCTTCACTGCATCAGGAAGACCAAATGCAAATGAAGTGAATGTTTTGCTGAGTATCTCAGTCGGGCGTGTCATTGCTGACCTGACCTCCTAGTCACTTCCTATTTTAATTCTCTCGACCAATCCATTTCTGACATGGTCATCCTTGTTCTTCTCCATTACCACAATGAACCAAACCATTCATTGGAGGAACAAGATCCCAAATGTCACCTGTGCAGTCTATACCCCGGGGAATTAACACTGAATTCGCCAATTTCAAATAGCCTCCCTTGCAAACCCCCGACTCCCTTCCCAGATCCTCCCCTCCCTTCCATTCCTGTGAGCAACCCTTTGTCCAGCTACCAATTGGATTCAGCCCTCCCATCACCAACCCGCTGATACCCTTTATCTGTGTTCACTTGTCCCCACCTCGCCACTCTACCTCCTCCTCTCTCACCCGCCACTTTATCTATAGACCCCTTGCTTCCACTCACAGTCCTGACGAAGGGTTAATCCAAGGCGTTGACTTCTCAACGTCTTGATGCCGTCTTGTTTATTTTATCTTTCCAGCCTCCTGCGTGACTATTTTGGATTTCAACAGCTGATGATTTTTTAAAATAAAAAATATCTTCTTGTGTAATAGGCTTTAGAGAGTGAATGTGTTGAGCCTCTTGTTATGGAATAGGTCTGATGGGCTGAATGATGTTATTATATTACTGTAAAACAAGCTAGGGTTGCTGAAGGGGTTCCTCTTTTTATTAACAGTGGAAATGTTTAGTGTCCAGCAGTGCTTTTGACTAATGTTACCTATACATTAAAAGCACAAGATTGAACGTTGTCCGAATTGATACTTTAATACCTTCGGAGTTGACTCATTGTTCTGAACAGTATATAATCTTCACAGAATATCCACCAGCTCTGATCGTATGACAAAGGGAAAGACATTGATGAAGCAGCTGAAGATGTTTGTGCCGAAGAAGCTCCCATGAGGATTGCGCACAGGGATATCCAGGGACTGGGAGGATTGATGTCCACCAGCCCCATTGTGCTCTGAATGATCCAACCAGTGGGGAGTTTACAACTGATTCCCATCAAGTTCAATTTTGTTCAGTCTCCTTGACACTTTGCTCAATCAAATACGACTGTGTTATCAGGTTCAATCACTCTCACGTTGTGTTCACATTTTTTGTTCATGTCAATAGGCCAAGGTATATGTATGTGGAGTGTTTCCTTCTCTCAGAGGGTTATTACAGTTGGGACCAGACAGTTAGGGGAGGCTACATCACTGAAATGTTAGGGGTGGGAGTGGGTGTCAATGGCTTTTGACACGTTAGAGAGTCGAGGGCTACAAAGAATTCGGAACCGAAAGAGAAATTGCGGCCGAGTGCAGATCAGCCCCGACCTTACTGAATTGAAGGTCAGGCCTGAGGGGCGATGTAAGCTGGTGTAATTCCAGTATACCCCATAGACCAGTAACTTTGTGGCCTTTTCCATTTCCTGTCTTACTGACTTCAAGTAGCTGAATAGACTGATCATGTTGCTGTGTAACTGAACACTGGTGCTGCATGATCTACTATGTTACAGTTTTATAGGCCCTGAGGGCTGATTGGTCTCCTCCTGTAAAATGTAAGGACAGCGACATTTATCCACTTTCAAACATTATAATAAGTCCAAAATCTCCTCTTGACTGTTGTACGAAGGATTAAAGGCAGGATTCTTACATTGTGGAGGAACAGGGGAAATCATATGGTCTATGGCATAGCTCCCACAAAGTTGCTCCCCAGATTTATACGGTTGTCAAGAAGGCGTTTGATGTGTTCATTAGCCGAGGGATTGAGTTTAAAAACTGCGAGGTTATGCTGCTAATCTATGGAACCCCTGTGAGACCACACCTAGAATATTGTGATCAGTTCTGTTTGCCTCGTTAGAGGAAAGATGTGTGGAAGCTTTGGTGAGGTTGCTGAGGAGATTTATCAAGATGCTGCCTAGAGTAGCGGGCATGTCTTAAAAGAAAATTTGAGGGAGCTAATGTGTTTTCTTCATTGGAACGAAGAAGCATGGAACGTGACTCGACAGAAGCGTACAAGATGATGAGAGGCATAGATAGAGTGGATAGCCAGAGACTTTCTCCCAGGGTGGAAATGACTATCTCGAAATGGGTATGATTTTAAAGTAATTGGAGGAATGTTTAGGGGAGATGTCAAAGTTACTTTCTTCACACAGAGAGTGGTGGGTGTGTGCAATTAACAGCCAGCAGTTGAAGTAAAGTCAGCCAAAATAGGGATATTTAATAGGATAGGCATATGGATATTAGTATACTGAGATGCATTTAAGTTACTCTGAACTTAGACTAGGATAGAAGGTCGACAGAACCTCAAGGGCCGAAGGGCCTGCACTGTGCTGCACTGTTCTATGTTTCCATTTTCACCCAGCTTGTGGATTCTCATCAATTGTTGAATGTGTGAGGGAGTGATGTGCGTGAGATTAGGAATCTTTGAGTGGTGTAAGGACAAACCTCCAGTTATGGTGTGTTTTATTACAGTCACCTGAAAGCCAGTATAATATGTGTGGTTACTTAGCCCAGACACAATCCACCAAGTTCAGTTATTAATGTGATTTGTGGATTGCCGTTTGCTGCTGGTTACTTCACATACATTCTACTGTGTGATCCATGTAGTAATCTCTGACCATTCACAGAGATGTAAAATATTATTTTGAGACTGGAGAATGTGAAGGCGACGTTTATTTGACATGGCTTTAGAGGTTTCTTTGTGAGACACAAGGCACTGCAGTAGATTGTCAACTTGTTAACGTCTTCACCCATGTCTGGTCCGGGGTGCAGATGTGTGGAGTCTGGGAGGCAGGTCAGGTTTCATCAACATAGGTAAGTTGTATGGTGAGATTCTGGCTCTCCATAGCAACAAGTCTGCTCTCTGGACAAGGCTCTGACTGAAGATGAATTTCAAACGTGGTTGCTGCTAAGTGGCAGATGGTGTCAATATGGAAAAGTGGGATACGGTTCATTTTCGAAGATCGAATTTGAATGCAGAATACAGGATTAAAGGCAGGATTCTTACATTGTGGAGGAACGGGGGAAATCATATGGTCCATGGCATAGCTCCCACAAAGTTGTTCCCCAGGTTTATACAGTTGTTAAGAAGGCGTTTGATGTGTTCATTAGCCGAGGGATTGAGTTTCAAAGCTGCGAGGCTATGCTGCTAATCTATGGAACCCCGGTGAGACCACACCTAGAATATTGTGATCAGTTCTGTTTGCCTCGTTAGAGGAAAGATGTGTGGAAGCTTTGGTGAGGGTGCTGAGGAGATTTATCAAGATGCTGCCTAGAGTAGCGGGCATGCCTAAAAAGAAAATTTGAGGGAGCTAAGGTGTATTCTTCATTGGAACGACGAAGAATGGAACGTGACTTGACTGGAGCGTACAAGATGATGAGAGGCATAGATAGAGAACTATGATAGGGAGAGGCATAGATAGGATCTATGGAGCTATGAGGGAGGAGCTGGCCAAAGTTCAATGGTGTAATAACTTAGCAGGGATGACCGTGGAGGAACAATGGCGGATATTTCTGTGTATAATGCAGAAGTTGCAGGATCTGTTCATTCCTAAAAGGAAGAAAGATCCTAGGAGGAGGCATGGGCGGCCGTGGCTGACGAGGAAAGTTAAGAAACATATAAAGTTAAAAGAGAAAATGTATATCACAGAAAAGACAAGTGGGAAAACTGAGGTCTGGGAAGCTTTTAAAGAGCAACAGAGGATTACTAAGAAGGAAATACGCAGAGGAATAATGAGGTACGAAGGTAAATTGGCCAATAATATAAAGGAGGATAGTAAAAGCTTTTTTTAAAATATGTGCAAGGCAAAAAAATGTTTAGGACTAAAATTGGGCCGTTGAAGACAGAAACTGGGGAATATATTATGGGGAACAAAGAAATGGCAGAAGAAGTAAATGGGTACTTCAGATCTGTGTTCACTGGGGAAGAGACAAGCAATCTCCCTGAGGTAACAGTGGCTGAAGGACCTGAACTTAAGGGAATTTATATTTGCCATGATTTGGTGTTGGAGAGACTGTTAGGTCTGAAGGTTGATAAGTCTCCGGGGCCTGATGGTCTACTGAAGGAGGTGGTTCGGGACATCATGGATGCGTTGGTGATTATTTTCCAGAGCTCGATAGATTCGGGTTCGGTTCCTGAAGATTGGAGGGTGGCTAATGTTATATCACTTTTTAAGAAAGGTGGGAGAGAGACAGCAGGAAATTATAGACCAGTTAGTCTGACCTCAGTGATGGGAAAGGTGCTGGAGTCTATTATAAAGGATGAAATTACGACACATCTGGATAGTAGTAACAGAATAGGACAGAGTCAGCATGGATTTATGAAGGGGAAATCATGCATGACTAATCTTGAACTTTTTGAGGATGTGACTCTGAAGATGGACGAGGGAGATCCAGTAGATGTAGTGAACCTGGCCTTTCAGAAAGCTTTTGATGAATTCCCACACAGGAGGTTAGTGAGTAAAATTAGGGTGCATGGTATTGGGGGCAAAGTACTAGATTGGATTGAAAATTGGTTGGCTGATAGGAAACAACGGTTAGTGATAAATGGCTCCATTTCTGAATGGCAGGCAGTGACCAGTGGGGTACCGCAGGGATCCGTGCTGGGACTGCAGCTTATTACAATATATGTTAATGAAATAGAAGATGGTATCAGCAATAACATTAGCAAATTTGCTATGATACAAAGCTGGGTGGCAGGGTGAAATCTGATGAGGATGTTAGGAGATTACAGGGTGACCTGGACAAGTTAGGTGAGTGGGCAGATGCATGGCAGATGCAGTTTAATGTGGATAAATGTATAATTATCCACTTTGGTGGCAAGAACAGGAAGCCATTTACTACCTCAATGGAATCAATTTAGTTAAAGGGGCAGTACAGAGAGATCTGGGTGTTCTTGTATACCAGTAAATGAAGGCAAGCATTCTGGTACAGCAGGTAGTGAAGAAGGCTAATAGCATACTGGCCTTCATAACAAGAGGAATTGAGTATAGAAGCAAAGAGGTGCTTCTGCAGCTGTACAGGGCCCTGGTGAGACCACACCTGGAGTACTGTGTGCAGTTCTGGTCTCCAAATTTGAGGAAAGACATTCTGGCTATTGAGGGAGTGCAGCGTAGGTTCACGAGGTCAATACCTGGAATAGCGAGATTATCTTACACTGAAAGACTGAAGCGACTGGGTTTGTATACCCTTTAGTTCAGAAGACTGAGAGGGGATCTGACTGAGACATATAAGATTATGAAAGGATTGGACACTCTGGCAGCAGGAAACATGTTTCCACTGATGGGTGAGTGCCGAACCAGAGGACACAGCTTAAAAATACGGGGTGGACTATTTAGGACAGAGATGAGGAGAAACTTCTTCACCAGAGAGTGGTGGCAGTGTGGAATGTTCTGCCCCAGATGCCAGTGGAGGACCAGTCACTGGATTCATTTAAGAAAGAGTTGGATAGTGCTCTCAAAGATAGTGGAATCAAGGGTTATGGAGATAAGGCAGGAAGAGGATACTGATTAGGAATGATCAGCCATGATCATATTGAATGGCGGTGCAGGCTCGAAGGGCTGAATGGCCTACTCCTGCACCTATTGTCTATTGTGTATTGGTCCACCATTAGTATTTAACCTGGACAATGTGTGTACCTACACTGAGACCAGTGATAGTCTTTTGATGGGTTCTTCCCCTGCCCAAGGTGGATCCCAAAATATTTGTTTGAAGTACTGTTTGATTGGCCCTGGGCCAGGTTAGACGATCTATGCACAGATTTTGGGACAGTCCCCTGAGTCTCCCTATATCACAGGCAGCTATTAGGTCCATTCGCACTGTAAATGATTTCAGATCTATTGGAAGCAATTTTAAGCCTAGCTCATTGCATGGTGTTGAGTTTGCTGACCAGAACAATAATCGGATGTTTGCTATATTTCATGAATTGGGCAAAACTAAGATGTGAACGATAATCGTTCAACTGAACTATAATCTCTTAAATCATTTATATTGATTCTATATTTATGGAACTAAAATATAAACTCCAGTCAAGATTTGCTAACACAGAAATAAAACGTGGTTTTGTTCCACATACTTTTGCGAAGAAAGAACATAACTCTTGCAGTGATCACAATTAGATATTAAATGTCAGGATTCAAAGCAATGTTTTGCCACTCCAATATTTTTAAAATGGTTGGTTTCTGGATAATTCCATGTTCAGAGTTAGCAGAAGATTGAACATACAAATAGAATTAGCGTCCTTATTCATTTATATATATTCAATCAGTTTAATTTCTCACTGAAATTTACGATCTTCAGCTATTTGCCTGTAATTTTAAAAAGGCAACAATTTCACTTATTGTGAATATTAAACTAAATAAATTATTTGTTGTCAAATTTTAGTGAACAATAATCTGAAAGCTTTCAATTTTTTAGAATGAATCATGTTTAATATGAAATGTGGAGAGTGAAAACAAAAACAACGAAGATAATATCGCGTCAGGGAAATGTCAGAGCTTTCCAAAGTGTTTTGTGCCAAAGCAATGATATATTTGTTTTAGGAATTGGAATACGACATGTAAAATGTTTATGTTCTGAGTAATAATTAGACTTCATAATGAAGCTGACCTTGCAATACTTGCATCTTAAATTCTTATGCTGCACCAAATAATCAGATATTTGTGAGCATTTACACTGTGAAATAATTGGATACTGACTTTTATTCACAGTTGACACTTGATAGAGTACAAAACTTTAAAGTACAGGAGGAGGCCATTGGCCATTATTGTATGCATCAGCTCAAAAAATGTTTCCCAAGCGCCTCCTATTTGCCAGCCTTCTCTCTGTTGCCCGTTACATTCATAATTTCCAAATATATATCCAGTTCCCTTTTGAATCTTCATGCACAACTTTCCCAGCCATTCAATTCCAATTCGTAACAACTCTCTAAATAAAGACGTTTTTCCTTATTTAACTCTGAGCTCTTTTGCTGACAACCTTGCAAGGCTAGTTGATCCTGGAGCAGAACAGGCAATAAAGGGCTTTTTATTGCGGTGCTCAAAAGTATGAGAAAAGTTGTTCAGTAAAAAAAACATACTCTGTTAGTTGGCATTACAGCATCAATGAATTCTAATGACAAACACTACAACGGAAAACAAGTAGAAAACTAGTCACCAGGATAGATGAACATCAACTAGCCACATGATCCCACCTTAATTTTTAACCTACTGATGAGGGAGTAGGCCACTTTGACTAGGTCTGCATGTCCATCCTAAGACATGCCAAACAGAGACAAGCACGAAAATTCCTAGAAACGTGTCATTCCAACCGGAACTACATCAACTAACACATGAATTTTGACTCCATGTATCACTCTCTGAGAAAAAGGGCCGGAAATGACATCATCGACACAGGAAATTACATTGCAAACTCAAGGAAACCGAAACACGTAAATAGAAAGTGGACGATAACACCAGCACTTCACTAGAGTCTCACTTACTGAGTACAGTCAATAGAACAAACCAACAACTGCCATTAGCTATTGCTTCAGAATATATCAGAGTGTTCATGGCTGCCACCACATAGAACCATTGAATGAAAATGCGAGCCTGCACGACCATGTGCATATCCAAAGGCTTTTTAGAAAGTTTGTGAGATTACCTGCTCAAGGGTTTGGCACCTTGCACTGGAACATTCGCCTTTTGTGTGGTACTATTCTTCGTCACAATAGTCAGAACTGAAGAAATTTTTAATCTGCAGGATGGACACAGACTCGTTGCTTGAATCAGCTAATGTGATGAGAATAAATACTCAATTAAATTCTATGTTATGGACAAACTGCAGGAGATCAAATCATATTCTCATGTCTACCTTGAATTGGAAGCAAATACATACTGTTAAAAATTTCAAAAAATGTTCAGACACCATACCAAGAGAGAAAAAAAAACCATGTCATCTGCATTTGATGGAGATACAGAAATACAGAGTGAATGTGCAAACTGATCAAGGTTCAAGTGATAGAAAAAAAAGTACATCAACTCTTAATTTTCAATGGAACCAGATCCCAATGTTCCTGAACAGTCATGTTTTTCAACCTATTTCATTTTTGCCAACGCAAGTTTTTCCCAGTCACTAAAACTTCATTAGCCATTCTTCCTCCACCTTCCTACTCGTTTTTACACTCCACCTTCCCTTGCATTCCCCCTTCTGCTGCTACATACTCTTCCACTGATGATATCTCTTCACATCTTTCTTCTCCCTCTCCCACTGTAAGTTACACCCGTCCCCTAGTTACTTCCACTTCCACTGGCAATTCCTTTCCTTTTTTTGCTTTTCAACTGGGGTGATGGGAACTGCTGCCTTCTTTACTGCTATTGGTCATCAGTGAATGATGAGATTTTGATGATCAATGTCCAATAGGAACAGACAATAGTGTGTGTCTGTCACTGTCCAATGCACCGTGAACAGGGTGGTTTTGTTCCACATACAGAGTGGAACTTTTCTCTTCTGTCTCTGTGTCACAGTGCGTAAGCAAACAGCCTCATCACAAAGAGGATGAACCTCTCCTCAGAATCAGAAGTTCATGCATCAGTTTTTCCTTAAACGTTGTGAGGACATTGACCACATTTTTCAAACAACCCGTGTTCTATCATTTTGCTCTTTACCATGTTAACTGATTTTCCAATTTCATTTAAGGTGATATCAGAGTAACTTCCCTTGTATCGAAGTAATATTTGACTCATGTAGCATCATTCACCCTCAGCAAACTGTGGCTAATGGAAATCAGAGGAGCTGGTAATTTTCTCAATGAACAATGACACCTTCCCTAGAGCTATTAGGAATAAAAAAAAAAAAAACTCTGCCCTTGCTAGTGCCTTCCAAATCCATGGATGGATTTGTCTTATTAATAACATCAAGATACATATGTTTTCACAGTTTGGTCTCAAGTCTCAGAAAAGTAAACTTTGCTGGTTGAATGTCACCCCAATGAAATCAGAGCATCACAATAAGATAACGAACCAATTATTTTCAATCAGTTACTTTCTGAGGACTGATCGTGCGATGTCAGTGCCACTGAGATCAACATTTTCTCTGTCCAATAGCATCTCATCACATTGGCTCAAGGCTGCACCATTCCCCAATTCTACTTCATTCTCCAGCTCATTTGCCATGCTCGCCAGATATACGAGGCCCACAAGAAGGAATAACTCAGAAATGCCTATGAGCCTCTGGAACCTGCTACTCCACCAATGCTCTGCAATCTGAGTCCATCCCCTCCCCCAAGCTCACCTCCTGTCGTGTATTCACCATCCTTCCGAACCTTCCACGCTCTCATGCTGAATGTTCTGTACTCAGCAATGGTCTCTGCTTTATCCCTCTGCGCCCCACTTTAATGAATTTCAGGATCGACAGAATGCTGAACTTCTCTTTCACCGTCTTCTCCTCGGTATCCATTTCTTTGGGCAAGAGTCCACTCCCCATCCCAGAGCCCCTTCGCCTAGTTCCAACACTCTCCCTCCACCTGGACCCATTCCTCTGGCGTTTACTTGAACTCAATCTGTTCATTCAGAACGCTCCATGTGAGTTTGGTTGTCTTAGATTCGCTGTATCCCCCTCACCCTATCCAACCTATCACCCTCTCAACAGACTGTACGCTGTATACTTCGATCCAACCCTGACTATGTTATTCAGCCTGTGCCCATAAGGATGGTGCTTTTGTGGTCTCGTGGACTCACCTCTACATTTCAGAGTCTGAGTGCCAGATTTCAGATAACTCCACGTGTCACCTGCTGTTCTATAACCCTACCATGGCACATCAGGCTATTTTATTAACTAAATCTGACCACATTTCATCTGGAGATTCCCACCCAGTCGTCCCTCCCTCCCCACTCACCCCAACCTGACAGTCCCGAAGGTGATGGTCCTCTGCTAGCAGAGTTCGCTTTTATCTCCTCCTGAAAATCCACAAACAGAACTGCCTGGGCAGACCCATTGCTTCAGCCTGCTCCTGCCATACAGAGGGGATGCATGGATACATACGTGGGCCCATGTTCCTTCATGGGGTATGTCTCCTATTCCTTGTTCCGCTTCTATTTCAGCCGCCATCCACAACTTTGTCTCCGATACATAGATGATATCATCGCTGCTGCTCCTCTCTCTTGTCCAGAATTGGAAAGGTTTATCGTTTCCAATTTGCACCACTCCCTCACTTTCACCTGGTCTACCGTTGACTCCACCTTTCCTTTCCTCGACATCTCTACTTCTATTTCTGGGGATAGACCTGTCACTGATATCCAGTATTAACCCACCGACTCCCACAGATACCTAGAGTACACATCCTCACACCCTGTTTCCTGCAAAGACTCCATTCTATTCCCCCAGTTTCTCCATCTCCACCGCATTGGTTCTGATGATGGCAATTTCAAAATTTTGGCCGCTGAAATATCCACCTTTTTCCTAAACCGAGAATTCCCCAGCATTGTTCTCGACAGGGCCCTCAACCAGTTATGATCCATCTCCTGCATTTCTACCCTCACCCTCTCTCCTCCCTCCTGCAACAGTGTTAGACTTCTCGTTGTTCTTACCTACCATCCCACCAGCATTCACATGCAGAAGATCATCACTCTGCATTCCCCCACCTCCAACGAGATGCCACCACCAGACACATATTTGACTCCTCTCCCTTTTCCGCTTTTTGAAGTGACCATTTCCTCCAGGACACGCTGGTTCACTCGTTATTCACTGCCCACACCTCCCCCCACCTCCCCAGCCCCCACCACAGGTCCACTTTGCTTTCCCCTGCCGGAGGTGTAACACTTTCCCATTTACCTCCTCCCTCGTCACTATCCAAGGGTCAAACATACCTTCCAGGTGAAGAGCATCCTACCAACTTTTCCCTCAATCCGGTCTACTACATTAGCTGCTCACATTGTGGTCTGCTCTACACTGGTGAAACTAAAGGTAGACTGGGTGACTACGTCACAGAATAACCAAGCTGTAACTATGCAAAGGATCCTGAGTTTCCAATTGCCTGCCAGTTTAATATCGCATCCTGTTTCCTGGCCAACATCTCTGCGCCAGGCTTGCTGCAGTGTTCCAGGACATTTCACCGCAAGCTGGAAGAACAACACCTCATTTTCCACGTTTGGACCCTGCAGCCATTCAGACTCAAAATAATGTTCAATAATTTCAGGGACTGAACTCCTCAATGCCCCACACGCATGCACCAGGCCTCGTTCTCACGTGGTCTTCCATTACTCACCCGCTATTGTTAGCTACTAACAGTCTCCAACAACAGCTATTCAGGCTCTGCTGTACATTAATCAACATTTTCAGGGCTACCATCAGTTCTGATGAAGGGCCACTGAACTAGAAAATTTTATTCTGATTTCTCTGCACAGATGCTGCAGACCTTTTGCAGCAACTTCGATTTTTGTTTCAACAATGTCTCACAATGATTTTATTATCACAATCGATGTCATCATGGATATTTAGAGCTCTGCCAAACTTAGGAACTTTGTAATGTCTCATTAAATGTCCATAAAAAATACTCTAGATTCAACTAAGATAGCAGCTTTGCTTATATCATTCAGATCAGTCAATTTGTCACAGATCAGAAAGAAAAATTAATCGATAGAGGGAAACTCAGCAGGTCTGTCACCCTCTGAGTAGAGATACATGGAATTAACCTTTGATTTCAATATTACTTTTTCAGAACAGTGTTACATGATATTTGATATATTAACTCTGTTTCTCTCTGCAGATACTTCCTCATCTGTTGCGCTTCTACCATCATTTTTCATTTGTGTTTCATGTTTCTGTATCACTATTTCATGTTTCTTGACAGGGCTACATGCTTAATTTTGTTGTATATGGACAATGTAGTCCTTTCCTGTTCATATTATAGTTGATGTGTCTGGGACACCTGTGTTACGGACGAAATCTGTTTCTTTTTTTCAGATTCAAAGGAAGAAAAAATATTTTTCTGATTATCCTGTAAATCTCATGAACTCTAATTTGATTGAAAAGAGATTTTAGAGGCAGCTGAAATTTCATGAGATAATATGAATATATTATTGATGGTGGAGCACTCTGTGTCCTTCGTTGAACCGGCTTGTCTACCCCCTCTCCAAATGTTTTGATTACATATCACAGAATTCTTTCAGCAAACGTAGGGGAAACTCAGCCCATTGTCTCTTCCAGCTTGACTGTTAGTCTCCTGCATTGTCCCCATTTCTCTTCACATTTTGTTATTAGTGTCTGTTTTTAATTTTAAGTATCCTGCCAGATATGAACAATATGATCAATCTCAAACAAAAGGAAAAACAGAACTTAGAGGGAAAGCTCAGCAGGTCTGGCAGGATCTGTGAAGAGAAATCAAAGTTAATGTTTAAGGTCCGGTGACCCTACTCAATCTGTATTTCCAATGATTAAATGAGTGTATCCACTTTATCACATTTAATATTATCCTTTTAGTTCACATTGTTATTCAATATTGCATCTCCCAAATGTTGGCTGTTTCCTTGTTATGCATTAGATTTAATTCTGTCTGTCAGAAAGAGGGATGATGACTGGGGAATATCATTGTACTCCCCATGCAGTCTCCACAGCCACTATCCCCATTCCGCCCTATCGCCCAGCCAATATCATGTTCATTCGAACCTGACTCATTAATTCGTACGTCTTAATGAATACGTTCATTGTAATTATCACTTTTAGTGTTAGACTGAGGCCAAAATTCGTCTAAAAATACCGTTTACAGCAAATGAAACTGCATTTAGCAGTCTGTCAATTTATATAAATAAATAACTGAAGCATATTCCCTTTGGAAGTTCCACAGTTGCCTTATTAGAGCAGTGAGAGGAACATTCAGAGAAGTCCACACTTCCTGTCTATGTTCAGGCTGACTGTGCCCAATGACAGTCTGTTTGCCAGTGTTTGTTCCCATGGATGAGAGATCAGCACAGTAACAACATCCTGATTGTGATTGTTTTGGTGGATGGGGGGATTTTTGGAGAGATGGTTTCAGCAGAGTAAACGGACAACGACGGGTGGAGGGATTTTTGGAGACATGGTTACAGCATAGTAAACGGACAATAGAGCAGAATCATGCAGCCTACGAAAAGAAAATATTCTTATTCTCCCTCACAACTGACTTCACTAGAGCAATTGGTGATGGGAGATGTGACCAATAGCCAGCAATGTCACCATGTTTTCACCATCCCACAGACCTCCCCCTCACTGAGGACGAACGATCAGTCCTCAGCAAAGGACTCACCTTCATCCCCTTCCGTCCATGCAACAATGAATTTAATACACACCGTGACGTCGAACAATTCTTCCGTCGCCTCCGCCTCCGAGCTTACTTTCACAATCAGGACTCCCGCCCACCTTCCGAGGACCCCTTCACCCACCTCCAACACACTGCATCCACCTGGACACCCCGCGCTGGCCTATTACCTGCCCTTGACCTCTTCATTTCCAACTGCTGCCGGGACATTAACCGCCTCAAACTGTCTACCTCCCTTCCCCACTCCAACTTCTCACCCTCACAACGCACAGCCGTCCAATCCCTCTGCTCCAATCCCAACCTCACCATCAAGCCAGCCAATAAAGGGGGCGCAGTGGTAGTCTGGCACACTGACCTCTACACCGCTGAAGCCAACCGTCAACTCGAGGACACCTCTTCCTACTGCCCCCTCGACCATGACCCCACCACCATCACCAAACCATCATCTCCAAGACCATACAGAACCTCTTCACCTCAGGAGATCTCCCACCCACAGCTTCCAACCTCATAGTCCGGGAGGCCCGCACAGCCCGGTTCTACCTCCTTCCCAAGATCCACAAGCCTGACCACCCTGGCTGACCCATTGTCTCAGTATGCTCCTGCCCCACTGAACTCATCTCTACCTACCTCGACACTGTCCTGTCCCCCCTAGTCCAGGAACTCCCCACATATATTCGTGACACCACCCACGCCCTCCACCTCCCCAAGACTTACATTTCCCCGGCCCCCAACGCCTCATCTTCACCATGGATATCCAATCGCTCTACACCTCCGTCCGCCATGACCAGGGCCTCCAAGCCCGCCGTTTGTTCCTCTCCAGACGTCCCCAACAGTACCCTTCCACCGACACTCTCATTCGTTTGGTGAACTGGTCCTCACCCTTAACAATTTCTCCTTTGAATCCTCCCACTTCGTCTAGACCAAAGGTGTAGCCATGGGCACATGTATGGGCCCAGGCTATGCCTGTCTTTTGTTGGCTACGTAGAGCAGTTGATTTTCCGTAATTAAACCGGCACCACTCCCCACCTCTTCCTCCGCTACATTGATAACTGCATTGGCGCCATCTCGTGCCCCGGCGAGGTGGTTGAGCAATTCATCAACTTCACCAACACATTCCACCCATACCTTAAATTTACCTGGACCATCTCTGACACCTCCCTCCCCTTCCTGGACCTCTCCATCTTCATTAATGACGACCGACTTGACACTGACATTTTTTACAAACCCAACTACTCCCACATCTACCTGGATTACACCTCTTCCCACCCTACCTCTTGCAAAAATGCCATCCGTATTCCCAATTCCTCCGCCTCTGCTGGATCTGCTCCCAGGAGGACAACTACAACCACAGAACACACCAGATGGCCTCCTTCTTTAGAGACAGTAATTTCCCTTCCCATGTGGTTAATGATGCCCTCCAACGCATCTCGTCTACATCCCGCACCTCCGCCCTCAGACCACACTCCTCCAACCGTAACAATGACAGAATGCCCCTGGTGCTCACCTTCCAACCTACCAACCTTCGCATAAACCAAATCATCCGCCGACATTTCCGCCACCTCCAAACAGACCCCACCACCAGGGATATATTTCCCTCCCCACCCCTTTCCGCCTTCCGCAAAGACCGTTCCTCCGTGACTACCTGGTCAGGTCCACGTCTCCCTACAACCCATCCTCCCATCCTGGCACTTTCCCGTGCCACCGCAGGAACTGCAAAACCTGCGCTCACACCTCCTCCCTCACCTCTATCCAAGACCGTAAGGGACCCTTCCACATCCATCAAAGTTTTACTTGCACATCCACTAATATCATTTATTGTATCCGTTGCTCCCAATGCGGTCTCCTCTACATTGGGGAGACTGGGCGCCTCCAAGCAGAGCGCTTTAGGGAACATCTCTGGGACACCCGCACCAATCAACCACACCGCCCTGTGACCCAACATTTCAACTCCCCCTCCCACTCTGCCGAGGACATGGTGGTCCTGGGCCTCCTTCACCACCGTTCCTCACCACCAGACGCCTGGAGGAAGAACGCCTCATCTTCCGCCACAGAACACTTCAACCCCAGGGCATCAATGTGAACTTCAACAGCTTCCTCATTTCCCATTCCCCCACCTCAACCTAGTTTCAAACTTCCAACTCAGCACTGTCCCCATTACTTGTCCGGACTTGTCCGACCTGTCTAGCTCCTTTTCTACCTATCCACTCCACCCTCTCCTCCCTGACCTATCACCTTCATCTCCTCCCCCACTCACCCATTGTACTCTATGCTACTCTCTCCCCGCCCCCACCCTCCCCTCGCTTATCTCTCCACGCTTCAGGCTCTCTGCCTTTATTCCTGATGAAGTGCTTTTACCCGAAACGTCGATTTTGCTGCTGCACCTCGGATGCTGCCTGAACTGCTGTGCTCTTCTAGCACCACTAATCCAGAATCTGGTCTCCAGCGTCTGCAGTCATTGTTTTTACAACGTCAACATGTCGTACAGTCCAGATATATTGTGAACTGAATGTGCTGTATTGAAAGCTGGGAATGTTTGGCCTGACTGTGATTGATGTCTGTCTCCGTGCAATGCAACTGTGTCACTGAAGGGTTTCCCTCTCCTATTAGTAAGAGGCTTTATTTAGTGCGCTAACCCACTGTAGCAACAGATGCATCAGCTCCAACAGTAACAGAGATCAACAGCTGCATAGATCTGAATCTGAGAATAGTGGACTGGAATATTACAACAATGGAGAGGAGGTTTTCCTTGAGTCTTTTCAAGATTTCCCCCTCTTGGGGATTTCTACCATTTCGGTATCAGCAATGCTGATGATTATTCTGGGCGGGGTGGAGGGTGTGCTACTAACCTATTGTCGCTATTGTTGGTGTTCTCTACCTCTGTCTATTCGTTAATCCCATAAAAAAGTTTGAACTTCGTTGCAATTTCTGTTATCTATATTTGTCAGAGAAAGAAATTATTGCCTTCAGTTTCAATTGCAGTCTCCAAACATTACCCATGAATTTCAGACCGCTCCCTCACAAACATCTGAGAACAAAACTGTGCCAAACCTCGAGATCCCTTTTAGCCCTGAACTGATTTATGTCTCGTGTTCTCTCTGTCACCAAACCTGTCCACTACCAGCTCCTAATATCCCCAATCTTCATCTCTGTGTCAGTATTATTGCTGAACAAACCATTGGCTGCACGTTGGTAAAATTCAGACTTAATGTTTCAAGCTCTCTTCTGACCACTTTTCCAATTACAAATATTTCAATCACAAAAATGTTCTTGTCTTGGACGTTCCTTCATGATTAGGACAATGTATGAATGTAGGAATGTCGCTGGATGTAATTCAGAAGCAAAGCTAATTAAACGAAAGATATTGTTTCAAGTGCACCACAGCTGATGACAGAACCTAAATAAAAATGATAAGAATTGGAATAAAAGTGATTTTCTCGAAAAACAAACATAAAAGCAACATTTTGTCTGAAAACGTTCTTCTTTCAATGATCAGCCTCGGTGAATAAATCTAATGTCATTACCCGGTCTGGGTTAAGTGTGACTTTAGACACATGGCAATGTGCTTTACTTTATATTGGATTGTGGAATGGCCTCAGAGTCAGGGCAACTAGTGATGGTCACCAAATGCTGCCCTTGGCAGAGATGTCAACATCCCAGGAATTAAAATAATTGAAAGTGAAATCAAATAAGGGAAGATGCTGAAAATCTGAAATTATGCAAAGAAATGCAAAGAAACGAACAGAAAGTGCTGGGAAACTTTCCTGAACTGAAAGCAGCTGGAAAGGAGTGTGATTAATACCGTTGACAGGGAAGTGTGCTTTGAGGGTGGAGGAGGAATCAATAGAGAAGCAAAGATACAGAAGAAAAAGAGCAAACAAAGACAATGATGATCAGCTGTGCTAGAAATAAAATGTGAGATTCACCTCATTTATTATTTGCCTTTTCCATCTTCCTGAATATCATGCCCTTGTAAAAACAGGTATCTCCCGCTTTTCAAAAGTTCGCTTTTCGCCACTTCCCTTTCTGAATGACTTACATTAGGACTTTGTTTCACTAGTCAAAAGAAATCCGAACAGGATTTTAACTTTTACGAAGAAAGCCGAAATTTTACCATACAAATTAGTGCTCCTGCACTTAACACCATATAAGCTTGCAAACGGTGTTGTTGGACACTCTACTTACAAATCGTGAAGAAAACCTGCATATATCTAAGATCATGTTTAAAGCGATTTGATTCCCTCTGTCTGTCCTCCTTAAGTGTGGTCATTTTCTAATATTCATTAATTAGATATGGGTATCTCTGACTGGGGCAGCATCAGTTCATTTGTCCAGTTGCCCTTGAGAAGACCTTGAGCCCCTGCTGTCCACGTGTTTGATCTGATTTGGTTTCGTTTATTTTAGTCCAATGTACAATCGAAAGGTTTGTTTCACGGGTAATTCAGGCACATGACCCTAAACAAGAAAACAGAAATCACAGGGTCCATGGACAGAGTGAGGCATACAAGGTTAAAGCTTCACAAGAGGTGCGCAAAGTAAGATCGACATTAGTAGATTAACATTATTTGAAAAGTGAGAGATGTCAATTTTTCAGTCCAATAATGTTAGGGAAGGAAGTGTTCTTGAGCATGCTGGTCCATTTTTCGAGCCTCTGTGTCTCCTCCCTGTTGGAAGAGGTTGTAGGAGATCATTACTGTTTTGGGAGAGATCTTTGATGTTGCCAACTTTTCTGCAACAATGGCAAGTACAAATGGACGGAAGGTTGTCTTGTGTGATAGTCTGGGCTGTGCACACAACCGTCTGTAGTTTCTTATGGTCCTAGGCAGAGCAATTACCATGTCAGGTCATTATGCACCTGAATAGAATGCTTTGAGTTGCCAATATGCAGAACACTGGGAGCCGGGCGGTTTCAAAATAGTTAGATGTAAGAATTGACTGTTAAATGGTTACCCACGTTCTGATCGCTGTTTCCACAACAATTGAAATTTACCTGATAATTTTAAATTATATCCTCTGTACCAAAGCCCTGTTGAGTGTATTGTATTGTCAACATCGAACCAATGAACCTGCTTCAAATGAATAGAGAAGCCATCACCATCACAACGAAGGAGAAAGAGACAGAAACAAAGGGAAGGAGAGAGAGAACACAGCGAGGGAAACAGATGGACAATCAGTCAAAGAGAGAAAGGACACGAAACAAGGAAACAAACAGTCATATGTGCAGGGAGAAGGGAGGATTATAGGTTCAGGGAAAGAAACAGAAAACAGGGAAAAGGAAAACACAGGAAAATAGACATTGTGAGAGAAACCGTGAGAGACAAAGGTCACAGGGTGTTGGGGATAGGGTCAAGGGGAGCTGGGAGGAATGGGAGGAGGTGGGGGTGCTGACTGGAGAGACCTCGGCGTGAGCACGGTAGGGAGCTTGGGGTAGGGAGGTGAGGTTTTCTTTTGTCCTGCGCCAAGATGTCCAGGTAGATCATAGATCCAGGTAAGCATGGATGCACTGAATGATGACTGTAAAACATGTCTGAGAGGCAGATAGGTTACGCTGCATAGGGCGTGCGTTAGGCGAGATCAATATGAACAAAGTCAGCATTATCTAAGATTAGAGAGTCCATTCATCAGTCTAATAACAGCTAGGAAGAAGCTGTTCCTGGACTTGCTGCTCTGTGTGTTCAAGCGTCTGTATATTTTAGCCTGATGGAACAGGTTGTGGGCGATATTTACAGGGATATGATGGGTCTTCGGTAATGTCAGTCCAAACAACATTCAAGTACAGGAACAGGCCATTCGGCGGCCCGAGACTGGGCCGACCCAAATCCCCTATCTCAATCTGTATCCCATTTACTAAAGGTCTGTATTCCTATGCTCCCTGCCCATTTATGTATCTTTCCGGAAACATCTTAAATGGAGCACCACTGGTCACAGTTCTCCATTTTGAGAAACTTCCTTCCCCTACTACGCTCTGTCCCCTGTTGCCAAGCCAGTTCTTTATCCATGTAGTTAGCATACCCTGGACAGTGAGTTCACTTTCTCCATAACCCGACCATGGGAAATCTTATCAAACGTCTTCCTGAAGTCCCAACATGACATCTACAGCCCCTCCCTCATCAATCAACTTTGTCACTTCCTCAAATAATTCTATTAAGTTGGTAAGACATGACCTTCCCTGCACTAAACCATGTTGCCTATCACTGATAAGACCATTTTAATCCAAATGAGAATAGATCCTATCCATCAGTGTCTTCTCTCGCAGCTTTCCTGCCCCAGACGCCAGGCTCACAGGTCTATTATTAACCGAATTATTCATGCTACCCTTCTTAAACAAGGCGATTAGAAACTTTCCAGTCCTCTGGGATCTCAGTTGTGGTCAAGGATGTTACAAAGATATCTGTTAAGGCCCCAATTTCCTCTCTCCCTTCCCTCAGTAATCTTGGATAGATATTGGCAGCCTTTCTGCGGCAACGAGCCGTGGAAATAGAGTCAATAGTTGGGAGATTGGAGTCCGTCATAGACTGGGCTGTGAACACAATCTTCTGTAGTTTCTGTTGGTCCTGGGCAGAGTGTTGCCGTACCAGGACAGTACCCGGACAGTACATTCACAATAGTGCATCTGTAGAAGTAGTGCATGCTAAATATCCTGAGACAAGTGAGGAAGGAGAGACTTTTTGAACCATCTTGACTGTCACACCTATGTGAGAAGTTCAGGGTAGGTTACCAGTTATCATCACTCCGAGGGACTTGATGCTCTGCACTCACTCAACCGTTGATGCAGATAGGGACTTGATCCCTTCCTTTCATTCGAAATTAAATGAGCAGTTCTTTACTTTTGCCGAATTTGAGAGGGAGGCTATTATCATTCCACCATGCCACCAAACCCACTATCTCCTTTCTGTGTTCAGACTCATCGTTCTTTGATATCCCTCCTGCTTTGGTGATGTCATCCGCAAACTTACAGTTGGCATTGTTTGGAATTTGGCAAAAAGGCCACGTGTGTACCGGAATACAGTAGGGGGCTGATGACAAAGTCGTGTTTATACAGGAGTACAGTGGGGGATTGATGACAAAGCCGCGTGTTACAGGGAATACAGCAGGGGGCTGATGACACAGCCGTGTGTATACAGGAAGTACAGTAGGGGGCTGATGACACAGCCGTGTGTATACAGGGAGTACAGTAGGGGGCTGAGCGACACAGCCGTGTTTATACAGGAGTAAAGTAGGGGGCTGATAACAAAGCCGTGTTTATACAGGAGTACAGTAGGGGGCTGATGACAAAGCCGTGTTTATACAGGAATACAGTAGGGGGTTGATAACAATGCAGTATTTATACAGGAATACAGAGGGGGCTGATGACACAGTCTTGATTGTACAGGGAATACAGTGGGGGGTTGAGCAACACAGCCGTGTGTGAACAGGGAGTACAGGAGTGGGCTGAGGACACAGCTATGTGTGTACAGTGAGTACATTTGGGGGCTGAGGGCACATCTCTTGGTATACAGGCTAACAATCGGGGGTGAGGACACAGCCATGCGTGTACAGGGAATACAGTTGGGGGCTGATGGACACTGCCGTGGGTGTGCAGGGAGTACAGTAGAGGGCTGAGGAGACATCCTCCAGCATCTCCAGTGTTGAGTGTTATTGTGGCGGAGTTGCAAATACCTATCTTCACAGATTGTGTTCTGTGGGTCAGAAACCAGGGAATCCAGTTGCAGAGGGTGTAGCCGCGACTAAGGTCACGGAATGTTGAGATCAGTCTGGAGGGGATAATGATGTTCAAGGTGGAGCTGTCGTCAATGAGCAGTAGTTTGGTGTAGGTGTCTGTTGTCCAGATGTCCTAAGGATGAGTGCAGGGCTTGGGATATGGCATCTGTTGTGGACCCATTACATCAGTCGGCATTTTCTCGGGGATCAAGTTAGGCTGGGAGATTGGAGGTGATGTGGGCCATAACCAGCCTTTCAAATCACCCCATGTTTATTGAGATTAGAGCCACTAGGCGGTAATCATTAAGTCATTAAAGCATGAGCTTTCTCACTTACAAGGTTGATGTTATGATTTGGAGATGCCGGTGTGGACTGGGGTGTACAAAGTTAAAAATCACACAACACCAGGTTCTCGTCCAACAGGTTTAATTGGAAGCACAATGATGAAGGTTGATGTTGGTCTTCTTGAAGCAGGTTGGGACTTCAGCTTGTGGGAGGGAAAGACTGAAATTGTATGTGAATACCTCTGCCAGTTGGTCGTCACAGGATCTGAGTGCTCAGCCGGGAACACTATCCAGGCCCGGTACTTTCCATGATTTGACCTGCAGGAAGACTGATCATGCCTGCAACTGTGACAGCGGGCACAGGTACATCCGAGGGTGTCGGGGCAGGTTTCAGCCTGGCAGTCACACAGTTATTCATCATTGACATCCCCTCGCCGACCTCCCTCCATCGTCATCAATACACCGTGACTTGGTTGGTGTGAGCACCACTCAGTTAGTGTTGAGAGGGAGTGACATCAATAGACTGGGATTGTGCGCCATAATGAAGTTAGCTCACAACAAAAGGGGGTAATGTGTGCTTCTACTGAGAGTCAGTGGTGCAGGGAGTGAAGACGTTTTAGGTGTAATTCAAGTCAAGCCACTGCTTCAACCTGAATGGAGTCAAGCATCTTGACTGTTGTGCCTTGTAGATGGTGGAAGGTGCTTAGGGAGACAGGAAATGTATTATACATGAACAAAGTGAACAAAGGACTTGAGGTCAGTTTCGCTAAGCTTGCAGTTAATATTGAGGAAGTGGGGAAGCTGCACAAAGGCTTGAACAGTTTATGACTGTGGGAAAACACGTGGCTGATGGAACACAATATGGGAATGTGTGAGAATATGCACTTTGGTAGGCGGAATACAGGATTCACTATGTTTTAATAGGATCCATTAAATCTGAAGCACATATGCATTTTGAAACACTCGTCCTCTCTTATGGTTAACGTGCATGTTTATTTGGCAGTTAGGAAAGCAAAAGCAATGGTCACATTCATTTCAAGAGAGCAAGAATGCAAGACGGGAGACATACTGCTGAGAATGTAATGGGCTATGGACAGACGACATTTGGTCAATTGTGAGCTGTTCTGGACACTATCTCTGGAGAAAGATCTGCTGGTGTTGGCGATGATCCATCCTGGGGATGACGGCTTGTCATATGAGCGGCAGTGTGTGTACATGATGGAATGTAGAAGAATGGTGGGGTTTTGGGGGGTATCTCATTGAAATTAATGGATTACTGCAAAGATTGATACAGTCAGTGTGTAGAAGATATTTCCACTTTTCATAGAGACAATGACAAAATGGCACAATATCAGAGCGAAGGAATGGGCTGAATGGCCTAAATCTATTGCTATATCTCACACCGTTTAGGTCATAGGGTCTATTATTCAGTAAAGAATTTAAGTCTCTGACCTGCTCTTTTAACCCTTGTATTTGTATGTTGATTTGACTTCACGTTATGGTCAATGGTAACACCTGTGATCTGGACGGTGGGATGATTCAGTGTCAGCCAGTAGTCCATTAATATTTTGAAAATGAGCTGCTATCAGTCACATCTGGCGGGAGTACATTCTCTCTACGATGATTGACATTTTCTGTCTCGTATTTTCGATGGATTGGTCCTGTTATGCCAGTATTGTTGATTTAAATAAAACAGATGCAATTTACCACAGCACTCAGCAACAATAAGTCATCGAATACTGAACACCCTTTGTATAACAGAAAAGTCTAAAATGTTCAATATTAGAAACACTGCTTTCCTGTTCGTATTCAAATTAGATACCTGTCCCATCGAAATGCTCAACTTCCAAATATTTCTAAAAAAATCTTTTTTGGATGTGGGCTCGCTGGATGTGCCCAGCATTTCTTGCCGGTCCCCAGTTGCCCTTGAGAAGGTGGTGCTGAACTGCCTTCTCGAACTTCTGCAAACTACCTGCTGTGCAGTGACCCACTAGTGATTAAGTTGGGAATTCCAGGGTTTTCACGCAGCAATAGTGAAGGAACCGCGATATATTTCCAAATCAAGATGTTGACTGGTTTGGAGGGGAATTTGAAGATGGTGTTCCCAAAAGTCTACTGGCCTTGTCATTCCAGATGGAAGTTTTCGTGAGATTGGAAGGAGCTGTCTGAGGATCTTTGGGTATTTCTCCATTTTGTCTTGTAGATAGTGCACACTGCAGCTTCTGAGTGACTATGGTGAAGGGAGTGAATGCTTGTGGGTGTGGTGCAAATCAAATGGGCGGTTTTGTCCTGGATTGTGTCAATCTTCTTTAGTATTGTTGGGGCTATTCCATCTCATTCCTGACTTGTGCCGTGTAAATGTTGGACAGGCTTTGGGTAGTCAGGAGGTGAGTCACTCGTGCCATATTCCTAGCATCTGATCTGCTCTTATGTGGAGAGTCCGGTTGAGTTTCTGATCAATGATACCCCCAGGATAATGATAGTGGGGGAGTTTAGTGATGATAATGCTGCTGAATACAAAGTGGTTATATTGTTTCTTATTGATGACAGTCATTGTCTGAATTTATATGGCGCAAATGTTACTTGCCACTTGCCTGCCCAAGCCTGGATATTGCCCAGACACTGTTGCTTTGGGCATGGACTGCTTCTGTATCTGAGCATTTACGAATGGCGCTGAACATTGTGCAATCATCATTGAACATCCCCACTTCTGACCTTATGCTGGAAGGAAGGTCATTGTTAAAGCAGCTGAAGGTGTTTGGACCCAGGACATTATCCCAAGGGACTACTGCAGAGATGTTCTGGAGCTGAGACGACTGACCTCCAGCAACAATGACCATCTTCCTATCTGTCAGGTATGGCTCCAATAATGGAGTGTTGGCCCGTGATACCGTTTTCAATTGGGGTCCTTTATGTCACATTTGGCAGAATGCAGCCTTGATGTCAAGGGCTGGAATTCAGTTCCTTTTTCTATGTTTGAACCAAGGCTTTGACGATTTCAGGAGCTGAGTGTCTCTGGCAAAACACAAACTGGGCGTCACTGAGCAGGTTATTGCTGAGCAGGTGCTGCTTGATAGCACTGTTGATGACAACTTCCATCATTTTGCTGATGATGGAGAGTAGATTGTTTAGGCGGTATTTGGACGGGTATTTGTCCTGCGTTTTATGTACAGAACACACTTGAGCCGTTTTTCCCCATTGTGTGTTTTCAAACGTACTGGAACAGTTTGAGTAGGGGAGCGGGGTGTTCTGGAGCACGAGTCTTCAGTACTATTGCCGGCATGTTACCAGGGCCCATAGCCTTTGCAGTATCCAGTGCCTTGAACAGTTTCTTGAGATCAGTTAATCGAATTTGCTGAAAACTGCTATCTGTAATGATGGGGACCACTGGAGGAGGCCGAAATGGATCATCCACTCAAAACCTCTGACTGAAGATTGCAACGAAAACTTCTGCCTTATATTTTGCACGGATGTGCTGGGCTCTTCCATAATTGAGGATGGGGATATTTGTGGAGACCGACCTCTACACCGCTGAGGCCAAACGCCAGCTCGCAGATACCTCCTCCTACTGCCCCCTTGACCATGACCCCACCCCCCACCACCAAACCATCATCTCCCAGACCATCCATAACCTCATCACCTCAGAGGACCTCCCATCCACCGCCTCCAACCTCATAGTACCACAACCCCGAACCGCCCGTTTCTACCTCCTGCCCAAAATCCACAAACCTGACTGCCCCGGACGACCCATCGTCTCAGCCTGCTCCTGCCCCACCGAACTCATCTCCTCCTACCTCGACACGGTCCTGTCCCCATTAGTCCAAGAACTCCCCACCTACGTCCGTGACACCACCCACGCCCTCCACCTCCTCCAGGATTTCCGCTTCCCCGGTCCCCAACGCCTCATCTTCACCATGGACATCCAGTCCCTGTACACCTCCATCCCCCATCACGAAGGACTCAAAGCACTCCGCTTCTTACTTTCCCGCCGTACCACCCAGTACCCTTCCACCGACACCCTCCTTCGACTGACTGAACTGGTCCTCACCCTGAACAACTTTTCTTTCCAATCCTCCCACTTTCTCCAAACAAAAGGAGTAGCCATGGGCACCCGCATGGGCCCCAGCTATGCCTGCCTCTTCGTAGGGTATGTGGAACAATCCATCTTCCGCAACTACACTGGCCCCACCCCCCATCTTTTCCTCCGCTACATTGATGACTGTATCGGCGCTATCTCGTGCTCCCACGAGGAGGTTGAACAGTTCATCCACTACACTAACACCTTCCACCCCGACCTCAAATTCACCTGGACAGTCTCGGACTCCTCCCTCCCCTTCCTGGACCTTTCTGTTTCTATCTCAGACGACCGAATCAACACGGACATCTACTACAAACCGACCGAATCCCACAGCTACCTGGACTACACCTCCTCCCACCCCGCCCCCTGTAAAAACGCCATCCCATTCTCCCAATTCCTTCGTCTCCGCCGCATCTGCTCCCAGGAGGACCAGTTCAAAATACGCACAACACAGACGGCCTCCTTCTTCAAGGACCGCAATTTCCCCCCCCCGACGTGATCGACGATGCCCTCCACCGCATCTCCTCCACTTCCCGCTCCTCCGCCCTTGAGCCCCGCCCCTCCAACCGCCACCAGGACAGAACCCCACTGGTCCTCACCTACCACCCCACCAATCTCCATGTACAGCGCATCATCCGCCGTCACTTCCGCCACCTCCAAACGGACCCCACCACCAAGGATATATTTCCCTCCCCTCCTCTATCAGCTTTCCGTAGCGACCACTCCCTCCGCGACTCCCTTGTCAGATCCATACCCCCCACCGACCCAACCTCCACTCCCGGCACCTTCCCTTGCAACCGCAGGAGGTGCAACACTTGCGCCCACACCTCCCCCCTCACTTCTCTCCAAGGCCCCAAAGGAAACTTCCATATCTGCCACAGATTCACCTGCACCTCCACCCACATTATCTACTGCATCCGCTGCAGCCGGTGTGGCCTCCTCTATATTGGGGAGACAGGCCGCCTACTTGCGGAGCGATTCAGAGAGCACCTCTGGGCCACCCGGACGAACCAACCCAATCACCCTGTAGCACAGCATTTCAACTCCCCCTCCCACTCCACCGAGGATATGCAGGTCATTGGACTCATCCACCGCCAAACCACAACAACGCGACGGTCGGAGGAGGAGCGTCTTATCTTCCGACTGGGAACCCTCCAACCACAGGGGATGAACTTGGACTTCACAAGTTTCTTCATCCCCCCTCCCCCCATCTTGTCTCAGCCGAATCCCTCCAGCCCGGCACCGCCTTCCTGACCTGCAGTCTTCTTCTTGACCTCTCCGCCTCCACCCTACTCCGACCTATCACCCTCACCTTGACCTCTTTCCACCTATCACATTTCCAACGCCCCTCCTCCAAGTCCCTCCTCCCTACCTTTTATCTTCTCCTGCTGAACACTCTCTGCTCATTCCTGAAGAAGGGCATGTGCCCGAAACGTCGAATCTCCTGTTCCCTGGATGCTGCCTGACCTGCTGTGTTGTTCCAGCAATAAAGTTTCAACTTTGATCTCCAGCATCTGCAGACCTCACTTTCTCCTCGAATATTTGTGGAGACTCCCACTCCAGTGAGTTGTTTGATCGTCCGCCACCATTCACGATCGGATTAGCAGGACAGCAGAGCTTACTTCTGATGCATTGGTTCTGTGATCGCTAAGCTCTGTCTCTCCCTTGCTGTTTATGCTATCTGGTATGCAAGTATTTCTGTTTGGAAGCTTCAGCAGATGAACATTTTATCGTTATATATTCTTGGTTCTGCTGCATTATGGTAGATAAATATGGACAGACTGAAGAAGTTTCATTCAGAAATTCTTCCGTATGGCAAGCCCTTTGTCTGGGCGCCGTACACTGTGAGCACTGTGTTGATACTGCCTGTCATCCCAGATTGTGTTGTTCCAACAATATCATAGAGCTGGGTTACTGACAACTAAACAGAACCCATTAGTCAATAGGTTGGTTCCATGGAGAAAGCAGAGGTTTTAAATAGACTGTGCCAAGAGCAGCAGGAAATGATAACCACCACCCCGCCTACACGACACCCGCCCCCTACACACACACCCCTCATCGATACTGTATGAGAGAGTGGGCCAGAGAATCTCAGTGAGGGGAGTCACTGACAGAGGTGAAATCACGATCTTAGCTGTGGGTCAAATAATGATTGATAAAGTTTGCACACCACTTTATTAGTTATGTAATTCACATTTCAATTTATATATCTCAATATCAAGAATGTATTTTAATAACCTTACCTGTTTGTACTTTGTATATATTGGTGTGTGCAGAAAATCATTTTGGTCCTGTATTTTACATTGCATAAACGCATTTCATTAATATTGTATCTGCTAATTCCTCATTGTCGATGTATTCTTGAATCTGTTCGTCATATGAGTTATAAAGAGTAACATTCCAATTCTGGTAAATGGGGAACATCACTGTCCCTCCACCCAGTCTAATCAGCCATGTCCCCCTGTCCTCTCCGTCTTCTGTCTTTTCCCCAATATCATTAGCACAATGTAATCGAAGCCCATTCAATGACACTTCATGACAGTTCCTTAACATCGGTAACATCAACAGCATGACCCACAGTTGCCCTCTCTGATCCTGGAATAACAATCTGCACTGTGTTTGCCATGTGCAATTATCTGTTAACGTGTCCGTGCCGTTTGTTTGTTGTAACCCACGTTTATTTTGGCATATTTTGCTATCACATCATGGATGATAGATGTTTTCTCAATGTTTTACTGATTTTCAAATGACGGATCAGTAGTTACAGGTTTTATTGTTGTATTTACGAACAGAGAAGCATGTTTATGTTCCGTTAAACTTCTGGCATTGCTTCCATATCCAAGGCTGACTGAATGAGTACACACAATCAATCTGCCATCTTCAATATTCCTTCCTTCAGTCACACTCGCATATCACACTCAGAATGCATAAATGTTCAACGTTATTTTGAATTATAATAAGGTAACATTGAATTCAAAGGGGTTAACTGGAGCTATTTGTTCAGTGATTGTAATTATGTCATTCTCCATGGATCGTATGCGTCCCTAGAGAGTTTCGCTCTTCTATCAATAAGGGAATATTTTCAGTGTTTTACCCCATAGCGTGAGCGGGAGCATGTTCAACAGCAGGAAGAGGGATCAGCAGCTTCAGAGAGAAGGGCAGGAAAGATGGAAATCTGGGAACATTAGACTGGAATGTTCCAATAATGGATAGGAGTTTATCCCATGGTCTTTACTGGCATTACCAGCCTTGAATATCATTAGTATCGCGGATGGAAGATGTACTGCTGGTTATTCAAGCTGGTTACTATCCTATCCTTGCTATAGTTGGTGCTCCTGGTAAGTCACTCTGTCTGTTTAGTGAAATGGCCTGAACTGATTCGATGCTCATGATATGCAGATTTTGGAAACGTGCAAGCCAACGTTTTCAGCTCCAATCAAAGATTATATTCCGTAGAAATTACAACTAGCAAACAATTATTTACAAATTACTCACCAACACGCGAGGGTAAAACACACTGTTCTCAATACCCTTTGATTCATTTTCTCCTGCAGAGTGTACATCTCCACATCTTCCCCACATACCAGTCCTGTCCAGTGCCACCATTTAGACATCCCAGTCTCCTCCTCAGCCTCAGTTCAATTCCTGAATAAACTAAATTTTGTGCCTTTGTTAATTCCAGATACGTCTGTTTCATGTCTCCTCTAACCACGTGTCCATTGCAAAATAATTGCACATGAGATGTTTAACTTGTTATCTGCACAGAATCTGAAGATGGGCAGGCAGTGTATGGAGGGTCACGTCATTGGTTCGTATTCTAGAACCACAGAATGATACTTTGTTGATATCGGCTTGCCTTATGCCCATTGGAGAAGGCAGTAGGTCATCCTTCCCTGGTCAAGTCTCTGTTTAACTGCAAACCCACGACAATTTGTTTTACTATATATTGTCCTGTGGAACAGCTGACACAGCAACACAGTTCAAGATCGGTTTAACATGCTGGCCTGACCATGGCTACACACATCCAGTGAGGGCAGAACAAATGGAAAGGTAGCTCCCTTCCTCTGCCCGCATCCCATATTCCAACGGCTCATTTCCATTCAGATAGGTAGCCACGCACTGTTTTAGATGTATTCTTTGTGACTGGGTTTCTCCCAAGAGTGATGTCCATCTCCATGCTGGCTTTATTAATGATGACCGACAAATGTAAGGATGTTTTAAATTCTACATCAGTGGCAGTGCATTGTAAATGAATTGTTTCCTGTATAACACGAAAGAAATGGAGCCAGCTAATTGAGGGAAATTAATTATTGTGATCAAACCTGAGAGTGTTGTTGAGGCAGTATTTGGGGTATTGTGGACAGATTTTCTTTCCATTATATGGAGTGATCTATTTATTACAGAGAGAGTGAAGAGGAGTACCACCAGATCAATCCCTAGGATGATGGGACCATGAGGAGTGAGTGAAGGTTGATCTGTTCCGCTGTGAGAGAATAAGAGGTGATTGCACTGAACCCTGAGAGGGATGGACAATCAATCCTTATATTCTAAACAAACAATGTGAATGTGATAAATTCCATGACTGCTATTTCACTCAGGATGCATGATTCAGGATAGCTTAAGTGCCTGGGCAGACGTTACGCCCACCCACCCCAACCACTACTCTCCATTGAGAGAGACGGAGCGGTCCAAGTTTTGAATAAACTCTCCCCACATTAATACAATGCAGTTGGTGTGTGATCCTGCACTGAATGTTATATTATCCACCATCCCGACAGCAGCCACAGTACCTTCATTCTAAAACAGTTAACTATTCCCAACAGCTTCCGACCTTCATGGAGAACATGAATGTATCTTCTCAGAAATGCAAGATACTTCCTTAACGTTAATACCAGAAGACTGTAAGACATTGGAACATAAATTAGGGCAGTTAGCCCATCGGGTCTGCTCCGTCATTCAATCATCGCTGAGAGGTTTCTCAAACCCATTCTCCAACCTTCTCCCCATAACCTTTCATCCACTGGATAATCAAAAACCGTCTATCTCCGTCTCAAATATACTCAATGACCTGCCCCCACAGACTTTTGCCGCAATAAATTTCAAAGATTCACCATTCTATGGTTAAATAACTTTCTCCTTATCACTTTTCTAAAAGGTGTTCCCTTTCATCTAAGGCTGCGCCCTCGGATTCTAGTCCAATGGAAACATCTTATCAACATCCACTCTCTCCAGGTCATTCAGTATCCTGTCTTATTCTCTCTCATCCTTTCAAACTGTATCAAGTATAGACCCAGAGTACTCAAACTTTCCTCATGCAATAAGCGTTTCATTCCTATGACCATTCTCGTGTAAATCTTAACACGCACCAGGACTAGTACATCCGTCCTGAGGTATGGAGCTCTAAAATGAGCACAATACTCCAAATGTGGTCTGACCAGAGCCGTATACAGTCAGTTCTTATATTCAATTTTTCTCGGAGTAAATGCTCCCAATCATAATTGCAATTGCCCTCCTAACTACTGCCACAATCTGGAAGGTGACCTTGAGAGAACGCTGCACTAAAACTCCCAACTCCCTTTGCACTTCAGATTTCTGAATTTTCTCGCCATTTCGAAAATAAACCATGCCACTATTCTTCGTGCCAAAGTGCATGACCTCACATTTTCCAAAGTTGGAATGCATCTGACGACCTCTTTACCTGTCCCAATCCTTGTTCAGATTCTCCTCTTCCTCAATACGACCTGTACATCTGCCTATGTTTGTATCGTCTGCAAACCTAGCCAGAGTGCCCTCAGTTCCCTCATCTGGATTGTTAATGTAACAAGTAAAAAGTTATAATTCCAACACTGAGCATTCTGGATCACCACTTGTCACCGGCTGCCATCCTGAGAAGTGCTAGTTTATCCCCACTCTCTGCTTTCTGCCAGACAGGCAAGCTTCTATCCATGGCACTGCCTTGCCTTTAACACCACGGACCCTTATCATACTCAGTAATCTCCTCTGAGACACCTTGCATTCCAGGTCGATAACATTCATTGTCTATGCTTGGTCGAGCCTGCTCATTTCCTCTTCAAAGAATTCTAATAGATGTGTCAGGAATTAACATCCCTTGATGAAATCATGCCTACTTTGCCCTATTTTCCCAAACACTTTGAAGTACTCAGAAGTCTCATCCTTCACAATGGATTCCAGTATCTTACCTACGACAGACGTTAAAGTATTCATGGTGTTTTTTTTCTGTCTTTTTCCTTACTCTCTTGTTCAAAAGTGGTGTCAAGTTCGTGGATTTCCTGTGCTCTGGGATTGTTCCTTACTCTAGTGATTCCTGAAAGATCTCCACGATTGCCTCCACTCCATCTTCAGCTATCTCCCTTATAAAACTGGGATGTAGTCCATCTTGTCAAAGTTATTTAACCACCTTCGGACGATTACATTTTTGTTCTACCATGTTCTCTATGGTGGGGTCCATCAGACTCAGCTCTGGCCCCTCAGTCTCTTGAATGCTTCAGGTATTACTCGTGGCTTCCACCATGAAAGCTGATGCAAAGTAATTATTCAGTTCCTTGCTCTTTTTCTCGTTCCCCACTGCTATCTCTGCATTATCATTTTCCAGCAGTTCAGTGTTCACTTTTGCCGCACTTTTATACTTTATATATCGAAAGAAACTGTTACAGTCGTACTTTATCTTACTGGCTAGCTTACCCCCATATTTAATAATCTCACTCCTTATTTTATTTTGTTTGCCCTCTGTTTTGTCTTTGTAAGCTTCCCAATCCTCTGGTTTCCCACTGCACTTTGCCATATTATGTCATTTCTCTTTTGCTTTTGTGCTATACCTAACTTCCCTAGTCAGCTATGGTTGCCCCATCCTTCCTATACAAGCCACTTTTTCCTCAGGATAAATCTCTGCTGTATTCTGAATTACTCCAAAATTCTCCTGCCATTGCTGTTGCACTGTCCTTCCGGCTGTGCCCGTCTCCCAGTCAATTCTACCCAGTTCCTCACTCATGTCTGTGCAATTGCCTTTATTCACCGGTAATTCCGTTACTTCTGATTTTAACTTCTCCATCTGAAATTGCAGAGTAAATTCAATCATATTATGATCACAGTCACCTTAAGCTCCCCTCATCTAGTCTGCCTGCACAAGCTGCTCCAAAAAGCCATCTCGTCGACATTCCACAAAATCCTTTTCCTGCCAACCACTATCAGTCTGAATTCCCTGTCCATCTGCATAATAAAATCTCACATGATCACTGTAACTTTGCCTTTCCAACAGAACTTTCTAGTTCCTGTGCATCTTACACACCGGGTCCCTTTATATATATACTCCAACTGCATTTTTTCACCTTTTTGATTCTTCAATTCTAATGACACAGGTTCTACACCATCTGACCTTATTTCATTTCTTATTATTGATTATTGATTCAATTCTATTCTTTGTACTGAGACAACTCTGTCACTGTAATGTCCACTATATCGTACCTGTCAATTTATGGATGAGTCACAAGCTCATATACCTTATTCTGTATGCATTCCGATATAATAGTTCAGCCCTGTATTACCCATCGCTCTTCTCATTGTCATTTGTTTGCCCAGCCATTGGTGTCTACATGGACCCTGACCACTGGATCATTCCCCTTCCGCGCCAAGTTCTGCAACCCAGATTAGATTTGATTGCTTCCAGTGTGGAAACAGGCCCTTCGGCCGAACAAATCCATCCCGACCCGCCAAAGTGCAACCCACCCATTCCCCTACACTTACCCCTTTACCAAATACTACAGGCAATTTAGCATGGCCAATTCAACTGACCTGGACATCTTTGTGACTGTGGGAGGAAACCGGAGCACCCGGAGGAAACCCACGCAGACACGGGGAGAATGTGCAAACTCCACACAGTCAGTCGCTTGAGACGGGAAATGAACCCGGGTCTCTGGCGCTGTGAGGCAGCAGTACTAACAGCAGTGGTACCGTGCCACCCAGACTCGAGCACCATGTAGGCAACACAACCTTCAGGACTCTTAATCCCGATCACGGAGAACACTATCTATGCTTTTAACTATGCTATCCCCAATTATCTATCATTGGGCAACGTGGTGACACAATGCTGCCTCACAGTGCTGAGGACATTTGGTATATTTTCAATCTCTGGACACTGTCTGTGTGGACTTTGTACATTCTTCCCGTGTCTGCAATGGGAGGGTTAACTCTTTTATCTCTCCATAGTACGTTTCTGTGTTTGCTTCAGATTTGTACTATCTACAGCATTTTTGCTTTTGTTCGATGGCGAAATACAGCAAATGTGACAGTTTTTTGTAAACGCAGCCGTGGTTCGCGGGTTCCTCTGTGTGTTTAGGAATCTTGCCCGGCCACTTATCTGAGTGCTGTGTCCCTGGATGCACATTCCTTCTCTCTCAGTTCTCTCAGTCCATCGTCACGACAAACAGCCTTTCGTTGTGCCACCCCTGGGACTCCCCACACCCCATTGCCTGGCACTGGATACCCCCTTCGAAGGACAGTGCACACAACGACACTGGGAACATTCTGAACCGCTGGGGATGCTGGGTAAAGACCCTGCCATTGAAAGGAACAGAATAATTAGAATCCAATTGAATAGTAAAGCTGAGTAAACAGGCTAAATTACATCCATCTGCTCAGACATTTTCTAATCGTCTGTTTATCCTCGTCCATCTGCAAATAGATGGTCCATATATATGGCTTGTGAAGCAGGTTTCGTGGCGGGGATTAGATATCAGATCCGGTGCATTGGACTGATTCAGTGGTCTCACGTTCCTGACGTCACACTTAAGTTTTTATTTTCAAGTCAATCTAGTTTAAACAAAAGGCCTTGCTGGAGTTGTGCTGAAAGGATATTTGAATTTTGGAGACATTAGAATATGTCACGTGCGAGTGAGGTTTGGAATTGTAAGGTAGTACAGTTAAATACACGATCAAAGTGCTGGTCGGGGAGGCAGCACTTCCGATATGTGGATCATTGGGATTCCCAAGTCGGTAGGATATACACAAAAAGGACGGTATGAACCTGAACTGGCAGCAATTTACGATATGTGGATTATTGGGATTCACGGGTCAGTAGGATACACACAAGAAGGACGGGATGCACATGAACTGATAACAATCTCTGATATGTGAAACATTGGGATTCCCGGGTTGGTAGGATATAAACAAGATGAACGGATGGACTTGAACTGGCAGCAATCTCCTGGCAGGCAGGTTTGCTATTGTCCTTTACCAAGGTTTAAACTAGTGTGTGGCGGCGGTGGGGGAGGGGTGTGTGGAACCACAGCAGGAGGTCCACAGGTACAGGGACTGAGGAAGAGTTGGAGACTAATCCCAGTACAGCTAAGACCAACAATAAAACAACATAGACCACTGTGTTCAGTGGCCTGGCAGTCTGAAGTGTGTTGATTTTAATATGAGGAATCTGTTTGAACAGATAAATCGATGTCACTGCATGTCAGAAAATGGGAAGAGAATATGGTTAATCGTCCACTGTGTCCTTCACTGGACCAGCTTGTCTCTCCAAGCACCAAAATTTGTTACTGTGGGTCAGAGAACGTCAGAATTAATACAACACAGAAGGAGGCCATTCAGCCCACCATGCGACCATGAGCTCTCCAAATTGACAACTTGAAAATAGAAGGACTGTTCGGAGCCAGACTGTGAGGGAGAGAAATAAACAGAGAGAAAGACAGTAAAGTGAGATAAAGAGAGTGAAAAAAAAAACAGCGACAGAGTAAGTGAGAGCAAGGGGTGTCAAACGAATGTGAAGTTAGATCAGGAGACAGCATGAAGAGAAATACACAGAAACCTTTCTTAGAAACTCGCACAGACTGTAAGCCCTTTGTCTGGTGCCATACCCTGTGAGTACCATGCTGATACTGGCTTTCATCCCAGATCATTTATTGCCAATAACATCACAGAGCTGAGTTGCTGACAGATAAACACAATCCAATAGACCAATAGATTGGTTCCAGGGAGAAGGTGAAATGTTCTAGGCTAACAAGAACTTGTAGCCCCTCTAGACACTGGGTGATAGGCAGGGTGGCATCTCAGTGAAGGGAATCACTGGCAGAGGGGAAATCAGGATCTCAGCTTTGGGTCAAATAATGATTGATAAAGTCTGCACACCACTTCCATGGTTTTGTAATTCACATTACAATTTATATAGCTCCATTTTAATATTTTGGTATGCACCGAAAAGCTTTCTTATCCTTGTATTTTGTGTTGAATAAATACATTTTATTACTGAGGAAGAAAGGACCTGCTCCGATGGGACAGTCGTCATCTGAACCGCGCTGGGACCAGAGTCCGTGTGAATCCTAACCAGGGCTGGAGACAAAGTTTATACTGATTAAGTGTGTGTGTGTGTGTGTGTGTGTGTGTGTGTGTGTGTGTCTGTCTGTCTGTGTGTGTGTGTGTGTATGTGCGGAGTGGGGGTGCAGTTATAGGGTTTAATTAGAAAAGCCGAATTAAAAGAGGAGGTAAGAGTACAGAACTCAGGAGAGGTTATTAAAATCTCCAGCACAGACACAAATAAGATAGACCATCTGGAAATGTTTAACATATCAAAATTCAAGCGCACTGCACAAATGAATGACAATAAGAAGAGGGACGGTCAATGCAGGACTGAAGGGGTTATAACTGAATGCATGCTGTATAAGGAATAAGGTAAATGAACTTGCGGCACAGAATTAAATCAGCAGGTATGAAGCGATGGGCATCACGGGGATGTGGCTGCAAGATGATCTGAATATTTAAGGATATTTATTCTATCGAAAAGAGAGGCAGGTGGGCAGAGGGAGTGGGTTTGAATTATTAGTAAGAAATGAAATTAAATCAACAGTAAGAAAGGAAGTAAGGTCCGATGGTATAGAATTTGCGTGGGTAGAATTGAGGAACCACAAAGGTAAGACAACCACAGTTGAAGTCTTGCACAGGGCTCCAAAGTGGACTCAGGAGCTGGGGCACAAGATACACCAGGAGCTAGAAAAGATGTGTAGGAAAGGCAAAGTACAGTAATCATGGGTGATTTCAGTATGCAGGGGAATGGGGAACATCAGATGGGTAGTGGTTCGCAATAAAAGGAATTTTAGGAATGTTTATGAGATGGCTTTTTCGAGCAACTTCTCGTGAAGCCCACTCGCCAACAGATGATATTGGATTTAATGACGCAGGATTCGCAAGAGAGATTAAGGTGAAGGTAACCTTCAGAAGTAATGATCAGAACGTTGTTGAGTTTATTCTGCAATTTGAGAGAGAAGATAGAATCAGAGGTTACTGTATTTCAGCTGAATAAAGGCAACTACAGAGGCATAAGGGAGACGCTGGGTAGAATTGACTGGGAAAGGGGTCAAGCATGAAAGACAGGGGAACAGCAATGGCAGCTGATTCCAATATTAATTCAGGAGCCACAGCAGAGATTCTTGCCGAGGAATCGAGGCATGATACAGGGAGGATGAGACAGCCGGGGCTGACGAGGGAAGTCAGGGATTGCATACAAGCAAAAGAGCAAGCGTATAATGTGGTGAGGGACAGTGGGAAACTAGTGAATTGGGAAAATTACAAAGACTAACAGAGTGCAAAAAAGAAGACAGAGAAGATTACAAATGGAGGTAAGATAACCAGTAATAGAAGGAGACTGTAAGAGGTTCTTTAGATATATAAAGGGGAGAGGCAAAAGTGAATATGGACCACTGGAAAATGATGCTGGAGAGACAGGAGTGGAAAACAAAGAAATGAATGAGGAACTATGCATCAATGTTCATGGTGGAAGACACGAATAATTTCCCAAAAATTGAAGCGAGTGAGAGGGCAGAGCTTAGTATGGTGGTCATCACCAAGAATAACATGTTAGAAAACTGAATGGCCTGAATCTGGATAAATCACCTGAACCATATGGACTACACCCTAGCATTGTAAGGGAGATAGCTGAAGAGGTAGTGAAAGTGAAAGTGGTAATCTTTCAGGAATGCCTAAACTCAGGAAAGGCTCGAAAAATGCTAACGTGACACTCCATGTAATAAGGAAGTTAGGGTGAAGATGGTAAATTACAGACTGATTAGCCTAACCTTGGTTGTGGGTAACATCCTGGAATCCAGGGTGAAGAATTGGATTTCTGAATACTTGGAAGTATTTAGTAAAATAGTACAAAGTCAGCATTGTTTCATCAATGGCTGACAAACCAGCTGGAATACTTTGAGGGAGTAACTAGCAGATTTGACCAAGGAGAACCAGTAGATGTTATCCACCTACTTCTCTAAAATCCTTTGTTAAGGTGCCACGCAGGAGGCTATTGAGAAAGATCAGGGTCCCAGGTGTTATAGGCAAGGTACTAGCTTGGATAGATGGATGGCTGTCTGACAGAAAGCAGAGAGCGGGGATAAAAGTGTCCTTCTTAGGTGTTATTCCTCAAGATTCAGTGTTGGGACCACAAAATTCGGTTTGTGCATTAATGGTCTACATGAAGGAACTGAGGGCATTCTAGCTAAGTTTCCAAACAGTGCAGCGATGGAATAGAGGGATAGATAGCATCGAAGAGGTGGTTTGGCTGCAGGACCGTGCAGTAGCACCCTTTAGCATCCTTCTGATGCTCGCCTTCCAGACCACCCTCAGGATACAGCGCATCATCCTCCGCCATTTCTGCCACCAGAAGTCAGACCACACCACCAGAGATATACTTTGCTCCCCACCCCTATCAGCATTCTGCAGACCATTCCCTTCACGACTCCCTCGTTAGGTTCACGCGTCTCGCCTCCCACACCCCAACAAGCCACCTTCCACTCCCGGCACATTCCCTTGCCATTACAAGAGGTATGAAACCTGTGCCAACAACTTCCTCCTCACCTCCATCCAAGGCCCCAAAGGATCCATCTACATTAGGCAGATTATATCCTGTGCATCCAGACACCTCATCCACTCTGTCGATTGCTCCTCGTCTCCTCTTGGGAGACAGGACGTCAACTTGCAAATGGTTCAGGGAACACTCTCCATCACAAAAAGAACAACCCCACTTCCCTGTGGCTAAATGCTGTCCGCCCCCGACCACTCCTCCATGGACATGCAAGTTCTTGGCCACCTCCACTGCCATATTCTCGCCACCAGACCTCTGGAGGAAGAGCGCATCGTCTTCCACCTTTGGACCCTCCAACCATATGGTATCCAGCGCAATGTCACCAGTTTAATTATCTCCCCTCCCTCCACCTTATCCCAGATCTAACCCTCCAACTGAGCACAGCCTGTTGAACTGTCCTACGTTTCTATCTTCCTTCGCATCTATCCAATCCATCTTCCACTCTCTCCGCTCACCTTTATTTAGCCATCGCCTTCCAAGCTACGTTACTCCCAACCCCTCACATTCATCTCTCAAACCCCTTCCGCCCACCCAATTCATTCCTGAAAAAGGTTTGATGACTGAAACGTCGAATATCCTGCTCCTCAGAGTCCGCCTCACTGGCTGTGCTTTTCTAGCACCACACTTTTTGACTCTGATCTCCAGCATCTGCGGTCCTCACTTTCTCCTGCTGAAGGAGTTGCACAGGTTAGGGGAGTGAGCAAAGAAATGGCAGGTGGAGTATAACGTGGGCAAGTGTGAGGTCATGCAGTTTGCCAGGAAAAATAAAGGCATGGAATTATTTCTAAATAGCGAGCAAGTTCAGAAGACTGTGTGTGTCGGTGGTGGGGGTGGTTCTAGTCAAGGATCATGAAAGGTAAACCTGAAGGTTGTCAGCAGTTAGGAAGGCAAATAAAATGATTCCATTTATTTCAAGAGAGCTTGGATATAAATGCAGGGATGCACTTCTGACGCTCTATAAGATTTTGGTCAGGCTGCATTTGGATAATTACAGTTTGGGGTCCCATATCTCAGGAAGGATGTACTGGCCCTGGAGCATTTTCCGATGAGATTCACGAAAGTGGTCTCAGGAATTAAAAACTTTGATATGGAGAAGATCTGAAGGCTCTGGGTCTATATTTGATAGAGTTCAAGGTCTATTTGAATCTTACAGAATATTGAATGACCTGGATGGACAGGGTGGATTTTGGAAGATATTTCCAATGGAGGGGAGACTAGGACCAAGGGGGACAAGGTAAAGAGAAGACTGGTTCAAACACAGATAAAGACGAACCTCTTCAGTCAGAGAGTAGTGAATCCAGGGAATTCACTGCTACAGAAGGCTGTCGAGGCTAGGTAATTGAGTATAATTAAGAGTAACACAGATAGGTTCTTGATTGTAAAGGGGATGAATGTTTACCGATAGAAAGCAGAAGAATGGGGTTGAGAAAGTTAACAGCCATCATTGAATAGCGGAGCAGGCTCAATGGGCTGAAAGACTAAATTTCTGCTCCAATGTCTTCTGGTCGTATGATTAATATTGGCTCTCCTCATTCCTCATTGGAGATGTATCCTGGAATTTGATCTTCTTATAATTTATAAAGACTAACATCCCAATACTGATGACTGGGAAAAATCATGTTCCCTCCCTCCAGTCTCTGCAGCCATGTCCCCAATATCATAATCACACTGAAATTGAAAACCAGTGCATGGTAATTAATCACAGTTGATTGACATCAACAACACTAACTGCATGACCCTCACCTGCCCTCTCTGATCCTCGACTAACCATCTGAATTGTGTGTCACATCATATGATCTGTTAACATATCCATGCTATTTGTCTGTTTAGATTAGATTTAGATTAGATTAGATTACTTACAGTGTGGAAACAGGCCCTTCGGCCCAACAAGTCCACACCGCCCCGCCGAAGCGCAACCCACCCATACCCCTACATTTACCCCTTACCTAACACTACGGGCAATTTAGCATGGCCAATTCACCTGACCTGCACATCTTTTGGACTGTGGGAGGAAACCGGAGCACCCGGAGGAAACCCACGCAGACACGGGGAGAACGTGCAAACTCCACACAGTCAGTCGCCTGAGGCGGGAATTGAACCCGGGTCTCTGGTGCTGTGAGGCAGCAGTGCTAACCACTGTGCCACCGTGCCGCCTGTTCTAACTCATGTTGTCGTAGGCACATTTGCCTGTCAGATTATGGACTAGAAAAGTTCTCTCCATATTTTACTGACATTATAATCACTGATCAGTAGTTACAGACTGTATGTTTCCATTTATAAACGGAGAAACTTGTTCATGTTCTGACAATCCTTTGACATTACTCCCATATCCAGGGCAGATTGAATGATTAAACGCAATCAATCTACCATCTCCAATACTTCTTTCCTCAGCCAGCCACACATATCCCTGGTTAAATGGGTAAATTTTAAACGTTCGTTTGGATTTTAATGAAATCAATATTGAACTCAAAGGGCTTAAATGAAGCTATTTGTTCAGTGACTGTGATTAATGTCCATCTCCGTGGATGTCCTAATTATCATAGTCGAGAGTTTACATTGTTGAAAGATAATTGGGCTCTATTCAGTGAGAGGGAGAGGAGAGATCCGAATCTGAGAACATTAGACAGGAACGTTACAATAATTGTTCATCATCTGAGGACCATGGATTGGAATGTTCCAACAATGGATCAGGATCTGAGAACATTAGACTGGAATGTTCCAACAGTGGATCAGAATCTGAGAACATTAGACTGGAATGTTCCAACAATGGACAGGAGTTTATCTGGGGGTCTTTACTGGCTTTCTCAGCCTTGGATATCATTAGCATATCGGATCCAGGATATCCTTTGGATTATTCAAGATGGTTACTATCCCATCCTCGCGATAGTTGGTGTTCCTGGTAAGTAATTATATTTGTCTACAAAACCGGGTTGAACTGAATCTCTGCTCATGATATGCACATTTTGGAACGTGCAAGTAAATATCTTCAGTTCCAAACAAACAATCAATTCCTTATACATTAGATCTATCAAACTATGATTTATGAGTTACTCACTGATATGCGAGAAGGAACCAGACTTTTCTCAAACTCCATAATCCATTTTGTCCTTCACAGATTTCCATCTCCATGTCTTCCCCACTCACCAATCCTGTCAAATACCACCATCAATATATCCCAGTCTCGTCCTCATTCTCAGTGCAATATCAAAATAAACCATTTTTGCCTTTGTTCAATCCAGATGCAACAGTTTCACGTTCCTTGTAACCACATGTCCGTTACTAAATAATTGCTATTGAGAATGTTTAACTTGTTCTCTGCACATAAGGGAAAACAGTTTATGGTGGTCAAGCTATTGACTCATAATCTACAGCCACAGAATAATGGTCTATTGATATCTCATGAAGGAAATTATAAGCAACCATTATCATTTGTTTTAAAAATGAATCTGCTTGCCTTAAGTCATTTAGGGAAGTCAATGTGTCATGCTTCCCTCGTCAGGTTTCCGTGTGACTTTTGTGATGAACACGTGGGTGCACTGTACCTTTGAGAGAATTAAAAACCAACAATTACTACCTGACAGCACCAAGAGTTCTGAAAAAGTTATAATGTAACATTTGGTCGAACTCCTGATTAGCTCATTGTCTTGAAACAAATTCAACCAGACATTTTAAATTATACCCCAAAGTACCCACGTCCAAACAAGTTTCAATTTATTATATTGACAATCTTAACAACCAATGATACAATCCAATATTTGGGTGGTACAAGACCACGGAAAATTGAACAGTTAAGAGGAGAACTGCCAAGCTGCCAACATGCAAAGATTGCCTGAAAAATAGCTCTCCTATGGATACCTTTATTGATTAGTAACTGGTGAAGCAGAGTCCCCAAGAAGAAAGAAGACAGGAATATGGAGAAGAACCGAAAGCTTCCTGATTTTGAGATAAGAAGTTTTGTCTCGTAAATCTTAATTAGGAGTCTTAACGGACGAGTATTGTGGAGGGGGAAGGTAAAAGACAGGTTAGAAGAAGAAGTTATATATAGTCGTTCGTTTATTCTTCTCTGTTATACTTTAAGAAATAAAGTTTTTGATTTTTACTTTAAATAGATTTGGACTCTAGAATTATCACAGATTACAGAATGAGTTAAATCTTTTCTGTGTTGTTGGTTTTAATTAAGCAGGAAGATTTATCCTGTGTTGTAACACTGCAAAACCCATAGCTATACGTTTTACTCTATACGGTACTGTGGAACAGCTGAACCAGCCACTTAGTTCAAGACCTGCATAACATGATGACCAGGGATTCAGACATCCTGTGAGAAAAGAACAAAGGTAAAGATAGCTCCCTTTCTCTGCCTGTTTTCTGTATTGCTACATCTCATTTTCATTCAGGTACTTGATCATCCACTATTTTAGGTATATTCAATCTCATTGAAATTCTCCCTGAGAGTGATGCACATCTCCATAGGTATCTCTGGTGCTGACTTTATTGATGCTGACGTACAGATGTCAGGGACTTATAAATTCCATGTCAGTCGTAGTGCATAGAGAAGGAATGGTTTTTTGTGGCACAGGAAAGAAATTACGATGTCTGAGTGAGAGATTAGGTGTTTTTTGATAATGCCGGAGAGTGTTGTTGAGGCAGTATTTGGGTTATTGGGGTACTGTGGATAGTCTTTCTCTCAAGATTCACCAGTCTAGTCCCTCGTATGATGGCACCATGAGCATTGAGAGAAGCTCAGTGAGAGAATAAGAGGTGATCGCATTGAACCTTAAGGGAATGGACAATCACTCATGATGTTCTAAACAGACACTTCTACGGTGATAAAAACCATGGAATTTTTTCACTCAGATTATTTGTGGGCGGCACGGTGGCCCAGTGGTTAGCACTGCTGCCTCACAGCGCCTATAGACCCGGGTTCAATTCCCGACTCAGGCGACTGACTGTGTGGAGTTTGCACATTCTCCCCGTGTCTGCGTGGGTTTCCTCCGGGTGCTCCGGTTTCCTCCCACAGTCCAAAGATGTGCGGGTCAGGTGAATTGGCCATGCTACATTGCCCGTAGTGTTAGGTTAAAGGGGTAGATGTCGGGGTATGGGTGGGTTGCGCTTCGGCGGGTCGGTGTGGACTTGTTGGGCCGAAGGGCCTGTTTCCACACTGTAAGTAATCTAATCTAATCTAATGATTCTAGATAGTTTAAGATTCTCTGAGAACGTTCCCAACCACTCCGACTCCCTATTTCAACTGAGACAGAGAGAGAAAGAGAGGGGAGAGAGAGAGAGAGAGAAAGAGGGAGAGAGGTTCAGGCTTTTGAATAAACTCTCCCAACATCAACAGTTCAATTGGGCGTGATCCTGCAATGAACGTAATGTTATCCATAATCCCGACAGCAGCAACAATACCTTCATTATAAAAGAGTTAACTCTTTCCAGAAGTGCGGAGAGAAGGAAAGTCTCTTTACACCATAGGAAAGAAATGGAGATGTCTAAGAGGAAGAAGAGTTAATGTGATCATCGTTGAGAGTGTTGTTGAGGCAGTATTTGGGATATTGCGGAGAGACTAAAACAGTTAACTATTCCCACCAGATTCTGACCTCCTTGGAGAACATGTGTGTGTCTTCTCGGCGATGGAAAATACCTCTTTGAGACTTGGCACAAGTCATTTGGCTTCCCTCCATATTGTCAGCAAACTTTATAAGGAATGATCGCCTTGCCACAGAGAGAGTGCAATGGAGTTTCACCAGACTAATCCCTGGGATTATGGTACCATGAGGAGGCACTGAAGATTATTCTCTGGTTTTGTGAGAGAATGAGAGGCGATTGCATTGAAACTTGAGGGTGAGGGACAGTCACTCACGATGTTCCAAATAGACAATGATACGGTGAATGATTCCATGGCTTCTTTTTTTTATTCGGGTTGCATGATTGTCAATAGTTTAACCTCGTCTGAGAATATTCCCCTCACTCCACACCCAATCTCCATGTCGCATGAGAGAAGCAGAGGGCCAGTCTTTGAACAAACTCCCCCCACATTAATACAGCGCATTTGGTGCATGGTCCTGCACTGAAAGTCTCGTTATCTGCAATCCCTACAGCAGCCACAATACCTTCATGCTAAAACAGTTAACTATTCCCACCAGATTCTGACCTCCTTGGAGAACATGTGTGTGTCTTCTCGGCGATGGAAAATGCCTCCTTGAGACTTGGCATAAATCATTTGGCTTCCCTCCTCATTGCCAGCAAACTATGTTCCATTGCCAACAAACAATAGAACCATGATTAACATCATGGAGTCCTCTATCAGTGTATTCTCAATTTCATTGGTGTGTCATGTTGGAATATCAATGAACTCCTCTTGTTCCTGTCTAACTGTCTCGTGGGGATGAATATCCTCCTCCTGGTCGCATGGAACTCGTTTAAGGTTCTGATCGGGCTCTGCCTGCTCTTGTCTAACAGCTCGATGCACTAAACAGACTACTCTTCTTCCCCTGTAACAGCCAGGAATAGTGAATGTGCTGTCACTCTTTCTGTTCCTGAATGCCAGCTCATACCAGTGTGAAACCAGCTTGAGATGCTGAATGTGTTCCTCTGTTAGCTGTTGAAATGTGCAGTGTATGGCCGTGCTGTTCCATAAATTTTACGGACACTTTATCTGCGCAAACCAGAATGATGCCTGGATCTTGCTGCACATGGACACAAAATGGTTGAGGAGCTGATGGGGGACAAATTGTGCCGAACATTCTGTGATCTTCAATCATCATGCCGACTTCAGACCTTATGATGGGAAAATACATTGATGGAGCAACTGAAGATGTTTGTGCTGAGGAGGCTAACCTGAGGATCTCCTGCAGAGATGTCCTGGGACTGAGAGGATTGTTTGCGACTGACCCGAAACCTCTTTATGTGTGTTCTGAAAGACCCCGTCCAGTGGAAAGTTACACCTGGTCTATATTCAGCTAAACAAGTAGGTGGTCCCGATGCCATCATCAGTTAAATACTGCCTTGATATCAAAGCCATTCGCTCTTTCCTGAGCCCCTGTGTTCGAATCTTTTTCATATCAATAGGTGACGGTGTATGTGTAGGGAGTGTTTTCCTTTCACAGGAAGTAATCAATGTCAGGAATTACCTGGGCTGGAGAGCTAGGGGGGCTATATCACTGAAAGCATTTAACGAGGAGGTAGATGGATTTTTGACCAGTCAGAGAGGTAAGGGGTGAAGAGTTAGGCATTAAAGAGGAGTTATTGTCAACAGTAGATCAGCCATTATGTTATGCAATGTCTTGATCATCCGAATTACCTGATCCTGTTCCTTTTGTCCTCATATTCAGTAATTGCAAAGTTAATAGCTGTAATTTTCCTGAATGTTCTTTTATTAAACGTTGCAGTCAGAGACAGTAAAGTATTTCGTGAGTCATCTCTGGTTGAGGTGACTGTATTCACGGTGAATCTGGGTCTATAATATCCCCAACAAATGAACCACAAGTTGCAGAGAGGAAACACTTTGTAAAGAGACCAGAGGCGTCTTTCAAACCACATAATATTTTCCAACCGACACCAAGCCATGTGTGACAGTCTTGAGGGACTGAACGAGATCCTGGATTACTGTTCAACAGGTACTTGGATCAAGTGGCCTCCTTCTGCTCCTTGCAGGAGCTGTGAGGAGTTGAATAGAACATAGCAACACAGGACTGAGCAGCAGGAGTGGGTCATTAGATACTTTGTCACCGCTCCATGTGCTTTTGGTCACAGCAGCACGTTTCTGTCTGTATACCATTTTACTCCATATCAAAAAAACTTTAAATAAATGCAAACAGCCAGGTACCACAATCCTCTAGGAAAAGGAATTTCCACTTGAAAATTCCTCCTTTGTCTTCCAGCAAATGTTGGAGGGTCACTGTGTCCTTTTCCAGTCCCACTTCTCCACTGGTTACACCCAGTTTAAATTCAACCAGTTTAGTGAGGTGGCCAATGATTGAGGTCTCAGACTGGGCTATTTTCTAGAAAAATGTAAGACACAGAATGTTGAACTCATAACAAATTGTAAAATGATAGAGTGCACCAAATGTTATTCTGGCTTTAAAGTTATTCTGCTCACACAAGCTACTGGTAGTGGGATTTCTTTCTGGAGCACTGGGATTTGGCTGGATTCCCTCCGTTTTAGGCAGTGGTGAGATTCCAATGAATCCTCACCAGGAATCCTTCACAAGTGGTAAAGGTGACGCAAGGATTGTATGGCCTCACACTTTGCTATCTGGCGGAACAAAGTAAGAGAGAGGGGTCAATCGGCTGCTGCTTCTCAGACAGGGAATACTTTTTTTCTCCCTCTCTGTGTTGGAACATATAATAATGTCAACTGAACATCAAACTCGACCATGTGCGATCTCCTGGAATATTCTCTGGAACACCTGATGATGGATTATATGCAGATGCGTCATTGCTCTTGTTGTACACAATTTCTTCAAATCACAAAAAATGTCCCCACTTTGCAATTTGAAGACATGCTTACATGTATGTGCATTTTGTAAATATCAGTAGGTATCTTCATAGTATGTGTGTTTACATCAATGCATGTTTTTCTTAAAGTTTGTTCTCTAGCTTTAGTTTCTCTGACAGGAGATAATATACATCCAGCTCATATACTTCTCAGAAAGTCATGGATGGTTCAATACTATTTCTCAGCTAAGATCGAAACTGATAATTCCCCATAACAAAAGGCCGGCATTCCAGGAATAAGTAAAGAGAAACCTCTTTGAAAATCTTCGAAAATAATAATATCTTTTTTTATTTTAATTTAGGGGATCAATCCTGCACACAGTGCATCAGGTCTGGTCTTAGAAATGCCCTGTACAGATGCAGTAAAACATTCCTGCAATAAAACTTGTATCTTTTGCCAAAAACACTTACCTTCCAAAAAACTTTCTGCATCTGACTTCATATGATTTATGTTGCAGAACATGGAAACTGCCTCTATCACAGAGTTCGGCAATCTCTCTACGTTTAAATTGTATATCATTGTTTCGTCTTTCATGCCAAAACAGTCAATTAACCTTACGTTATTTCTGCTGAAGCTTTGCTCACGAACCTTCCCTGTCTGTATCACGTTGCAGACTCACTACCTCCACTTGACGACACATTGAATGGCCATCTTGGTCTATGAGCTAATTGAGCTCCAAGCTATTCCCTCCCCTTCCTCCAAATCTTTGATACAGATTGTTGATCATTGATGACCCCACAGTGATCTCTGAGGCACTCCATCAGTTACAGCTTTGCAGCCTGAAAATACACATTTATCTCTCTTCTCTATTTCCTGTTAGCAACAGCTTCCCTCTTCCTGTGTAGCGACTCCGGTGGGTTTAATGGCCTCCTCCTGGACTGTGTAGTGTACTGAACGAGCTGAATTACTTCATTCGATATTCCTGTGCAATTCCTTAGAGGGACAGATTGGTCTCCTTCTGTGTCATTGTAACGATCCTGTCTGACAGAATGGAGTGGTCCCCAACCCTGCAACAGCATCGAAGGGTGGACTGAGGGAACAACACATGGGGTAGGGACAGCAGTATATCTCTGTTACAGCCTCGAGGGTGGATTGAGGGAACAATACATGGGATAGGGGAAGAAGTTGCCCATTCGGCTGCAAGATTCAGAATGTTCATGACTGATCCGAATGTGTCTGACCATCCATTTCCTGTCTGTTCCCAATAAACACTGACCCTTCAGTCCAGTAAAGATCAGTCGAGCTCAGCCTTGAATATCTTCAATAACCGAGTCATTACTGCTCCCTGAGGATGAGGACACCACGGGTAGCACCACACTAAAGTGAAAGGGACGTCCTTATTTCATTGTGGGGCTGTTATTTTAAGACTGTGTTAACTGAAAATCAAATCATCACCTCTTTTCAGACATAAGGACAGAAAAATTAGGAATAATTTGAAACATAATCCATTCCGGACTCCAAACCTATCCGGCATTCCCACTGCCCCTTTCCAATCAAATATGTATCATACCCAGCCTCTGCTGCTGTCTCAGGAAGAGAATGCGTGATAGCATAATACCGCAGGAGCATCAAGGGAATAAGCAGATTGAGGATATTCAGCCTATCGAGTCGGAACTTCCGTTCAATAATTTCTTATATGTACCTCGACCTCATTCTACTGCCTTCTCCCTGGAATCCTTGATCCCCTTACAAATCAAAAACATATCGAATTGTGTCTTAATGACACTCGTGTCTGTGCCTCTGTGTATCTGTATGTGAGTAAGTGTTTGTGCGTGTGTCTGTGTGTGTGTCTGTGCCTCTGTTTGTTTGTGTCTGTGTGTGTGTGTACCTGTGTGTGTGTGTCCATGCGCTTGTTATCTGTGTGTTTGCGTGTCTACATCTGTCTGTGTATCAGCCTGTGTTTCTATCTGTATTTATGTCGATTTGTATGTGACTGTATATGTCTTTATACGTGTATGTATACCTCTCTCCTGATAAGTATTGTGTGTGTCCATCTATGTATTTCTGTGTCTGCGTCTCTGTGCAGGGAGGTATCTGTGTTTTGTTTGGAAGTGAAAGGACTGTTGTTGGAACTGACAGTGGGTTTAAACTGAAAATTGTCTTTCACTGAACATTGGTCCTTAACATTGTCAGTAGGACGTGGATGTTTCAGATTCTCCAAACGAGGCTTCCTGGTCCTCTCCAGCTCTTTATGAGTCCTTCCCACATGGTGGGAGAAGGGGAGTGAGGGAACGGATATCGGGCACTCCATTACCTGGCTTGGCCCTTTCTATCCTATTCCAGGCTGTTTCTCCTGGAATGGACGAAAGAGATGGAGGGAGAGTGGGAATGGGTGACCCTGCTGTTTGTGCTGGTGTAGGTGGGGGGAGATGTGAGGTGTCTGGAATGAGTCAGCTGACAGTTTTGAATCCATATAGGATTATTAGTTGCTGAATTCAATAGTGAGAGTGGTAGTGCCTGAGCCTTATTTGGAGACATTGCGTGAAACCTGTTCGGGGTTAGGTGCTACAACAGATGTACAGTGAGTGTGAGGGAGCAGAGATTATATGGAAACTCATTTCCTAACAGATAGAGGAGGATATTGTTGCTTGTCCAGTTTTGTGGGACATTTCTTCAGATCATCTCAGCGTCGAGGTGAGCCGACCTGAATGTCTTGTCCAGGTCTATCACTGATAACGACACAGACATGTCCCTCAGATTCCACAGAATCACTTGAGGTAGAGTTTACAGATAGCAAGGAGAAGCAAATATCGGTGTGTGAAATATCGAAACCAAAACGGTAGCAGAAACTCTGAGCATCATATGATCTGGAAATTAGATAGGCAAGTATTGTGTATACCGCAGTCTTATTGAATGATCTCAAGTTGTATCTAAACTGCGTAAACAAAGTGACTGCTGAAGCTGTGAAAAATAAGTTCCGTAAGTTTATATGAGGTGGGTTGAAGAGTATGTTGTGAAGCAAACAAGAGAGCAGGTTATTTCGGATTTGATGTTGTGTGGTCAGAAGGACGAATTATTAACCTAGGTCAAAAGCAGCCTTTAAAGAATAATGGCATTTAAAAGGTGCATTTTACAAGGTGTCTGCATACAATATGGAATGCTTGAATAGTCCAGTCAAACATCATTGAAGTCAGGAGGCTAGAGTGTCAAGATATCTACAGTGAATTTGGACCTGCAATATTCTTCCCGACCTCTCCGCCCCCACCCCCTCTCCGACCTATTAGCCTCACCTTAACCTCCTTCCACCTGTCGCATTCCTAACGCCCCTCGCCCAAGTCACTCGTTCCTACCTTTTATTGTAGCCTGCTTGGCACACCCTCCTGAAGAAGGGCTTCTGCTCGAAACATCGATTCTACTGCTCGTTTGATGCTGCATGACCTGCTGCGCTTTTCCAGTAACACTTTTGTAACCAAATATTGGCACTAGTAAGCATTTCATGCTGCCATAGTATTGTAACATGGAGAAAAACAAATCACCATATGAAGTTGATCTAAGTATTGTTTACCTGTCATGTTTAATATTGTTTAAATTTGCAGTGCTTATTTTTAAATGCTAGTTCTTGAAGGTAGTATCAGATTGAGTGTGGGAGGTTGGGTGGTGACATGGTAAAAGTTTCTAAAATCATGTGAGATATGGAGAGGGTGAATAGCCAAGATTTCTCCCACAGTCATAGTAGGCATAAGGTCAAAGAGGGAAGATTTTAAAGGAACGAAGGGGCATCTTTTTACACAGAGGGCGGTGTGGATATGGAATGAGCTGCCAGAGGAAGAGTGGTAGATGCCAGTACAGCTACAACATTTAAAACTCACTTGGACAAACATATGAATGGGAAACATTTTGGAGGCGTATGGCCCAAATGAAAGCAGATAGGACGAGCTTAATTTGGAAAACCTGGCCAGCATGGACATTTAGAAAAACTTCACGCAGAGTTCGTGTGTGTTTCTGAAAGGGAAATTATATTATGCCCTGTAAAATCATGCAAAGTGTTTCTGGAGATGCCTGAGAATGTAACAAGCGGATTTAATAAAGGGGATCTGGTAGACAAGAGGCTTACCAGAGATTTTCCATAAGGTATTACCAAATAAAAGTTCATACACAAGACAGAAGCTCGTAGGATGATGGATAATGTATTAACATGGGATGATGATTAGTTAACACATAGAAATCGGAGAGTCAGGATTACTGGATATTCATGATAAAGGTACATCTGCTGGAGTACCACAGTGTGAGTTCGATTGCATCAGTTATTTACACTCTATACTGATGACCTGATGGCGGGAGCTGAGTGCAACATACATCCGAGTTTGTGGACGATACTGAGAACCAAACGACAGGCTGTTATTTAATGGAAGCGACTTCCAGAAAAGGAGCAGTACATAGGGATTGGAGTCTTCCTGTTAGTGAAACGTAAAATCAGCACGCTGATGCATCAAGTAACTAGGTTGGTTCATTACGCAGCTTCCTGAGATAAAAGGTTTGAATTATTGACAACCTCTAAAATGGTGAGGCGATCATTCATTTGGGTTGAAATGAATGAGGAGTGATACTGCTGAAAAATGCAAGACACAGAAGGGCCTTGAGGAGGTAAATGTTGAGAAGTCGTTTCCTCTCCTGAGGGTAGTCTCGAACTCGAGGACATAAATACTGAATATGGAACATTGATGTTAATCTGAGATGCAGAATGATGTCTACTCTCAGAAGATAATGAATGTCTGGAATTCCCTAACCCAGAGAGGTATGGAGGGATACAAGGAGTCAGCAAGAAAGTGGTGTTGAGCCCTGGAGTAGATCATCCATGTTCTTATTAAATGGCAGGGTTAGCTTGAGGGGCCGAATGGCCAACTCCTCTTCCGACTTATTAATTCCACATTTTAAGCTTTTGGAAAGTAACTGGTTATTTTCCTGGAAATTGTGTTGTACAATGTTGCATTCAGGGCAAGCAGAGGATTTGTTTGAGTTCACCCTGAGTGGGGTATGAGGGCTGTATTCACAGCGAATCTGGGTCTGTAACATGACTCCCATCTGGAGCAGAAGTTACAGAGAGGGGAAGCCTGGAAACAGGGATTGTGGGTCGTGGTCATTTCCTGACCCAGCCTGGATTTTCCAAGTGCATTTCCAAAACTACACCTAACAATTGGAGTGGTGTCGATCTGCTCCTTTGTAGCAGGTCCGAAGGGCTGAATAGAACGCCAGATCACAGGGCTGAGAGACACGAGTGAGCCATTCGGACATTTGAAACTACTCCATCAGTAAAGATGGTCATTGTAGTCCCAGCTGCACTTTTCTCTCCATGCACCATTATCCCTCATTCACCTGTCTATGGATAATCGGACGAAGCCATCTTCGATATAATATAACATAGACGTATGTAACTAATATAACTAACAGAGGAGCATGGTGAATCTGTGGTTAGCACTGCTGCCTCATATAACCAAGGAGTTGGTTTCAATTCCAACCTTGGTTAACCCTGTATGTGGAGTTTGAACATTCTCCCTGTGTCAGTGTGGGTTTCCTCCCAATGGTCCAGTTTCGTATCAGAGGCCAAAGATTTGCAGCTTAGAATGGTTTGGCCATGCTACAGTGCCGAGAGATGTGTAGGTTAGGTGGGTTAGTAATGGGAAATATAGGGTTACATGGAGGGCAGGTCTGTGTTGGATGCTGTTCAGTGGTTAGATGTGGATTCAATGGGCAGAATGTCCTGCTTCCTCTCTGTAGAGGTTGTATGACAATGATAACAAGTTTGGACTATGCAAACACACAGTGGGTATCGACCTGATCCACTCTCCTCAAGGTTTTGTATGTTTCTATAGGATCAGCTCTCATTCCAATATAAGCCCTTCATCCCTAGAATACGTGAAGTGAAACATCTCTCAACTGCTTCCAATGTAATTATATCATTTCTTAGGTAAGGAGACAAAAAAAATAATCTTACACACAGATGAGTTTCATTTTTGTTTTCTCAGTGTTGTGAGTCTCTGTAACACTCTTCCCCGCCGAACACTGGGGGCAGAGATATTCAATATTTTTGAGGCACAGGCAGAAGGTTCACAAATAACAACAAAGTCAAGGATTATTGAAGTTTGGGCAGGAATGTGCAGTGTGTGGGAAATTCTAACAGTGGTACAAATGAAACTGTCCAGAACATCCAGGAATATAATGCAAAACGAAATGATAAAATAGGTAAAAATTTAAAATGCCACAATACAGTATCAAAGGACCATGGGGCTGCTCTGTCATTAGAGAGAGGATATGGGTGGTGGTTTGTCCTGAGGGTCACCACACGTCGGGAGATGGGATGAGGTTGCAAGAGCGTCCCCTTCATGGTAATTTCTGTCAGTGTGGGGAACTGAACCTGCGCTGTTGGCCTCTCTCTGCATCACAAACCAGCCGTCCAGCCAACTAAGTGGGAGAGAGTGTAACTGTTACAGACAGAAACAGTCACAGACAAAGGAAAAGAGAAACTTCCATAACAAGGTAAAGGTGCAATTGAGATAACAATCAAGATAACGGCTAAGGATGAAAACGTTCTCTGCTAGAAATTGTATTTTATAACGAGGCAAGTGGTTAGAAGCTGTCTTTGGCTGAAAGCAATAAGATGAGCCAAGTGAAATAACCAGAATTATTAATTAAAATTAGATATCTATAAACATAAAATAAGTGCATTTTTTATTGTTCTGTGTAAAATGTGCTGATCATTACATACAAGTATAAAACTGATGGAATATATTGTGAGGGGAGTCCGTCTGTATGGGAAATGCCCTCGAACAGACGCTTGAAGAACACCAGGGTAAATGTGCCTGAGTGTCATCCGCTCAGTGACAGAAACCCAGGGAGTTGAATGACTGAAAATTCTTGTAACATGGAGCTGGGAGAACGAACCGACCAGCTGCGAGCTCATTATATGATGGAGCACATTTGAAGGGCTGAAGGGCCTCATGATGGATTTGAATTGTCTGTGTATTGAAAAACCTGCAACGCTATTCATTGGACATTGACACTTTCCTGAAAATTGGAATGATTTGAAAGATTATCTTTAACATTCTATTGCCATGTGGGGGTATTGCAAAGGCAAGAGGGAAAGAGAGAAAAAGAGAGATGGGGAAGGTGCGGCATGCCGCAGTGAGCATGGTAGACCATTGGCCTTGTTTGGGGGTGGTTGCTACAGCAGAGAGAATACGGTGACCCTTTTCCTAACAAAGCAGGGAAGGTTATTGATGCTTGTCCTGTATTGCTGGACATTTCTTCAAACTGAAGATACAGTTCTGAGCTCGGTGGTGAGCTAAGACCACGTTCGATGGGTCTTGTAGTGTGGCCACTTCTGAGAAGAGAATGGTGCCCATCTGTACTAGCCCATCCACATATCCAGGTTGACAAATTGTGGTGTATTTGCCTCTTATCTGCCATGCTAGCGGTAAACTGTAAAGGGCAGCTCTCAACTGAGAAAGCTCAAAAGTGCGCCCATTGGCCTTTTGAATTTGGCACCAGGCCCAGGGATCATGGTATAACTAGGGATATCCGAGCGATGGTTAGTACCTCCAGCCATGATGGGTGGGAGAATCGAGCTGGTATTGAATGAGAGGGACACCATGGGGTCGGGTGGATAGGTAATGACGTGAGTTCGATAAGATAGCACCAGGAAACCAGCTCGACCTCGTGCAGACAATCCCTCTGTCACATTCAATAAAAATGTCGTTGATATAAATTGTTGTTACACGCAGCCCAACGAGTCATAGACTCTGCTGTGCCCACTCACAGATACAAAGCTGCAGAATAAATGCTCATCCAAAAATCCATCATCTGAATCCACACTAGTATCCTATTCACCAATAATTCCTGGGAATACTGTCTCACGTTGCAGGAGTCTGTGGAAATATCTTTATTTCAGCATTCTGAAAACTGTGATCTTCAGGAAATTGTCTCTCAATCTTCCTTTCCCGTTTTTCCAAAATCCTTTTGTTTGTTGGAATTCCCTCACCATCTCTCTCTGGCAGTAGTTTTCACACCCACAGCACACACTTGTCATGGTACAGTGGAGATATGGAGCTGTAAATGTATGGGAGCTTTACATCCTGTCACTTCCAGCATGGGCTGCAAGTATCCCCACACTGGGCAGGGATCTAACACAGTGTTACTGAGCAATGCACTGGGGCGGTGTCCACAGATCTACATACTGGGAGGGTAACTGCTCCTGGATTGCAGATCAATTCATTTCTCTTCATTGCTCTTCACTGCACAGCTCCCCATACTGAACAGGTTCTTTGTTCACGTTTATAGAACAAATTATTTGTGTGGGCTGAATATCACCCCATGCTGGACAGAAAGTTTCGTCCAGGTTTCTGAATCAATGCACCAGTTTGATCTGCACTGCTCCCTATGTTGGACAGATAGCTAGTGGGCCGGTGACACGTGCAGAGTGCTTCATCCTGAATAGATTGCTGGATTGTACTGAACATGGACTGCACAGTATTCCATCCTGGACAGATTGCTTGATTGTACTGATCCTTGTCTGTACAGTGCTCCATTCTGGACAGATTGCTGGTTTGGACTGAGCCTGGTCTGCACAGTTCACCATGCTGAGCAGGTATTTCATCTGGGCTTACACGTGTCTGGGCTCGATCTGTGAGGTGGATTGTGTATGCAATCTAATTCCTGATAGAGCTATCACTCCTCCACGTCGGTGCATTCCACTGTGAAAGCCCGTATTTCTGCAACATGTTGTCCTTTAAGTAATTCTCCAATTAAAACGTGAAAATCTTCCCTTTATGCTATGGATCCGAGCAGACCGCCCCTCACAATATATGACGAAGGTAGTCTCGACCCGAACGCTTTCTTATTTTAAAGGTAAATGTGAGGTGCTGTGTTTCAGATATAATTCGTTTGGTCAAAATATTTGACTTTAAGCAAAACACAATCTATTCAAATATAACAACAACAAGAGGAACTTGGTATACCTTAGTTCTATTGGAAAACCTAAAAGAATTATAGGTTATTTAACTACTATACAGTAACTGCTCCAATATAGTAACTTTCCATAAGCATACACTTGTGAAAAACAAATTCAGGAAACAGATCATCTCACATGCAGTTCTCCAATCCAGCAGGAAAGAACATCAAAAGCCAATTCTGAGAGAAATCTCAGAGAGAGAGTGCAGTAGCCAGGAAAGATTTCCAACCGTCCAACTCTGCTGAGACCCCAGCAATACCTGGTGAAAGGTAAAACTAAGAATCCTGATTCAATGAGAGTTTGACCAACACTCCACATGACGAGGCCGCAGCTGGACCAGAAGGAATGCACTGTACATACTCCGTCTATGACACTGTAGGAGCCTCTTAAAAATGCCTAATCTCACCTAAGACGTTAAATGATGGTAAGATAAATGTCAAAGTTAAACATAAATACTTGAAACGAAAGGATGCAGAAGCCCTGGTGATCAGACACAGACGGCCTTGAGACACCAGCTATTCCCATGCTGCCAAAATATAGTAGGGTCATCGAACTAGTGAATAGAAAGTATCATCATTCTGCCTCATCTCTAAATTTACAATTCGAGACGTGATATTAGCCCAATAGTTAGCGATGTCAACATCCCAACCAGACCAACTATTGTTATGACGTATGAGAGTTGTAGTGAAAACGGTTTACTGGAACTATTTGTGACTGTGGTTGATGTTCGTCTCTATAGATCCTAACTGTGTCATGAGAGGGTTTCCTTCTTCTATTAGTAAGGGGCTTCATTCAAACTGTTATTCCATAGTATCAGCGGCAGCGTCATCCTAAAGACGATTGTGCTCAGCAGCTACAGGGAGAGGGAAAGGAAAAGAATCTTAGAACAATAGACTGAAATGTTCCAACAATGGCTCAGAATCTGAGAACATTAGTCTGGAATGTTACAACAACAGACAGGAGTTTATCTGATGGTCTTTATATCTTTCCCGGGATTGGTCATGGATAGAGTTGCGGATACGAGCCATATTGATGATTATTCAGGCAGGTTACTATCCCATCCTCGCTATTGTTGGTGATCCCGGTAAGCCTATCTCTTTCAACTTGATAATTGATGGTGAAGGTTATTACTATTTCTGTTATTTATATTTAACTATTGCATAATCTGCTATCTTCAGTTTCAGTCACAAACTCCACTTTATTTCCAACAATTTCAGACTACTCACTCATAAACGTCTAAGAAGGAACAAGACTGTTCCGACTCTTCAGTTTTCCTTTTGCCCAGAACGGTTTTAAGTCTCGATATTCTCTCTGCCATCAAACCTCGATAATATCCCCAGTCTCAACCTCTGCCTCAATACTGTTGTTGAATTAGCCATCATCTTACGCCTTGTTGACATCTGAGTTTATGGCCACTTCTTTTCTGACCACTGTTGTAGTTACAAATATTTTGACCACAAACTTATTCTTGTCACTCTACCTATTTCATAATTGGGACCTCTTTTCGGAGTAAAAATGTCAGTGGCCGTGTAATTCAAAGACACAAGTTATGACTTTAAATGCATGTTTCAAATCCTTCCACAGCCGATGACAGAAGTTAAATTCGAGTGGCAACACTTGGAATGAAAACTCATTTTGCAAACGACAACCATAAACCATTAGGATTTCTTTTATTATTTCACTGATAGCCTTTTGTAAAAAAAACTGAGTGCGACAAAAATGATTGGCTCCATATTGTCTTGACAAATGGTCTCTCGCAGTCAACGGCAATTAGTGACGGATGACAAATACTGTCCTTACCAGTGATGCTGACATCCTGTGCAACAACAGCATTAAAGGTGAAATAAACCAATGAACTGTGGGTGATGGAGATCCGAAATGAAATTCTCCAGCGTCTGAAAATGTTGGAGAATCTCGGCAAGTATGGCAGCCGCTGTAAAGAGAAAAACAGATAAAGTTTAGAACCTAGTGACCTTATATCACAACTGAAACCAACTGGGAAATAATATTAATGGTTGTATGAGTGAGGGAGACGTTAGTTGAGTGGATGTAGAAATTTCCAGCGAGAAAGAGAGAGAGAGAGAAATGAAAAGCAAATATAGAGACTGCTAATAATGAACCAGAAGGAAAATAAAGTTGGTGTTCCCCTATTCCCATATTCATGAATATCATATCAATTTAGATATGTCTCTGTTTACATTGAGTTATATTCCCTCTATCTTTCTCCTCTGAGTGTGATGATCAACTCCATAGGCAATACTGGTGCTGTCCTTATAGTTGCTCAGATACAAAGAAACGAAATGTTACATTGTCAACTGATTTTTTGAAGAATGGAACTGTAACTGTCGGACTGTGCAGAGATGTAACTGTTTTTTCTGCTAAGAACAGAAACATTTTCAACACTGAATGGGTGCACCGTTTGTGTCGAGATTTGACTTCTCCTGTCATTACAGAATAAAGGGAGTTTCTGTGTACACTTTTCTCGGGTATGTATTATCAGTTGCCGCGTCCATTCAGAGCGACCCAAGAGTCTGGTGACCTCACTCTGGAAGAGATATAAGCACTGCATTTACAGAGTGTTCTGGGTCCATGGTAAACAAATGGAGTCGAGGTTACACAGAAGGGAAACTCCGTACACAGGGAGGACAGGGCATTGCATGACCCTCTCTGGGATTTCCAGGAACATTTGTCAAAACTGGGCCCATTCCAATTGTAAATTGTGAAACCAGAGTCTTTCAAAAATGAGGTGGTCACTGAGCTGTTTCCCCTTCTTCAATATAGCCTGTAAACTCACAGCAGGGATAGGACTGTGCTGACACTCGCCAGGAAGTGAACTGGATTGATTCTGGAACTTTCCAGGTAAGAGAGCGAGACATATACATCACCATGAAGTGTATTGGATTCATTCTCGAACTTTCCAGGAGGAGTGAATGACATACCTGGAGCGCAGTCCTCCTATATAACACGAGCTGACAGAAGCTATCTGCCTGCCGAGAGGAATATATTGGTTCTTTCTCCACGGAGGAAGAAACTAACTTCCAGAAATACTAGTGATCAGGAGCCCTGGTGAAAATTAGGGGATGCACGAAATTAGAATTAATGAAGAGTATGTCTTTTAAATCTATTCGCATTGAAGCTTGGTATGTTGCTAGATCTGATGAGCTACATTCCAGAGTATTGAGAAGGTGGCAACAGAGCTACTGAAAGAATTACTGATTATTCTTCAAAGCTGGTTAGATTCTGGAGGGATCCTGCAGACTGGAAAGCGGCTATGGTTCCCCTAAATATCCAAAACAGAACGGAGAGGGAAAACAGAAAACTAAATAGGTAGATGTCAGCTGTGAGAGAAAAACAAACATTATAACCTTAAAAAGGAATGTGACAACTAGACACTTGGAAAATAATGATATGATTACATTCAGCCGAGATTCAGGAAAGATAAATGTTCTTTGATAAGCCTGCTGTAGTTGTGGAGATTTTCCGTTGTGACATTGACAATTGACGACCAGTGGGAGTGGAGTTTTTGAAATTTCAGAAAAAGTTTGATGCAGTTGAATACTGGTGAGTGAGTAATGTTAGAGTCTTTTGGTAGGTAGGGTTGGAACACACAGAATGAATCAAAAAATGGATAATGGACAAAATGAAGAGAATAGTGTTTTTATCTGGGTAGAAGGCTTGTGGGGAATCAGAAGAATCAATGCTTGGGCAATAGCTATTCGTAAGATATAACATGATTAAGATGGGAACAACAAATGTAATGTTTCACATTTAAGTTTATGAAATGGTGAGAGTTTGGAAAGTGGTGTTGTTGAAAAGGACTTGGATGTCCTTGGCTATAAGTCACTAACAAAATTCGGATGGGACAGAAGTAATTATAACTGAAAATGATATCTTTCATGCAAAATAAATGAAGTACCATAGTAAATATACCTTACTCAATGGTAGTGTTTTGTTGAAAGAGTATTTGGGGCATTTTATACAGACTGAGTCTGTTTATAAAAATTATCTCCACGTCACCGAGACAGTGCTAAGGAGTTTCAACACATTGAACCCTGGCATGATGGTCTATCAGGAGAGAATTTTGTGAGTATGTGTTTAACTTGTAACACTGTGAGAGACTACGAAGTTGAAACTTAATGGTTATGGACGGACACTCATTGTGTCCAAAAAAAGGTTGATAAGGTGGGAAATTCCATACTTTCCATAGGATGCTAGATTCCTAATAATTTACGTGCCCGTGCAGAGACCTTATTTCTATTAACAGAGAGATACAGCCTCTGAATGAACTCTGAACACTATAATACATAGTTACTGTGTGACCCTCCACTCAACGTTGTATTGTTCATAATCCTGTCAGCAGCCACAATACTTTCATTCTGAAACAGTTAGCTATTCTCCAACAGCTTCTGACTTTCAGATAGGATGTAGGTCTGCTCTCTCAGCGATGGAAGATGCCTTTGAAACTGGTTTAAAATATCGTTTCAGTCCCACTACCAGGAAGCCATGCTAACATAACACGGATGTTCAAAGTTTGGGAGAAGATTTGTAGCTCGGGTGCTCGTTGTTGTGGTTCTGTTCGCCGAGCTGGGAATTTGTCTTGCAAACGTTTCTTCCCCGATCTTGGTGACATCCTCAGTGCTTGGGAGCCTCCTGTGAAGCGCTTCTGTGATGTTTCCTCCGGCATTTATAGTTGCCTGTCTCTGCCACTTCCAGTTGTCTGTTCCAGCTGATGGACCACACAGCAGGAGCATTTCTGCACTGACAACCAGACTACTGCGACCACTAGGACTCATAACAGCACACAAACCAACAGCCATTCTCAGACAACAGCTCACCAGAACGAAGGACCCGATACCCAACATGAGCAAAACCAATGTAGTGTACAAAATCCCATGCAAGGACTACAAAGGACAAACAGGAAGACAGCTAACGATCCGTATCCATGAACACCAGCTAGCCACGAAACGACACGACCAGCTATCCTTAGTAGCCACACACGCAGATGACAAACAACACGAATTCGACTAGGACAACACTACCATTATAGGGCAAGCCAAACAGAGAACAGCCAGGGAATTCCTAGAGGCATGGCACTCATCCGCAGACTCTATCAACAACCCATCGACCTGGACGCAATATACCGGCCACTTCAGCGGACAGCTGGAACTGACAACCGGAAGCAGCAGAGACAGGCCACTATAAATGCCGGAGGAACCATCACAGAAGCGCTTCAGAGGAGGCTCGCAAGCACTGAGGATGTCACCTAGACAGGGAACGAAATGTTTGCAAGACAAATTCCCAGCTCGGCGAACAGAACCACAACAATCACACGGATGTAATATGAATAAAGAAGCCACGAGGAATACCATGGAACAGTCCGTCTGTACAGCCCCTGCTCCATTTTGTTCGTTATGTTGGAGCATCTCTGACAACTTCCTCTTCCTGCATTAGTGACTTGACAAGCTGAATGACCTCTTCCTGTTCCTTTATAATTGACTCCACGTGTGAAATGGTCACTTACTGATCTCGTGTTAGCGACGTGTGGGAGTGAGCAGACTCCTTTCTTCCTGTGCAACAGCAGGGGGTACTGAATGGGCTGTCCCTCCTCTTGACAGTAGTTTTGATGGGCTGAATGAATTTCCTATATTCCTGTGAAGCCCGATTGAGGTACTGAGTGACCTCCTCCATTTACTGTGGAAATGTGCAACGCTGTTTCATGAATGTTACCGACAGTTTAACAGCACAGGCTTGAATGTTGTCTCAGTCTTGTTGCACATGGACATAGACTACATCAGGAGGTCAGGGATGACGAATCTTTCTGAATATCGTGTAACATTCAGTAAATATCCCCACTTCTGATTGATGTGGACTCAATGGGATGAATGGCCTGCTTCCACACAGCAAGGATTGCTTGCTGCCAAACTGTGTTTGCCTGGGCTGAGGTAACTACCCTGAGGATTTCCTGCAGAGATGTTGCACGGCTGAGATGATAAACATGTTCCATTGTGTTGTGAATTACTCCAAACACTGGAGAGTTTGCAATGGATTCTGATGAAGTGCAATTTTACTCAGGATTCTTGATGTCATCTTCAATTAAATATTGCCTTGACATAAGGGCCAGACATAAGGCCCTTGCATTCTATCGCTCATATTGATAGATCATGGTGCAGGAGCAGGCAGTGATTTCTTCAAACAGAGGGTAGTGAATGTCAAGAATTCTCTATTCCAGAGAGTCAGGGGAGCTATAGCAGTAAGTGGCCTCCAACTGTTCCTGTCTTGTAGGTTGGATGGTCTGAATGGAACATCAGAACAGGAGCAGGGTTAGATCGTTACACACTATGAATCTTCTTCACCAGGCACTAAGATTGTGGCTGATCAGGTTATGGTCTCAGCCCCACTTTCCTGTCTGTATCCCATTATCTGTGATTCACTTCTGCATAAAATATTTAACTAACTCATCTTTGGATAAAGGTGAATAAAGAGGCACCACATACCTCTGGAGAAGTGACTTCTCACTCAAAAAGTCCTTTAAGAATTTCTCCTCATCTCTCTTACAATGTCATAAAGCACGGAGAACTGTCCACGTATCTCAGACATCCCAATCTGATCGAGTCCCATTTGTCAGCATTAAGCCCATATTCCTCTAAATCCTTCCTATTAATATGCCTATCCAGATGCCTATTAAATGTTGTAGCTGTACCAGCCTCCATCACCATCTCTAAGAGCTCATTTCATACACACACCACAATCTTCATGAAAATATTGTCCCTTTACTATCTTTCTCCTCTCACCTTTAGCTTTTGTCGGATAGTTTTGAACTCCCCTATCCTGGAAAAAAGGCTTGGCTACTCAGATGATCTATTTCCTTCATGATTTTATAAACCTCCATAATGTCACGTCTCAGCCTCCGATGCTCCAGAGTAAAAAAGCCCCAGTCTGTCCAACCTCTCCCTATAGCTCATCACTCCATGTCCGGCAATATCCTTGTAAATCTTTTCTGCACCCTCTATAGTTTAACAGCATCCTACCTGTAGCAGAGCGAACTGAATTAAACACAGTATTCTAGATCTGGACTCACCGACATCCTGTCCAGTTGCAACATGAGCTCCCAACTCGCATACTCAATGTACTGATCAATAAATGCAAGCATATCAAACACCACCTTCACCACCCTGTCATTCTGTGACACAATTTTCATGGATCTATGAGCCTGCACACTTTTTGTTCAACAATACTCCCCAGGACCTCACCATTAATTGTATATGTCCTGCCCTGTTTTACCTTACCAAAATGCAACACTTCACATTTACCTAAATTTAACTTCATCTGTCATTCCTTGGTACATTGGCCCATCTGATCGAGGTCCCATTGTACACTGACGTAAACATTGCTGGCCACTGCACCTCCAATTTTAATGTCATCTGTAAACATAATAAACAGGTGAGTATTCACATTCAAATAATGTATACAATTAATGAAAAGCAGTGCTCCTTTTGGCACATAACTGGTCATAGGCCTCTAGTCTGAAAAGCTGTCGTCTACCACACTCTGTCTCCTACCTTCACTCTAATTTTGTAGTCATTTGGCTATCATATCTTGGTTCTATTTATGACCTAGGGGAGAAAGTGAGGTCTGCAGATGCTGGAGATCAGAGCTGGAAATGTGTTGCTGGAAAAGCGCAGCAGGTCAGGCAGCATCCAGGGAACAGGAGAATCGACGTTTCGGGCATAAGCCCTTCTTCAGATTCCTGAAGAAGGGCTTATGCCCGAAACGTCGATTCTCCTGTTCCCTGGATGCTGCCTGACCTGCTGCGCTTTTCCAGCAACACATTTCCAGCTCTATTTCTGACCTAACCCTACTAACTTGTCTGCCATACGGAATCCTGTCGAATGCCTTGCTGAAGTCCAGATGGACGGCGTCTACCACACTGCCATCACCAATCTTCTTTATCATCTCTTCAGAAAATGCAATCAACTTTGTTAGAAATGATTTCCCACGCACAAAGCCATGTTGACTATCCTTCATCAGGTGTTACATTTGCAAATACATATAAATCCTGCCCCTCTCAATGCTCTCCAACAACATGGCCACCAATGTCGGCAGGCTCATTGATCGATAGTTCAGGACATTATTCCCCATTCCTCGTCCCACACTTCCGCTGCTCGCTGCAAATGATAATCTAACCGGGTTGGTGATATGATCAATAATATAGGTCTCAGAGTGTGTGAGGATGAGGAACAAGTCAGGCAGGATTCTTTAATCTGCTAAAATTTACGAATTTATGACCGAAACAAAGTTGCTCACACTACGATGGAAAGATGAATGACAAACGGTTTGAATATTGTAAATCTGTATGTCGATGTTTCCCTCTCTAAAAATACTGACACATGCACAGGTTTGATGACAAACTGAAAAATATAATCTCTGCAGAACGTCAACTTGGAAGAACTGAGCCCAAATATTAATCGAACTCATGACGAAAGGAAACATGAGGGATTGTTCCAAATATCATTCAGTTTTTATAGCTATTCTGCTCTTACATACTACTGGCAATGGGATTACTTCTTGGAACAGTGGATTTAGCTGAATTCCCTTTACTTCAGGTAGTGTGCCGATTCCAGTGAATCCTCGGAGAAACCCTGCATGAGTGGTAAAGATGACTGTGAAGTTTTCAGCTCACACACATTGCTGGGAAGAGGAACACAGAGAGAGGGAGCAACAGGCTGTTCCTTCTCAGGAAGGTTACATTTTCTCCCTCCCTGTGCTGAATCACATAATAACGTTATCCTACCCCAAACTGGACGAAATGAGATCAATTTGAACAGTGACTCAAATGTTGACTCCGTCGCATTCCCTACTCCATGTAGGTACATCGCTATTGCAGTTGGATACCCAACCATTTATTTCGGAACAAATAGCACCACTAGATTGAATATGTGCTTATATGTTCCACTTTCCTTTTATAATACAACTTGTGATATCTTCACAATATCTGCATTTCAATGAATGCATCTTATTCTTAAATTTGCTCCAGGTCTTATTCTCCCATAGAAGATAAAATATCCATCAGGTATTCACCAGCTCAGAATCTTATATGGTAACTTAGCACATTTCTCATTCTCAGACCGAAACTTCGAATCGTACACACACAATGCCTTTATTGCAAGAACAAGTAAAGAGAAACATCTTTGAGATATTTAAAAAGCAATTTGTTTTTCACTTCAGTGGAATTACAACCACACACAGTACATCAGATGCCGTCTCAAATCGGCCTGTACAGATGCAGTAAAACATCCTTAAGATCAGACGCAATACTCGTTATCAAGAAAAAAAGTATCACTTCATTTATTTTCTATATTCACGTGCTGTATCTACAGACTAACGTGATGTGATTTATGGATCAGGACAGGCTAATCCCTTTGCACCACCGAGTTCTGCATTCTGCCTCCAGTTATATATTTTACTGTTGTTTTATGCTTCGTCCAAAACACAAACTTCCCATCACCCACCTTGTACATTTTTTTTTGCTGAAGGTTTGCTCACGACACTCCCCTGTCTGTATCCCATTGCAGACACTCTGTCTCCACTTGGCATCTTATTGAATGACTATCCTGGTGTGAGGGAAAATTGAGCACCAATCCATTTAGCCACGTCATCCAAATCATTATTCTAGATTGTAAACTGTTGATAAACTCACACTGATCCCCGAGGAATTTCACGAGTGACAGCTTTCCAACCTGAAAATAAATAATTATCTAAATTCTGTATTTCCTCGTAGCTGATCAGGACTCCCTGTTCCTGTGTACCTGCCCAGAAAGGTTGCATGGCCTCCTGCTATGCTGTGTAGCTGGTTGCCGATTTGTTTCTGAACTCAGTGATCCTCCTTCCGGCAATTTGTTATCAGATAATCAGGTGGAGTTCCTACTCTAAATGTTCCTAATCCCTGAGAATTTAAAAGATGAGCACAGAATATAGACTAACATTTGGGGGGATCGCTACCCGGTCGGAAATGTGGTCTTTCAGATGCAGCAATATAGCCATTCTGCAATATCGGGCACGTGCTCAATTTTCACCAGACAGACACTGAGGAGGGGGGGAGCTTTCCTACAGTCTGACTAACATGTGTCCCCTTAACAACACAACTCATGATCCTCATCATTAAATTCATTGTTGGTTGTTGCTGCTGTGTTGAATAATTGCAGCAGTCACTTCACATTAAAATAAACGATTCTCTTTGAGAGGTGACCATATAGTGGTTTATAAAATCACGGGGTCACTGATAGGGCAAATAGGCAAGGTTATTTCACTTGGGGAAGGGAGTCCAGAACTACAGGACATAGTTTTAAGGTGAGAGGAGCAAGATATGTAAGGGATGTAAGGGGCAACTTGTTCACACAGTGTCTGGTGCGTGTGTGGAATGAGCTGCCAGAGGAAATGTTGGAGGCTGGTAAAATTACGCCATTTAAAAGTCAACCAGATGTATTTATGGCAAGGAATGATTCAGAGGGATATGGACGAAATGATGACAAATGAAGACATCTGGTTGGCATGGATGAGTTGGACCAAAGGGTCTGTTTCTTTGATGTATATCTCTATTGCACTGTGACCGAATACTTCATTCTATTCCCGGCTATCTCCTTAGAGGGACGAAATGGTGTTCCTTCTACATTATTGCAGTGATACTGACTGGCTGAATGGGGTCTTCCTCTCCCTCTGTCACAGCCTCAACGGGTGAAGTGAGAGAACAATATGGGATAGGAGCTCCAGACAGATGCGCAGTTTATACAGATCATGGCTGGTCTGTTTGCGGCTGAAAACTCCTTTCCTGTCTATTTCCTATAAAGACTGACTCCCCTGTCCAACAAAAGTCAGTAAAGGTGAGCCGGTAATATCTTGAATGACCCCCCAGTACTTTTCGTCTTTTACATAACTGGTTTGGATGTTAGCATATGAAGTATAGTTAATAGGTTTGCAGATGACATCCAAATTGGAGATGTAGTGGACAACGAAGAATATTATCTCAGATAACAATGAGATTTTGATCAGTTGGGCCAATGGTCTGAGAAGTGGCAGTGGAGTTTAATTTCGATAAATGTAGGGTGCTGCATTTTGGGAAAGAAAACCTTGGCAGGACTTATACACTTAATGGTAAGGTCCTCTGGAGTGTTGCTGAACAAAGAGACATTGGAGTGCAGATTCATAGCTCCTTGAAAGTGAAGTCGCAAGGAGATAGGATAGTGAAGAAGGCGTTTGGTTATGCTTTCCCTTATTGGTCATAGTACTGAGTACCGGAGTTGGGAGGTCATGTTGCAGCTGCACAGGACATTGGTTAGGCCATTGCTGGAATATTGCGTGCAATCCTGTCTCCTTCCTATCGAAAAAGATGTTTTGAAACTTGAAAGGGTTTACAAGTATGTTGCCAGGGTTGGAGGATTAGAGCTATAAGGAGAGGTTAATTATGCTAGGGGTGATCTTCCCGGAGCATCGGAGGCTGAGGGGTGACCTTATGAAGGTTTACAAAATCATGAGGGGCATAGATAGGATAAATAGAGAAAGTCTTTTCCAGTGCAGTAGGGCATAGAGAAGAAAAACGTAAGAGAGGCATAAACGACAATTTTTACCACACAGAGGGCGGTACTTGTATGGAATGAGCTGCCAGAGGAAGTGATGGAGGCTGGTATCATCGCAACATTTAAGAGGCATCTGAATGGCTATATGAATAGCAGGGGTTTGGAGGGATATAAGCTGAAAGGTGGGACTACATTGGGTTGGGATATCTGGTCGGCATGGATGAGTTGGACCGAAGGGTCTGTTTCCATGATGTACATCTCTATGACTCTATGGCACAGTCTTCACACTTCCCTGGGGTTGTGAATACCACAGACAGCCTAAGAAGATAGGAACATCCTAATCTCAATCTTAAATGGTAGAACATCTAAATTTAAAAGTGTATGAACCTCACAGTCAGCTTCTCTTTTTTTAAAAAATGAAGGCACAGCCAATAGGAAATACATAGCCCATTCAGCCCCTCAAACCTATCCCATATTCCCATTTACTCTGTTCAGTAAAGTTTTAATATGACCCAGTCTCCACTGCTCTTTTGGGTTGACATTTCATGCAGCGTAAACCATACAGCATATGACATTGATGCAGAACCATGGTATTTGGTCCATCGAGCCTGATCTGCTGTTCGATCATGGCTGACATGTGTCTCAACAAAATTCTCCCACATTTTCACTGTAACCTTTGCTCCGCTTATCTGTCAGAATATATCTATCCCTGTTTTAAACACAGAACTATGTCTGTGTCTCTGTATGTTTGTATGTGTGTGTGTTTTGGGTTATTGGCAGGAGGCAAAGGGTGGTGGAGAAGGGTTGTCTTTGGGACTGGAGGCCAGTGAAGAGCGGCGTTCCACAGGGATTGGTGCAGGATCCATCTTTGGTGTCATTTGTAGCAATGATTTAGATGAGAAGTATAGAAGGCATGGTGAGCAAGATTACAACTGACACCAAGATTAGTTATATAGTGAAAGGTGAAGAAGGTTACATACGATTATAAAGAGAACTTGACAAATTAGATCGATGATTCCAAGAGTTGCGCAGCTCAGAAACAGACCCTTTGGTCCAACTCTTTCGTGACACCTAGATGGCTTAAATTAACTTAATTTCATTTTCCACCATTTGTTCCATGTCCCTCTAAACCTTTCCAATTCATCTCCCCATCTAGATGACTTTTAAATGTTGTAATTGTAACAGCCTCCACCGCTACGTATGGCAGCTCACTGCATACACACACCACCCTCTGTGTGAAAATAGTCCTCTTAAGTTCCTTTTAAATCTTGTCCATCTCACCTTAAATCTATGTCTTCTAGTTTCTGACTTCCCATTCACTGGGGTAAAGACCCTGACTATTCAACCTATCCATGCTCTTCATGATTTTATAAACCTCTAGAATGTGCAAATGTGACTTCAATCAACACGAATGGCTGTGTTTTCTGTCAACCTGGGCTTAAATTCTGAAATTCAATGCTGACACCTCTTCATTCTCTAACACATCACAACTCTAAAATAATTTAATTAACTTGTTCAGCCACATTATGAAACACTTCTGTGGGATTTGAATCTCGACTTTTGGGCTCAGAGGTAGGGACACTACCACCACTTGGCAATATTCCCTAAAGTTGCAACATCATTCATCTTTGTGCTTATTCATCAGCCTGTTTTGAAATACTGTGACATACCTTCGTGACAGACGGGACTTTAATCCAAAACTTCTGGTCCAGAGTGAGAGACATTACCACGTGAGTTCAGGTTTTGCAATATAACCCAGAGCTCTGGCTCAGAGGCACGGGCGTTACCCACTACACATGACTTCAACCATTCCCAGATTATGGGTCACATTTTAAATATCAGCTTTCAGCTCGGTGTGGAGTAATTAAAATTTGGTTCACTTTACTGAATTATACAGTTGAAAGAATTACATTTTTCAACAGATGAAAGGTACTCACCTCAAATATACGATATTGAGTCATGTGCTCTGCCTTCATGATAAACTATGAAGATCTTTAATTGTTTGGAAATGATTTCCACCTTAAGTGGCTATTATCTTTCCCGCGTGTAACATGTGACTGCCCTTTTCATAAAACCACGAAATGATTTGAGGCAGCAGATTACTTTCCAGCCTTTCTTCCCCAGTACGAGAACTCATTCAGCTGAAGAGTCGCAGATGGAGGTTAACTTCAATAAATGCAAGGTATCACAATTTGATAAAACAAACAGGGAGAGGACATACACAATAAATGTTAGGCCACTGGAATCATTGGAGAGCAGAGGGATCTATGGTTCTCGTATATTTCTTTTAAGTTTGCATCATGTGTAGGCAGGGTGGGTATTTAGGAGTTTGGATTGATGGCCTTCATTGCTCAGACCTTTGAGTACAGGAGCTGGAAAATCATCTTCAGGTTGTGCAGGACATTTGTGAGATCTCTCCTGGAGTACTGTGTGCAGTTCAGGTCACCCAGTCACATTGACGATATTATTAAACTGGAGATGGTTCAGAAAAGATTACCGGATTTTCACTGGGAATGGAGTGTTTAGGTTATAAGAACAGACTCGATGGACTGGGACCTTATTTACTAAAGTTTTGGAGGTTAAGACCTTTTCAACCTTATAGAGGTTTATAAAACAATGACGGGTATAGATAATGTTGAATGGCAGATGTCCTTTCCTTAGGGTGTTGGATTTCAGGACTGTGGGTAATTTTAAGATGACAGGAGAACGTTTTACACAAGACATAGTGTCATAGAACTGTTCAGCATGGAAACAGACCCTTCTATCCGACTCGTCCAGACTGACCAGGTGTCCTACATTAATGTGGGTCCATTTGCCTGCATTTGGCCCATATCCACCGAACCACTTCCTATTCATGTGCCCATCCAGATGCCTTTTAAATGTTGTACTTGTCCCCCCCACCCACAACTTCCTCTAGCAGCTCGTTACATATAAAGCACCCTCTCTTTGAAAACGCTGCCCCTTAGATCCCTCTATAAGTCTTTCCCCTCTGAACTTCAACCTATGTCCTCTAGTTTTGGAATGTGCTACCCAGGGGAAAAGACTTTGGATATTGACACTATCCGTTCCACTTGTTAGTATATCAACCTTTATGATCACTTTTCAACCGCTGATGCTCCAGGAAAAATAACCCTGACAGATCCAGCCTCTCAATAAATCTCAAAACATCCAACCCTGGTAAGATCTTTGTAAATCTTTTCAGAATGCTATCAGGTCTCACACATCCTTCCTTAAGAAATTTAACAATTATTCTTCACATCCTTCTCTCAAAACTCCTTCTTTTGGTTTATATATAAAATTGCTCTTTTCTTGATGTACTGTGATTATAAGTGAGAAATGTAACGACAAAGACATGTGGGAGGAGCTGTCCAGAGTTAATTGGTAGGGGAGCTGAGCAGGAAAGGCCATGAAGCAGCAATGGCAGGAGTTTCTGGGGATAATTCGGAGGATATCAGAAATTCATCCTAAAGAAGATGAAACATACTCATGGGAGGACAAGGCAGCAATGATGAATAAGGCATCAAACCAAATGAGGAAACATACAATTTGGTGATGATGGTTCAGAGAATTCATTGGCTCTGAAACTACATAAGTCTGGAATCACTGACACTACAGAGCTCTTAATCATGGTCAGGGAGAGAAACAGAGGGAAAGACTTTCATTTTTAACACAGAAGATGTTATTACTCAAGGAAAAAAAACGTTTCAGATTAATTAAACAATTGAATTAAAATTAGTTAATTGGTTTTGCAGAATGTGTGAGATTGGAAGTATGACCCAGGGACCGAGCATCAGCAGAATGAGAGTTTGAAAATGGAAGTAGGTCCACATTAGAAACCAGAGAAAGTCACTGAGTACAGGGCTGATGGGTGAATGGGTCTCGATGTGAACTAAGGGACAGACAGCAGAATTGCATTGCAGATATTGCAGCTCAAAACTGCATATTTATGTCGTGGTATAGACCACAACAGCAGGAGAAGCAGAACAGCATTCAACCACAATCTGTAACATTTTTGCCCTGGATAATCTCGTTAGTCTGCCATTACAATCAACACGATCTATGGCTCAGTAATGACTGTGGGTGAACATGTCAGGGTCAGAACCATGTGAACCTAAACATGATGCCAACACATTAAAGCTACCTCAGTTGATCAACAGATCTGATTGAAGCTCTGCAGTCCTGCCACATTCGGTCATAAATGATGAGGGACCATAAAACAAATGACTGGAGGAGAGGATTCCATAAATATCCCCATACTACATAACAGAAATGCCCTGTACACCAGTGTAAAACACAAGAATTTAGTATCAGCCAGAAGTGTGGAGATGATAATCCACCTCTCTCTCGTCATGATGTCCACAGGATCACAAATGCCAGTCTTCAACCAAGACGTTTAGCTGCACGAGACATGAAGAAACAGCTGAACACAATTGATACGTCACAGACAATGGGTCCTGACCCCATTCCTGCAATAGGACAGAAGACTTGTGCTGCACAACAAGCCGTGTCCCTGGGGAAGCTGTTTCATCCAGCTCCAAATCTGAAACCTACCTGGCAATGTGGAAAATTACTCAGTTATGCCCGGTCCCCTAAAAGGCGAATAATTACCATCTGATCAATCACCACCCCCTCAGCACCATCACGATAGTCACATTGGTGGGAGATACGTTTGACAGAGCTGTCAAGCAGCACATAAATAATCTGTTCAGTGTGGTTTCTGATCGGTCCCCATGTGGAGATGGTACTGTTGTGGAAATGCCACTGGATTACTAATTCAGACCAGGCCACTGCTCTGACAGCTGGTGGAAGTTAAAAACAATTGATAAAATATTAAAATGCACAGTGACCTTGATGCCAATGGCGATTGTAAACACCAATTTCCTTCCCCAATGTACGTTCAGGAAGTGAATCTCCTGTACTTTCTTGGTCTGACCTAAAAGTGACTCCAGACACACAGACATGTAATAAACTCTTCAATTGTCTCTGAATCGGCCAAGCAAGACATTCTATTGTATTAAACTGTTTCGAGGTCTTAAAGGATAAACCTGGACAGAACACCCAGATCCAGTCTCGGTATCAGAAAAAGGAACAGGAAACACAGTCCTGTTGATCCTGCAGAGACCTCCTTCCTAACATCTGAGTGCTTGTGAGAACACTTACAGAGCTTTCCCACAGACTGCACAGAAACAGCGGGAAAGGACACATTGAGCGTTCCTCATTGTTGTTCATTTTCAAACATCTCCACAATGCACTTATCCCAAACAATGAATATATGCGTTAATATGATTAACCTTGGGAAGCCATAAAGTAAAAAGTGCAGTGGTTCCTTTGGTCCATCAAGCTTGCTACCCAATTCAATATAATGATGGATGGCCCTTTAATTCCACACCGTACTCCTGCTTTTCCACCATCTCTTTACTGTCTCTAAATCCTTATTTGTATTCAGTATCTTGGTTTCCAGGTTCAAGTGCATTCTTCCGGTTCACCAGTCTCTAAGTGCAGAGATTTATTATCATCTCAATGCAGAGTGTCCTGCCTGTACCTAATAGTGTGGTCCCTTGTATTAGTCACGAGAGCCTGGAGAATTATCATCCCTGCTTCCAATCTGTCTCGCTCTGTCACAGTGTTATATATCTCACTGAGATCACCACTCATTTTCCTAAAGCCCGTGGAATACAAGCCCAGTCGCCCCAAACTCTGCTCCCACAACAAGACTGTCATCCCAGAGATGAATCTGGTCATCCTTCGCTGCTCTCCCTTAATGTCAGGTTTGCTCTTTATTAGATACAGAGACCAAAACTTCAGACAATACTGCCCAATGTTCGAGATGGAGTTTCACCAAGGCCCTGTACAGGTGCAGTAAGACACTTTTACTCCTGGATTCAGCACATCGTTGATATTCCTAACTGCTTTCTGTTCCAGCAATATCGCTTTTAATGAATGGTGTTCAGGGAGATCCAGATCCTTTACAATGTCACAGCTCCCCACTGGATTGATCTATATACACTGGTCAGCATGCCAATATTGACTTCTGGATTCAGAACTAACTGTGCTGCAGGGATCTTGGAGGGCTGCGCAGAAGGAAACAAAAAAGGGGCCATACGTCCCTTTGTAGATCAACATGGTTCAAATAATCCCTTTTCAAACGGTAGGCTGCGAATCTCTTCTTTCCACCAAAGGGCACACCGTCACCTCTACCCACATTGCTCTCCATCTGCTACGTATTTGCCCATTCACTTCACTTGTCTTAGTCACCTTGAAGCTTTTTTACAAACTCCTTACCCACTCACAATCCAAAATCCTTTAGTTCTGTCAGCATGTTGATATCTATTGTATTTGATTCCCGCAAATGTTCAATGGGTATTGTGAACACCTGGGGCCTGAGCACCGATCCCTGTGATATCTCAGCAACCTTCCTCTGTGAAAAAATTTGCTTTTCAATCCATTTATGTCGTGAATCTGGGTGTGACTGGCTGGGCCAGCATTTATTGGCTGTCCCTTGTTGCCCTTGAGAAGGTCGCGGTGAGCTGCCTTGTTGAACTGCTGCAGCCCAATGTGGATTCAGCAATGGCACCACCATTGAATGCCAAAGGGCACTGATTAGATTGTATTTTAGTGGTGATGGTCACGGTCTGGCTTTTGTGTGTCGTGAATATTACTTGCCACTTGTCAGCCTGGATACTGTCCAGATCTTGTTGCATTTGGACATGGACTGCTTCAGTATCTGGGGAGCCACAAATGTTGCTGAACATTGTGCAATCATTGGCGAACATCCCCACTTCTGACCTTATAATAGAGGGCAGGTCATTGATGAAGCAGCCCTGAAGATGTTTGGGACTAGGCCACTGTCCGAGGGACTCCTACAGACTTGTCCTGGAGCTGAGTTGACTCACTTTTTTCAATCATCCTACGTGTCACGTATGATTCTAACCCGCGGGGAGATTTTACCTGATATCCATTGATTCCAGTTTTGCTAAAACCCCTCGATGCAACACTTGGTCGGAGGCAATCTTGTTTTTAAGGGCTGTCACTCTCATTCCACCTCTGGAATTCAACTCTTTTGTTCATGTTTGAACCAAGGTAATGAGGTCAGGAGCTGAGTGACCCTGGTGGAGCCCAAACTGGGCGTCGTTGACCAGGTTATTCCTGAGCAGGTCCTGCTTGAAAGCACAGACTCCTTCCATCACGTTACTGATGATCGAGAGTAGACTGATGGGGTGGTAATTGGCCGAATTGGATTTGTCCTGCTTTTATGTATAGGAGGTACTTGGGTAATTTTCCACTTAACCACTGTGGGCGGCACGGTGGCACAATGGTTAGCATTGCTGCCTCACAGCGCCAGAGACCCGGGTTCAATTCCTGCCTCCGGCGACTGACTGTGTGGAGTTTGCACGTTCTCCCCGTGTCTGTGTGGGTTTCCTCCGGGTGCTCAGGTTTCCTTCCACAGTCCAAAAATGTGCAGCTCAGGTAAATTGTCCGTAGTGTTAGATAAGGGGTAAATGTAGGGGTATGGGTGGGTTGCGCTTCGGCGGGGCGGTGTGAACCTTTTGGGCCGAAGGGACTGTTTCGACAGTGTAACGTAATCAAATCTAATCTTAATCGGGGAAATGTCGTTGTTGTAATGATATTGGAACAGCTTAGCTAGGGCAGTGACAAGTTCTACATCACAGGTTTCCAGTACTGTTGTCAGCATGAGTTTCCTTTGGAGTATCCAATGTCTCCTACCGTTTTTGGATATCACGTTGAGTGAATCAAATTGGCTGAACACCGGCAACTGAATTGCTGAGGACCAGTAGAGGAGGCTGAGATGGGTCAGCCACTCAGCATTTTTGGCTGAAGGTTGTTGCGAATGCATCAGCTTTATCTTCTACACTGAAGTGATGGGCTCTTACAAATTAATGATGGGGATACTTGTAGAATCTCCTCCTCCAATGACTTGTTTAATTGTCCATAACTATTCTCAACTAGAAGTGGAAGGACTGCAGAGCTTAGATCTGAACCGTTGCTTGTGGGATCACTTATTTCTGTCTTCAGTTACTGCTTATGCCAATTGGCACGTGAGTTGTCCTGGTTCGTGGCTTCACCAGGCTGACACCTCTTTTTCAGGAATGCCTACTGCTGCTCCTGCCCTCCTGCACGCTCTTTTGATCCAAGGTTGATTCTCTGGCTTGATGGTAATTGTTGTGAGGGGGTATGCCACGCCATGAGGTTGTGCGGGAATACAATTCTGCTGCTATTGATAACACATAGCACCTTATGGAAACCCCGACTTGAGCCACTAGATCTGTTTAAGTCTGTCTTATTTAGCATCGTGATAGTGCCACTCAAAATGGTGGAGGTTATTCTCAATGTGAAAGTGTGACTTTGTCTCTGGAATGACTCTGCTGTAGTCACTCTTCACGATACCGTCATGTGCAGATTCTTCTGCAAGTGGCAGATTAGTAAGGATGTGGTCAAGTATGTATTTTCCTCTTGTTGGTTCCTTCACCAAGTGCCACAGACCCAGTCTCGCAGTTATATCCTTTAGAACCCGACAAGTTCGATCAGTAATGCTGCTGCCGAGTCACTCTTGGTGGGTGGACATTGAAATTCCCCACACAGAGTACATTTTGCGCCATTGCCACCCTTAGTGCTGCCTCCAAGAGTTGGTCAGCATGGAGGAGTACTGACTCATCAGTTTGGAGAGACTGGTACATGTTAATCAGCATGAGGTTTCCTTTCCAATGTGTAAATTAACGCCATGAGACTTTGTGGGGTACGGAGTCATTGTTGAGGACACCCAGAGCAATTCACTTCCAACTGTATCCCACTGTACCGTCATTTCTGCTGTGTCTGTCCTACTGGTGAGTTGGGAGATATCCGGGGAAGGTGATGGAGTGTCTGGGATATAATGATACTTACAGAATCATACCTTACAGATATTATCAGGCTGTTGCTTGATGAGTCTGTTTTTTTCAATTCAATGTTTCCTCCCAGCTGTCCCATTCTAGAAACATGGCCATATATTCGCCCCAATCCACTCAGATTTAATTTTCTAAACTAGGCTTGGAGCTTTAACAAAAAATCTTTTTCTGAAAATCCAAATAATTACATCCATTGCTTCTCTTTCATTTGTCTCTCAGTCTGCTTCTCCAAAATAATTCCCATTTCAGAGAATCTATGTTAGTGTTGTCTATAACCATTATTTCAGCCCCAATAATTTCTCCTAAACCATTCACTTACTATGTTCTATGTTACAAGTACTATATAGTTTATCATACCAGACTTGGTTTTCCTTGTATTGTTAGAAAGTTCTGTGAAGACAGAACTGAAGTAGATATTTCATAGTTCTGACATAGTTCTGACCTGTTCCCCATTCTCCATTCTCTGATTTCACATTTTTAGGAAGTTGCTCGTTTTCTGATATTTCTCACATTGACATAATTTGACGAGCTATTACATTTCACTCGTATAACCCTTGTGAATAAACTTTTCAGAAATCCATCAATTCCTGCCTTAGCTGCTCAATGATTGACCTTGCATAGCCATACACTCACAGGAGTATATATTTTGTGCAATCAGAAATACAGCACGATCTACACCAGGCCCATAGTCGGGAATGTTATTACACTTACAAGTGCTCGTTCGAGCACTTTTTAATTGTTGTGAGGATACCCGTGATAAATCTCCTCTCTGGAAGTAAATTCCTGACCCCAACACCCTCCTGGTGAAAAAAAACAATCTTTAAGTTCTCACTAAACTTCAAACCCTTCACTTTAAAAGCGTGCTCCCTTGCTCTTGACCCTCTGACTAAAAGGAATAGCTGCTGTCTATCCATGCTGTCCATGCCCCTCATAATCTTATCCTTCCGAATCACATCCCCCTCAGCCTTCTGTGCTCCAAACTAAACTGCCCGATCTTACCCAGCCTTTCTCCAAAGCTGATATGCTCCATCCCAGCGAACCTCCTGGTGAATCTCCTCTACACCCCCACAGATCCTTCCTGTAATGTAGTTCCCAGAATTGCACACGGTTCTCCATCTTGACCTAACCAAAGCCCTGTATAGCTCTTATAATCTACGGCCCGATTAATGAATGATACATCCAAGGTCCACTTCTTAACTAACCTATTACCCTGTCCACTCCCATTCAGGGATGCATGCAGGGCCACCATCTAAGCTTCCTCGTGTGCTGCCATTCATTGAGTCTTCCTTGTCTGGTTCCTTCTTCCAAACTGCATCGCCTCATATTTATCTGGTTTATGTTCCATCTGCCATTGATCCAATCTATCCGTATCTTTCTGTAATACAAGACCGTCTACCTCACTGCCAACCAACCAGGCAAACACAAACTTACTTATCACAACTTCCACCCCATCCACTCAATGTCACCCCCCCTCCCCCCATTCACATCTGCACCATTTGTGAATACCATAAATAACAGGGACGCAGCACTGATCTCTGTGGTACAGGGGACACTGGTCTCCAGTCACACAAACAACCTTATCCACCACCTCTCTCTCCTGCCACTAAGACAGGTTTCGTTGTAAATTGTCAAGTTATCCTTGATTCCATGAAATTTTACATTATTTGTCACTTTGACATGTGGAACTTTGTCAAAGACCTTGCTGCAAAACTAATTAAGCGGCCTCCTCAAACTAATTTAAATTAATTAGATGTGACTTACCTCTAATGAAGTCATGATGATTATCCCTGACCAAGCCTTGCCACTCTGATTGGAATTCAATTTTCTCCTTCCCTATTTTCTCCAGTCATTTCCCTAACAGTGATCTAATACTTGCTTGTCTATAGTTCCCTGGTCTTTCTCTACAATCTTCACTGTGAAATGGAATCGAATTAGCGGTTCTCCAGTCCTCTGGCCCCTCCCCTATGGTCAGATTCAAATTCAATTTTTCATTCAGGGCCTTTCCTCCCTTGACTCCAACAACAGCCTGTGTTACAACTCATTCGGACCTGGCAATCAGTCCAGTTTTCTACCAGCTAAAGCCTCAAATTCCTGCTCTCATTTTACATCAATCTGTTCAAGAACTTCCCCATCCACCTTCTCGAATTCTGTAGCTGCCTGCTCCTTCTCCCAAGTAAAACAGATGTGAAGCTCTCATGTCACCATCTCTCAGTGTTCTCCAGCTTCTCACACAGTTTGCCCGTTTGATTTCTGATGAACACTAACTGTTCACTGATTATTCTGTTCTACTTGTTGTCCGTGGAGACTATCATGGGATTCTCCCTATTCGTGCCTGCTTGCAGTTTTCCATGATCCTCTGTTATTCCGTCCCCTCTATGTTTCTAAGATTCTAAGATTCACTACGACCACCTCTCGTTATTTGAAATTAGAAATCACAGGCTGAGTTTCCCAGTCAGACAATCTTGCCATTTTAGGGATTAATCTGGAGAATGCCTTTTGCTGTTCCTCTGTTCTCAGTATATTCTCTTTTAGATGGGGACTCCACAGCAGTACACAATACTCTCAGTTTTGTCTCAGCAACCTAATTTTACTTTCCATTTGCATATGTTCTGACCAACACCTTTCAATTTAACTTTTGTTATGATATTAGTATGTAAGTTCTTTAAAAAATGCTCCTGAATATCGAACTATACGTTATCCATTGGTTCCTCATTGCTGATGTCGACAAGAATCATTTTCAAACCATTCCAAAAAATTGTTTGCCACTTCTGGTTTTCCTTTCATCGATGCATTATCACACTCCCCAGTTTTGCCATTACATTCTATATATCTAGTAGCATGTTCTGTTCTTTCGAGTCCAACAGACACCCGGCTGCGGATGACAAGTTAACTGGTCTGTCGATCATCACTCTCCATCTTCATCCTTTCTTAAACTGGCGGATAATATTTATAACCGACCCTTATCCCTTATCCCTAATGGCTACCTACCTTTCAGGAATGTGTCGGAAAATAATGTGAAAATCCGTAATGCAATCAATATGACTATTGCTGCTTCCACTGAAACTTTTGTATGAAGTCAATCTGGCCTGTCAGATTTATCAACACTCAATCCAGCTCTCTTTTCAAATGCTACCTCATCACTGATATGAATGATCTTAGACTTTACTTACACAAGTCCCATGGTCACTTGGGATTTCTGGGAGAACTTCTGGATATTTTTCCATGAAGACAGACAGAAATAAACTGTTTCTTTTCCCTGCGACTTTTCTGTCCTTTACAATAAATTACTCTGTCATCACACTCACTGTTCCACGTTTGATCGTGTTTTTATTTTTGTTTCATACATTGTTAGAAGCTTTATAGCAGTTTTTACATTGTTTTTGGTTTGCATGCTTTACCTCTTTTTGATTTCTTTCTCAGTCTCTTGGTCCTCCTTTGCTGGGTCCTACATTTCTCTGAATCCATTGGTTTACTATTACACTTCGCATTTTTCTAAGCTGCTTCCTTTGATCTAATAGGTAGATGGGGGGTGAAAGTGATCGATCAGAGAGGAGGATGGAGTGGATAGGTGGGAGTTGGGAAGTAAGATTGACACATAGGAACATTCTAGATGGCGGTGCTGAGTTGGAAGGTTAGACGGGATAAGGTGGGGTTTGGGGAAATGGGGAAACTGGTGAAATCCACATTGATCCCCTGTGGTTGAAGGGTCTCATGGTGGATAATGAGGCGTTCTTCCTCCATTACTCAGGTGGTTAGGGTTTGATGATGGAGGACGCCCAGGATCTGCATGTCCTTGTTGGAGTGGGAAGGGGAATTAAAGTATTTACCCACAAGATGGTGGGGTTGGTCAGTATGGCTGTACCAGAGATGGTCTCTGAAACGATCCACAAGTTGACGTCCTGTCGTGCGAATGTAGAGAAGACCACATTGGGTTTAATGGATGCAGTAGATGAGGCGTTCTGTCTCCCTTCAGCGCCTATCACTTTCAACCTCTCCTTCATCTACCTCGCACATTCCAGGCTTCCTCCCCCCGACACCCCACCCACTCCCATTTATCTCTCACCCCCTTGGCCCACAAGCCCCATTCCTGATGAAGGGCTAATGCCTGAAACGTCGATTCCCATGCCACTAATATGCTGCCGGACCAGCTGTGATTTTCCAGCAGAACATTCTTCGAGTCTGATCTCCAACATCTGCAGTCCCCACTTTCTCCTCACATCTTAATGGCTTGTATGACTCAGATTCATAACCGTTACTTCAAAAAAGCAAAATCTGTTGTATACACAAACATCAGAAACCAATAGAGGCAGCACCATGCTTCATTGTCGAGCACTGCAGCCTAACATTAACAGGGACAGCTATTCCTGTTCGGGTGACTGTCTGTGTGGAGTTTACAGATTCTCCCCGTGTCCAGGTGAGTTTCCTCCGGGGACTCCGATTCCCTCCAATAGTCCAAAGATGTGCAGGTCAAGTGAATTGGCCATTCTAAACTGCCAATAGGGGTAGGTGCATTAATCAGAGGGAAACCAGACTGGGTGAGTTACTCTTTGGAGGGTTGATGTGGACCTTTTGGCCCGAAGAGCTTATTTCCATACTGTAGAGAATCTAATCTCAGATCAAAAGTTGTGGTCACTGTTCCCAAAAGGTCACTTACAGCAAGTTTTCAATTAGCTATTCTGATCATCCAACACCAATTCCTAAATAACCTGATCTCGACCTCGGTGGTCGAAATAATGTTAATGTAAGCCATCTCCCACATGCTCATGAAATCCATTTTTCCCAGCATTAGCATTCAGTTAGGTTAACAAAGCTTAGATGTACTTTAAACAGTACATTATTACTGCAGTACTCAGAAACGTATATATACCATTTCCTACTTTATAACATGCCTAACATTTGTATTGCAGCTTTCACTTTAATATATAACTCCCATCAATATTTGCTTCTCATTGCTGTTTCTGAGCTTCACCTTTCAGGATTCAGTGAAGTTGGTTCTGGGGAGACTAATGGTAGAAATTATCCTGCTACATCATTTATGATCTTCTCAAGTTTTATTCTGAGTTTTTCTCCAGATCTCCTGTTATGCTGGTGGCGTGGAGAAGGACAATGATCTTTCAACAATGCTGTGTAATCCCCGCGACAGCTGATGCCTTACAGCAGGCTAGTAAAGCGTAGCTGCTGCTGTATAAGATCTTAATGAGTTCACATCTGGAGTAGTATGTACAGATTTAATCTCCTCACTGAGGAAAGGATATTGTTACATTGGAAGCAGTTCTGAATTGGTTCCCTCAACTGATTTGTGTCATGAAGCTGTTAGTTTATACGGAAAGGATGGTCACGTTGATCCAATACACATTGGACTTTACAAGAATGAGAGATTATCTTATTTCAGCATAGGTGACCAGAAGGAGTCAGCCACAGAAGCCAATTACACACATAATGGAGAAATTCTCCAGCCTGTTACACAGGAACAACAGGAGGATATTCAGACCTTCAACACTGTTACACCAGAACATGACGAAGCTATTCAGACCCTAGAGCCTGATATGCGGTTACCGGAGGAGACCAATCAGCCCCTCGAGCCTATAACCATGGACCCTGAGTAGGCGATAACGGACCAGTATCCTATTGCAAAATCAGTCCATTCAGCCTCCTCAGTCTGTTACACAGGAACTGGAAGAGGCCACACAGTGACAGGAGATTGTTAAACTGGGATACAGGAGGCCATTGAGCCCTACTGAGCCTATTGCAAGTGAATTGGAGAAGGATACAAACTATCTGAGACTTTTTATGAGAAAGGAAGAGGTAAGTCAGCCATTTGTCTGTTGTAAGAGAACGGGAAAAGACCAATCACTCCCTCAGTCCCATCTCAGGGATGCATGAGGTGACCGTTCAGTTTCTCCAGCCTGTTATGGAGGAATATGAGAAGACCCATCAGCTCCTCGAGCCTTTACACAACAACAGGAAGATTCCATAATCCCCCAACCCTCTAACATATCAACGGGAGAAGGTCATTCTGGCCTTGGAGACAACAATATGAGAACACCAGAAAGAGGTTAGTCCATCGAGTTTGTACACCAGCAGGATGATGAGTCCATTGAGCTACACATGGGTCTTACACAGCAATTGGAGCAGATTTCCTGAAGCCTTGTGCCCGTTAAATAGGAATTCAAAGAAAATGCAAAGGTTTTCTTAAGGGAATAACTTATAATAACTGTAGTGACTAAATTGTAAAGATAAACTATAGTAAGTTGAGGCAAGTTGTCAGAATGCATTGTTCAGAACATTTGCAAAGTTAAACCACAGTGTCAACAGGGTTTTACGAAGGCTAAATCGTGTGTGAATTGTTTACTTCATTTGTTTAAAGATGTCACAAACAAGGTGGATCGTGGGAACCCTGAAGATGGAATATATCTGGTCTTCAAGACGGGTTTGGATATATCGCTTCTCCAAAGTGTAAACAGTAAGATCAGACAACATGTGTTTAGAAGTAATTCATTAGGTTCGATGGAGGATTCGTGCATTAACATAATGCAGTCAGATGAAATAAATGTGTCATTTTCTTTTGGCAAATGTAAATTGTTGGGTGTCACAGATTTCAATACTCATGCCTTAACTGTTTGCCATCAATATTATTACTTGTTGACAAGATAGAAAATACTATAGCCAATTTTTCAGATGACACTGCCATCGGTGAGAAATTACTTCGGAATGAAGATGAAAGAGGTTTAAAAGTGAATATGGATAGGTTGGGTGAATGGGCTAACATTTGGCAATGAAAATTAAAGTGGACAACTATGAGATTTATCAATTTGGTCAGCAAAATAGAAAGACAAATTGTTATATAAATGGAGAGAAACTTCAAAGTGCTAAAGTGCAGAGGGCTCTCTGTGTTCACGTGTATATCACAGAAAACCTGCATCGAGGTACGGCAAGAAATCGGAAAGGCAAGCGTAGTTTCAGGTTTTATTTGTAAAAGGATAGAGTAGAAAGGTAGGGAGTATTGCTGTCGCTATACAAGACATTAGTGATGCTGGAACTGGTTACAGTTTGTGTGCCCTGACTTGCGGAAGGACGCAATTGCGTTGGAGATAATTCAGAAGAGGTTCATTAGATTGATTCCAGAGATAAGGGGTTTGTATTATAAAGAGATTGGTCAGTCCAGGCCTATACCCTCAAATTTATAATAGTGAAAGGAGATCTCATTAACGTCTGTAAAGTGCTAAAAGTAATTGAAAGTGTAGTTGTGGAGTGGATATTTTTTTCATGTGCTGCAATCGACAACAAGAGACCAGAGTTTCACGATGGAGATGGTAGGAAAGTGGAACAGGGGCTGCAATGACATCAGCCATGATTGCATTCAATGTTGGAGCTGACTCGAGGGGCTGGATTACTGACTGATGTTCCTTGTTCTTATTTAGCCCTTCGAATATGTTACACAGGAATGGGGACGACTGGTTATCAAACAGGAAACAGGCACTCCTGATAAATCAGTCTAAATCAGTTTGACAGAACGTTACCAGTGATGTAGACAAACTGCGAGATGATGGATATGTCACCCTCTCCTGCCTGGAAAATTCCGGATCATAGAAGCTGAATACAACTGTGACCCTAACAGCCATTGACAGCACCGTCCTCCCCCGGTATGAAGCTGCAGGTCGTGTTGAAGGAGGGGACATCGCTCACAGGGTCCCCTCACACTCTGCTCCTGGTTTAAGTGGGGCTTGGGAAGCTGTTCCTGGAAAACCAGGGGTGGATGCAGCAAATCCCATTCCTCACATTCACTCCGTGGTTTCAGAGCTTTCCCTCTCTGTATCCTCTGCTCCATTTGTTCATGTTACACAGTCAGATGCTGTAATTACAGTCCCCATGCTCCATCCATAGCTGGGTCAGCAAATACTCAGGTCTCCCAGAATATCTTAGGTGGGTCACAGAACAACCTCCAGCAAACCATCCCCAACACCTCCACTAACTTTTCAATAACAGGAGCTAATCAGAAGCCCCTGAGTTATGGATCAGACGAAACCCCCGTGAAATATTTTAAGAAGGTTGCTCCAGCCCAAACTTTTCCTTATTTTAAACGTAGATATGAAGTTTGAAGCAAAATACAATCTTTTCAAACGCTTTAGTTAAAATTCAGTGAGAGGAAGGAACAATTGCGTTAGTTTATATGTTGGAACACACAAAAGTAGATGCTGTACCTTCGTGGTACACACCGCCTGGCACAAAGATAAACTCAAATACAGATTATTATGTACAGCTTCTCAATCCAGAAAGTAGTAATATTAGAACAGTTCTCACAGAGAAGAGCAGCTGGGGATCATGTAATAAACTTCCACCCCTCTGGGACCCCAAGCAGCCGCTGAATGCTGCAGCTAAAAACAAACCGAGAAAACGAGGTCTGGGAGAGCTGGGAGAGCTGGTAATAAAACCTATAGGCCTCCTCAGTTATTTACTCCAGTCGTTTTCAGGCGGCAGTTCGGCATCGCTGCCTTTAAGACCTGTCTTCAAAAACGACCAAGAGAAAATAATCTTTTTAAAGTGACAGTATCGTCAAACCTCCCCCTTTGACAAAACGTGAACCACCAAGATACAACTGTAGCTTCATTTTAAGCCTCTTATTCTTACTCTATTAGTAGACTACAATACGTATATATGATATTGACACTAAGCATGCAAACATTCACAACTCCATTCTATTTCAGTCAGTTTAGTCCTGCCACAGAATACCTCTGTCTTTCTTCATCCACGTCTCGACAACTTGGCAGCAAGTACAGTTTCCGTCCTGTCACCTGTATAACTTACAAATTGAATGGCAACAATAGTAATCTCCATCTGAACAGACTGGAAGAATTCTCCCTAAATTTGTCCAAAAACTTGTAAAAGTTATGATCAGTATATAGATTTTGCTCAGGCATGTTATTGGCAATGTAAATGCTGAAATGTTGCAACGCCAACACCAAGCTCAAGGCCTCCTTCCCAATTGTGAAATATTTTTGTTGATGGTTTCAGCGGGCACTCCAACCACACGTTACATAATGGAGCACTTCTCATCTCTCCAATAGTCCCTCTGAATGACATATCACCTTTTGTCTCAGCATAAAAAAATTACATGCTTCTGCACCTCTTAATGCTGTAACCTGTTTACCTGCTAGTCCTGGCCTACGCCAGTAAACCTTGCTCTCAGGTATATGTTTTAAGAAGATCTCGCACGTTCTTCTCAATCCCTTCCAGAAGCCAAACTTTGATTTATGGACCAACTGATAATCATCAGCCATTTCAGCTTCTAGTCGTGTCAGTTTAACTCTCTGCTCTGCCACTCGAGTTCTCACGACTGCAGGAAGTAAAGTTTTGAACTTCTACAAAATAAGAATCTCTTGAAGAGTGTCGTAGGTTTTTAATGCCCTTATCCACCTTTCAAACTTGCTTTGTTTGATTTTTTCAAACTCGTTTAACCAGGGACGCTATTTTAGATTCCTGAAAAACTATCTGTTGGCTTCTGGCACAAGCTCATATGCACTTCAGATGGCTTTCTTCACCTTCTCATACCTTCCGCCCGTACGATCAGGATCCTGGAATGCCCTCTTAATGGCATTGTGTGTCAATCCACAGCAAGGAGACGGCAGCGATTCAAGAATGCAGCTTACCACCTTGCTTCTCAAGGCAAATAGGAATGGGCTATTAATGCTGGTCAGCCAGCCATGCCCTAGCCCCATAAATGATTAAAAATAAAAGATAATGGCCAGGGATGGGATGGAGTCCCAGGAAGGAAACAGAGTTTGTAAACTTAATGGAGGGCAATAACCTCCCCACTCCCAATATTTAAATAACAAGGACACTGAGACGATGGTTCACATCTGGAAGTGAGTAGGTCAACATAGAGACCCATGAGTAACACTGCCAGAATCAGGGAGGGAGACAGTAATTGAACACGTTCCCTGATGCAGTTAGTAGTGGTCCTCAGAGTGAATATCTGGATTCAGAGACTCAACATGAAGAATTATAATGGCAAGAAATGAAGACTACATGAGAGAAAAGAAACACAGTCAAAACTGGTTTATAGAAAAAAAAAATCTGGATGGTGTGACCTACCAGGAACACCAACGATCGACAGAAGAGGATAATAAAAATATTGAATAATCCGAAGGACATAACAGATCCGTGAATATAATGACAACCAATCATAATATGTAGAAAGAAACCAAACATAATCGGATAAACCCCTGTCCATTGTTGGAACATTCCAGTCTATTGCTCTCGGATTCTGATCTATAGTTGGAACATTGTAGTCCAATGTTCTCAGATTCTGTTCTATTGTTGCAGCATTCCAGTCTAATGTTCTCGGATTATGATCTCTCCACCTCTTCTCTATCTGATGCTGCTGATCTCTGTTAGGGTTGTCAATGATGCTCCTGCTCATACTTTGGGGTAACACATTGAACGGTGCCAATTTATCATTAAAAGATTGCAACTCTCCACTGGGATAATTAGAATCCATGGAGACTGACATTGATTACAGTCTCCGAACAAACAGTTTCAGTTAACTCCTTCCTTACATAACATTTCATGTCATAATAAAAGGCAACATTTACTCAGTCTCGATTGAATGGATGAAGGTGACTGAAGGACGGACTTCAATTCTTTCAATTTTATTAACTTTTTCCATGTACTTGGAAGTATTGCCAGAGCACTGCAGGTCTGCATATGCCCCACTCTGTTTATAAATGAGACAGGGATAAAACAACAGACCAGCTGCCTAAAATATCTGGTGGGGAATTTTCTGGATACATTAACTCAAGGGAGAAAGTGAGGGTTGAAGATGCTGGAGATCATAGTCGAGAATGTGGTTCTGGAATAACATAGCATGTCAAGCAGCATCAGGGGAGCATCGACATTTCTTGTGTAAACCCTTCATCAGGAATGAGACTTGTGGCCCAAGGGCACTGAGAGATAAATGGGAAGGGGATGGGGTTGGGGAAGGTAGCTGTTAATGTGATAGGTAGATGAAGTTGGGGTTGGAGGTGATATGTCAGAGAGGAGGGTGGAGCAGAAAGGTGGGAAGGATGATTGATAGGTAGGGCAGTTCATGGATGCTGCTGATTTGGAAGGTTGGATATGGGATAATGTGGCGGTAGGGGAAATGAGAAAGCTGGTGAAATCCACATTGATCCCATGTGGTTGCAGGGTCCCAAGGCAGAAGATTGTCTCTCTTCCTACAACGTTGGGTGGTTAATGTTTGCCGGTGGAAGAGTCCCTGCATATCCATGGCGGAGTGGAAGGAGGAGTTAAAGTGTTCAGCCACGCGGTAGTGGGGTTGGTTGGTGCGGGTGCCCCAGCAATGCTCTCTGAAGTGTTCCGTACATTGGCGTCCAGTCTCCCTAATGTCAAGCAGTCATCAGGAGCAACAGATACTGCAGGCGATGTCTGGGGACGTGCAGGTAAATCTCCAAGTAATGTGGAAGTATACTTTGCGATTTCGGACGGTGGTGAGGGTAAAGTTTTTCCAATACTTGCGGTGACAGTGGAAGGTGCAATGGAGTGGATTGGTGTTTGGCGTGGACCTGATAAAGGAGTCACGCTTCGAATATTCTTTATGGAAAGCAGATCGGGGTGGGAGGGAAGTATATCCCTTGTGGTGGAGTCTGTTTGTAGGTGGCACAAATGGGGGAGGATAATGCATTGTATCTGGAGGTTTGGTGGGGTGCAAGGTGAGGAACACGGTGTTCTTTCCCTGTTGCATTGCGAGGGGTGGGATTCGAAGGCGGAGGTGAGGGAAGTGGATGAGATGCTCTGGATGGCATCATCAGCCGTGTGCGAGGGGAAATTGCTGTCTTGAAGAAGGAGGCCATCTGGGGATTACACTGGGTTCAGAGTGTGCTGCTGGAAAAACACAGCACGACCAGCAGCATCTGGGGAGCAGGAAAGTTCGACGTTTTCGGGAAAAGCCCTTCATCAGAATTTGGACTTTTTTCAGAAAATCGATTCTTCTGCTCCTCGGATGCTGCCTGACCTGCTGTGCCTTTCCAGCACCACACTCTTGACTCTAATCTCCCGCGTCTGCAATACTCACCTTCGCCTACACGCTCGGTTCAGCCACTTCTATAATACTGCCTTTAATTCTGTTCTCATTGCTGTAGGGACGATGTTGTTAAACCTTAAAGCGTGCTGAAAGGTTTTCCAAGTATATTGACAGTTTTGTGTAGGGTGGTGGTGGCGAGTGATGTTGATCTACACGGAGAGTATGAATGGGCTGGGGCTATGTTCCCCGGAGCGTTGGTTCTGAGGAGTCACCTTGCTGACGTTTATCACAGTGAATCCCAATGCTCCAGGGTGATCAAAGCCAAAGGCCAGGGAAATAGACGGAACAGTTATTCACATTGAAACCGGACAGTTACGCATGGTAGAACAACTTAATGAACTATGTAGGTAGACTGAAGAATGGGACTAGCAGGAACAGTCAGAATTTGGAGGCTCCAATCACATGATTGAGAACAAAAATAAAGGCATTGCCATTTCAACTGAAATGATCAGTTATATCACATTCTCAATCTAACTTACAGAATCAGACTAGACACCATAAACCCAGAGGAGATATGTTTTCAGCATGGAGCACTGCACAGTCCAGACTAGTGTACTGCTGAAAACCACGCTGCAATCAGTCCACAGTGGAACACTGTGCAGACCTCCGCAGTGCATTGACCTATAAAACTAGATGAGATATGTGTTCAGCAGGGAGCATTGTGCATACCGGAATGGTGTTCAATACAACGCAAACCACAATCTACCCGATGTGGAAAGGTATGCTGACCACAGCAGTGCATTGATCTATAAACCCAGATGAGATATGTGACGGGGGTGTGGAACTGTGTCCATCATCCCAGTGCATTGTTCAGTAACATTGTGTGAGATCACAGCCCAGCGTAGGAAAACATGCAGCCCATGCTGGAAGTGACAGGACTGGCAGCTCCCATCCATTTACTGCTCCAAATCTCCATTGCGGCATGACACAGGGGTGCTGTCGGTGTGAACATCACTGCCAGAGAGAGATGGCGGGGGAATCATCAAATGGGAGGAGTTTGGGGAATAGACAGAGTGGGGGATACTGAGAGAAAATGTAATGGAAGGTTTTGTTCCCAAGTTCCAGAATGCTGAATTGAAGACATTTCAACAGTATGCTGCAACATGCGCCACTGTTTAGGAATGATGGGTGAACAGGGTATTGGTGTGAGTTCATTGAATGTGACGGAAGGATTGTCTGTATGAGACTGAACTAGTTTCCTGGTGCTATCTTATCCAACTCATCTCATTAACTACCCACCCCAGCCCATGGTGTCCTTCTTATTTAATGTCAGCCCGATTCTCCAGCCAATCATGGCTGGAGATACTCACGAACGCCCGCATGACCCCAGATATTCCATGATCCCTGACATAAGTGCCATCTTTAAAAGCCAATGGGCACACGGTTGAGGTTTCTCTGTTTTGAGTTGCCCTGCACAGTTTACCCTGAGAATGGAAGTTCAGGGGAAATTACACCACGGTTTGTCAACAGAGACAAGGGAATCCTGGTGAATGAGCTAGTACAGAGGAGGACCATTCTCTTCCCAGAGTGGGCCACAATACCAGACCCACCGAGCATGGTCTGAGCTCACTACCCAGCTTCGTGCAGTATCTGCGGTCTGAGTAAATGTCGAGCAATACATCAATAACCTTCCCCACACTGTCAAAATAAGGATCACCATATTCTTCCTGCTCCCTCACACTCACTGCATATCTGCTATAGCATCTAACCCCAAATACGGCTCATGCTCCACCACTCTCGCTACTGCAGGCAACATGTTCCCCCCTCACCCACCCTCTCTCTCTCTCAATGACTCATAGAGTCATAGAGATGTACAGCATTGAAACAGAACCTTTGGCTCAACCCATCCATGCCGACCAGATATCCCAACCCAATCTAGTCCCGCCTGCCAGCACCTGGCCCATATCCCTCCAAACCCTTCCTATTCATATACCCATCCAAATGCCTCTTAAATGTTGCAATTGTACCAGTCTCTACCACTTCCTCTGGAAACTCATTCCATACACGTACCACCTTCTGCGTGAAAAGTTGCCCCTCGGTCTCTTTTATATTTTTCCCCTCTCATCCTAAACATATGCTCTCTCGTTCTTGACTCCCCCACCCGAGGGAAAAGACTTTGCCTATTTATCCTATCCATGCCCCTCATAATTTTGTAAACCTCTATAAGGTCTCCCATCAGCCTCCGACATTCCAGGGAAAACAGCCCCAGCCTGTTCAGCCTCTCCCTGTACCTCAAATCCCCCAACCCTGGCAATATCCTTGTAAATCTTTTCTGAGCCAATTCAAGATTCACTACATCGTTCCGATAGGAAGGAGACCAGAATTGCACGCAATATTCCAACAGTGGTCTAACCAGTGTCCTGTACAGCCACAACATGACCTCCCAACCTCTGTACTCAATACTCTGACCAATAAAGGAAAGCATACAAAACGCCGTCTTCACTATCCTACCTACCTGCGACTCCAACTTCAAGGAGCTATGAACCTGCACTCCAAGGTGTCTTTGTTCACCAACATTCCCTAGGACCTTACCATTAAGTGTATAAGTCCTGCTAAGATTTGCTTTCCCAAAATGCAGCACCTCACATCCTGAATTAAACTCCATCTGCCACTTCTCAGCACATTGGCCCATCTGGTTCAAATCCTGTTGTAATCTGAGCTAATCTTTTTCGCTGTCCACAACACCTCCAATTTTGGTGTCATCTGCGAACTTATTAACTGTACCTCTTCTGCTCGCATACAAATCCTTTCTGTAAATTACAAAAAGTAGAGGACCCAGCACTGATCCTCGTTGCACTCCACTGGTCACAGGCCTCCAGTCTGAAAAACAACCCTCCACCACCACCCTCTATCTTCTACCTTTGAGCCAGTTCTGTATCCAAATGGCTACTTCTCCCTGTATTCCATGAGATCTAACCGTGCTAATCAGTCTCCCATGGGGAGCCTTGTCGGACGCCTTACTGAAGTCCATATAGATCACATCTACTGCTCTTCCCTCATCAATCTTTTTTGTTACTTCATCAAAAAATCCAATCAGGTTTGTGAGACATGATATCCAAAGCACAAAGCCATGTTGACTATTCCTAATCGGGGTGGGTCATTGCCTTTCCAAATATATGTTCATCCTGTCCCTCAGGATTCCCTCCGATAACTTGCCCACCACTGCGGTCAGGCTCACTGGTCTATATTTTCCTGGCTTGTCTTTACCACCCTTCTTTAACAGTGGCACTACGCGTCTTCTGGCACCTCACCTGTGACTATCAATGAGACAAGTACCTCAGCAAGAGGCCTAGCAATCAATTCCCTGGCTTCCCACAGAGTTCTCGGATACACCTAAGCAGGACCTGGGGATTTGTCCATCTTTACCCGTTTCAAGACATCCAGCACTTCATCCTCTGTAATCTAGACAAGTTGCAAGATGCCAGCATCTATTTTGCTACAGTCAATATTTTCCATAGCGTTTTCCACTGTAAATACTGATGCAAAATATTTATTAAGTATCTCCCGCATTTCCTGTGGCTCCATACAAAGACCACCTTGCTGATCTTTGAGGGGCACTATTCTCTCCTTACTTAGCCTTTTGTACTTAATATATTTGTAATAACCCTTTGGATTCTCCTGAATTATATTTACCACATCTATCTCATGACTCCCTTTTGCCCTCCTGCTTGCCCTCTTAAGTATACTCCTACTTTCTTTATACTCTACTAAAGATTGACTTGATCTATCCTGTCTGTACCTGACATATGCTTCCTTCTTTTTCTTAACCAAACCCTCAATTTCTTTAGTTATCCAGCATTCCCTATAATTACCAGCCTTTCCTTTCACCCTGACAGGAATATACTTTCTCTGGGTTCTTGCTATCTCATTTCTGAAGGCTTCCCATTTTCCAGCCATCCCTTTACCCGTGAAATCGGCCTCCAATCAGCGTTCGAAAGTTCTTGCGTAATAGCGTCAAAATTCGCCTTTCTCCAATTTAGAACTTCAAATTTTAAATCCGGTCTATCCTTTTCCATCACTATTTTAAAACGAATATAACTTTACTTCTCTGTCTGTCTCTCTCTCGCTCGCTGTCTCGCTCCACTTTACCCCCGACACTAACAACACTGCATGGATACAACAATGCCGACTGACTCCCTCTGGACACCGCACCATGTCCCCGTTCGCCATCTGGACCAGCACTAACAGCAAGATCAACCATCCCCACCCTCCGTCTCTCATTCCCTTTCTCCCATTCCAGGAGAAACAGCCTGGAAGAGGACAGAAAGGGAAAAGCCGAGTGGTGGAGTATCCGAAGTCCGCTAGCTCACCCCTCTCCCCTGCCATGTGGGGAGAACTCTGGTACGAGCCGGAGAGGACAGGGATGGAGATTCTGAAACATCCACGTCCCACTGACCGATCAGGAGCAGTGTTCAGTGAAGGGCAATTCTCATTGTAAACTCACTGTCTGTTCCATTTCCCCGGCACAACTTAGAAGATGTGGCACTGGTGTCATCTACTTTCTGTGTCGAGATGGTACAAATGGAATACCCACAGTCTCGGTGGGCAGGAGGGTGGACTCACAACACATCGTCTCCACCACCTCCCAGGAAGGGAGCACGGAAACTCCCTCCTGCACCTCGCCCTGTAAACAGCTCCGATACTGAAACTAATCTTTGATAGTTACTGCTCTGCCAACTTGTCCTGACATCTTCAATTATCTGTGCTTACATACACCCAGCATTCTATGCTCCTACACTCCCTTTATAATTGTACAGAATGTTTTATATTGACTTTTAGAGTTATTCCGACCAAGGTGCATCGCCTCATTGATCCTGATCTGCCATAAACCTGAAAACTACAGCAACGTGTCACTGTCCTGTTGAAGACCCACAGTGTCCTCCACACACTTTATAATACTTCCAGGTTTGGTCTCTACAAACATTGAAATTGTCCTACAGCCACACTCCACACAGAAATTCTGACTCAGTCACTATTGTGAGCAATTGCAATACTAATACACTCCCTGAGAACAGACTTAAATAATAACACACATCAGACAGAATGATTGAATGATTGGCAAGTTTACCATGGAGCAAAAGAAATACTGATAGACACTCCATGTCTTTCTTGGTTTCTGTGTATTTGTGAGTGTCAATAAGTCTCTGTATTAGTGTGCATCTATCTGTGTATATCAATGTGGAGCGAGTCTGGCAATCTCTATGGTGCTTAAATTGATATAATATCCCTCTGATACGAGATCCGAGGACGGGTCCTTTCATTTCAGTTCACAGATGCTGTCAGACCTGCTGAGCTTTCTGTTGCTGTCAGTCTCTGCTAGCCTACCCAAACCACTGTACAGTAGGGGCGTAGGGTGAAAATCCTCAGGGAGTCAGTTTGGGAGGGAGAGAGAGAGGGCAGCAGCTCTCAGCACCATCAACACGCACACACACAGACACACAGGCACACACTCACACAAACACACACAAAGGCACACACACAGAGACACACACACAGAGACACACACAGACACAGACGCACACACCCACAGCCACACACAGACACACACACAGACACACACACACCCATAGACACACACAGACACGGACACATAAACACACAGACACAGACATAAAGACGCACCCACAGACACACACAAATCCACAGACACACGCAGTCATTCACAGACACACACACACGCAGACACGCACTCGCACTCACAGAAACAGGCACACATAGATGCAGGCACACACACAAACACACATAGAGTCAGACATAGACACACACTCACAGGAGCAGACACAAACAGATGCAGACACACACAAACGAAGACAAACACAGATACATACACAGATGCACACACACTCACCGAAACAGACACACATGCATATATACACACATGTGCACACATACACACACATGTACTCACAGGAACCCCACTCCCAGCCAGGTGCACCTACACAGACACAGCCACAAACACATCCAGACACAAACCCAGAGGCAGAGAGACACACAGACGCACAAACAGACGCACAGAGACGTACACACGCTGACCAATACACATGCGCATTCGCACACACACACACACACACACACACACACACAGACACACACACACCCATAGACACACACAGACACAGACACATACACACACAGGCACAGACATAAAGACGCACCCACAGACACACACAAATCCACAGACACACGCACTCATTCACAGACACACACACACGCAGACACGCACTCGCACTCACAGAAACAGGCACACACAGATGCAGGCACACACACAAACACACATAGAGTCAGACATAGACACACACTCACAGGAGCAGACACAAACAGATGCAGACACACACAAACGAAGACAAACACAGATACATACACAGATGCACACACACTCACGGAAACAGACACACATGCATACACACACACAGCTGCACACACACACACGCGTACTCACAGAAACCCCACACCCACCCAGGTGCACCCACACAGACACACCCACAAACACATCCACACACAAACCCAGAGGCAGAGAGACACACAGACGCACAAACAGACGCACAGAGACGTACACACGCCGACCGATACACATGCACATTCGCACACACAGACACAGACAGATAGACACACACACACACACACACACACAGACACACACACAGCCACAGATTTGACCAGTTTCCTCATTTCCCCTCCCCCTCCTGATTCCAGGTCCAATCCTCCAACTCGGCACCTCCTTCTTGACTTGTCCTACCTGTCCATCTTCCTTCCCACCTATGCACTCCACCCACCACTCGGAACTATCACCTTAACCCAACCTTCATTTACCAATCGCCTTTCCAGCTATTTTGCCCCCCAGCACCACCCCCTCATATTTATCGCTTGGCCCACAAGTCTCATTCCGAATGAATATTTATGCACGATATTTCGACTATCCTTCTCCTTGGATGCTGCCTGAACCGTTGTGTTTTTTTTCAGCACCACACACTTTCAACACAGGCACACACACACACACAGACATAGAAACACACACAGACACAGACACAGACAGATAGACACACACACACACACACACACACATACTGACACACGCACAAACACACAGACAGTCACACTTCCCAGCCACGCAGGCATCCACACTCCCCCCAACACACAGACACCCACAATCCCCACACATATAACACATACACTCTCACACAGGCAAACACACAGAGACTCACACAATCACACACAGACAGATGCCCACATCCACCCTTACACAGACACCCACATTCCTCACACACATGCACACGCATGCACAGATACAGATGTATACAGACACACAGGCACGCACTCACCCAGACAAGGACACAGACTAACACACACCGACACTTACCTACACCGAAGGGCCTGTTTCCACACTGCAATGATTCTATAAAAATAAGAATGGTAACAATGACAGTAGAGTTTTGTTTTAGCTCGTACGCATTACTGTGATGAGGAATAATGAAGGAGAGAGAATGCAATAGGCCGTTTCTTCTCGGGCAGATGGCATTTTCTCCCTCTCTGAGTTGTATCACACCTTAATGTCATTCTCTCCCAAACTGGATCATGTGATGTCACCTTGTACATTGTCCAAACTATGTCTGCATCACTTTCCTTGCTCCATGTCGGTGCATCATTGCTGCTATCATACACAGAGCCATACCCTAAGCAGAAAAATGGTCTTGGTCGATTTGAAAATATGTTTATATGTCCCTGCGTTATGAAAAAAAAAGTTAAATGTATTAAAAATACTGTTTTGAAAGGATTTTTTTTAACAAATACAGAAATTGTTGAAAAAGCTTGGCAGGTCCGTCAGCATCCAGATGCATTTTACATGTTGTGGTTGTACTAGCATTGTACAACATGTGGTTGTACCACATTGCAGTGTGGAAACAGGCCCTTCGGCCCAACAAGTCCTTACCAACTTTCCCATGCCCTTACAGTTACCACTGATTAGTGCACCTAAAGTAGAAATCGCTGAACACTATGGACTCGTTGACAAATCCACCTGAATTATACAGCTTTGGACTGTGGGAGGAAACTGGAGCACCCATCATAAGCTCACGCAGACAAGGTGTAAACGCCACACAGATAGTCGCCCGAGGCTGGAATTGAACACAAATTCCTGATGCTGTGAGGCAGCATTGCTAGCTACTGAGCCACCGTGCTACACTGGAACCCCCTGACTGCCTAATGCAAAGGGAATTCAGCCAAATCCAACTCTCGCATGATGAAATCCCGTTGCTAGCAGCTGTGTGAGTATAATATCTTCAGAAGAAGAATAACATTTTGGACAATCTCTCAATTTTTCCTTTTGTCATGAGTTACACCACTATTTGGAGAAAGTTCTTTCAACGTGAAATTGCAGAGATTTTGTTTATCTGAGTGTGTGTGTGTGTGTCAGTGTTTTTAGAAAGGGAAATATCAATTCTTTATTTGCAATACCCAAAGAGTTTGTCATCATGGTTTGAGTAACATTGTTCTGGATCATAAACGTGTTTATCATTTGTTGGGAGCAGTGGAGCAGTGGTACTACAAAAAGAAACATTGACCCCAAAAGCCGGGGAACTATTGACTGGTGAGGCTGATGTCAGTGATGGGTTAGTTGTTGGAGGGGATTCTGAGGGTTAGCATTTACATGCATTTGGAAAGGGAAGGGCTGATCGGGGTAGGCAACGTGTCTTTCTGCATGGGAAATCATGTCTCATTAATTTGGTTGAGTTTTATGATGAGGTGACAAAAAAGATTGATAAAAACAGTTTGTTAGACATTGTCTATATGACTTCAGCAAGGTGTTCATAATATTCCGATTGGTAGGCAGATTAGGAAGTTTCGGTCACATGGGATACAGAGGAAACTAGTCACAATTGTCTTTAAGGAAGAGGGGTATTTTTCAGACTGGAGGCTTGTGAGCAGCACTGCGCTGTAAGAATCACTACTGAGTTCACTGCATTTCATCATTTATGTAAAGGATTTGGATGTGAATATCGGGACCATAGTTAGTAATGTTACAGATGACATCAGAAAGGTTGTGTGGTAGATTATCTCAGAGTACAACAAGACCACAACTGGATGGGACAAAGGGACAAGGAGTGACAGATATAGTTAAATTTAGATAAATACGAGCTGTTGCAATTTGAGAAGGCAAATCAGGGCAGAAATTACACACTTAATTGTCAGGTCCTGTCGTGGATCAAAGGGACATAGGTACTAGCCTCCACCACTTCCTTTGTGGGCGGCACGGTGGCACAGTGGTTAGCACTGCTGCCTCACCGCCCCAGAGACCTGGGTTCAATTCCCGCTTCAGGCGACTGACTGTGTGGAGTTTGCACGTTCTCCCCGTGTCTGCGTGGGTTTCCTCTGGGTGCTCCGGTTTCCTCCCGCAGTCCAAAGATGTGCAGGTCAGGTGAATTGGCCATGCGAAATTGCCCGTAGTGTTAGGTAAGGGGTAAATGTAGGGGTATGGGTGGGTTGCGCTTCGGTGGGACGGTGTGGACTTGTTGGGCCGAAGGGCCTGTTTCCACACTGTAAGTAATCTAATCTAATCTGATAGCTCATTCCATACACTCACCATCCTCTGTGTGAAAAGGTGCCCCTTAGGCCTCTTCAAAACCTTTCCCCTCTCACTTTCCACCATTGTCCTCTAGTTTTGGACACCCCTAACCTGGGGAAAAACTTTGACTACTCACCCTATCCATGACCGTTCTGATTTTATAAACCGCTATTGCTGCGAAATGTGACTCCAATCAACATGAATGACTGTACTTTCAATAAGTTTGTTCAGATATGTTAGGAGAAACGTCTGTGGGATTTACACCTAGACCTTTCTGCCTGGAGGTAGGGACACGAGCACCAATTGTCAATATCCATAAAGCTGTAACATTTTTTTCCTGTGTCTTTGTTCAGCAACCTGTTATGACATGCTGTGACATACCTCTGCAACGGGCAGGACATGAATCCACACCTTCTGGTCCAGAGCTAGGAACACTATCAAACAAGTTCAGGAATTGGAATCAAACCCAGAGCCATGGCTCATAGACAGGGACACTACCAACCACACTAGTATAACAAGATTTTGGGTCATATTTTAAGGGCCAACGTTCAGTTCGGTGTGGATTTATTATAATCAGGTTACCATTACTGAACTACACAAAACACTTTGGTTTATTAAACAAGTGCAAGATCGAAGTTAACTATGAATATCTTCAATTGCTATTATCTGTAGTCTGCAAAATTAGTGAAAGAAATCCTGCAGACACACTCTGCCCAATTAAGGGTCTCAAATAGATATTTATTACTGAACGCCAGTGACGGAGAAAGACCATAATTTCTGGTTCCAAAACACCGATCAGTATAACCCAATTCTCACGTGTGTCTGCCCTCTGCCTAAAACCATGACATGATACCAGGCCACTGATTACTGTCCAGCTTCTTCTCCCCACTGACTGGGTCTGCAAGCTGTCCCACCTCTCTCTAACCACACAAGGCAAACCAAGCTCAAAGTCTTTGTGAAAATCAAGGCTGGAGTGTGCAGGCTTCCTGGAGAAGGGATGGGCATTTTAAATTTAAACGGGAAAGGGCCGAGGAGTGGCAGATGGAGTTTAGTTTTGATTAATGCGAGATATTGGATTTGGTAAATCAAACAAGGGCAGGACCTGCACAATTAAACGTAGGGCTTTTGGCAGTGTTAAAGGACAGAGACCTCGGCCGTCACGTATAATTCTTTAAAATTGCATCTCATGTAGTTAGTGCAGTTAATAAGATGGATTAACCTGGATATTACTGGGAATGAAGGGATTGAACTATAAGGAGAGGCTGGATAGGCTGTGGCCTTTTTCACTGGAGAGTAGGAGATGGAGGGGTTTATAAAATCATAAGGGGTACAGATAAGCTGAAGGACTGATGTCTTTTCCCTAGAGTTGGGGATTCAAAACTGAGTGATATGTTAAGTTGCGAGGAAAAAGATTTACAAAAGTCATGAGAGGTAATTATGTTAGACAGAAGCTAACAGGCTTGTGTGTGGAATGAACTTCCAGAGGAAGTGATGAAAGCAGCGACAGTTACAACGTTTAAAGCACATTTAGATCAGTACATGGATAAGACATGAGTTTGGATGGTACTGTGAGCAGCTGCCCTCTCCCTCCCCCTCTCTGAATGAATCCCTGTTGGTTTTCACCCTCTACCAATGCCTGTTTAGTGGCATGGGGCCGCCAGCAGCGGGTGGCATTGCATCACTTTAAGCACCACAGAGACTGCCAGACCTGCCCAACACAGAGACACAGATACACACACACGGGAATTGTTAGGACACAACATTGAGCTCATCTGGTAATTTAAACTAAACATAAATAAATGCTCAATTTGCCTTGTAAACTGACAAAATATGAGTGATAGATAACTCCCAAATTCCATTGTTTAAATAAAAACAACAATGTATTTTTTGACACTGAAAGTGAATTGAAAGAAATCCGATATCTCTTAACTGCTGATTACCCGACTCCAGTTCTCTAGCAATATACTGTTTCTGGGTTTGCCATCCTCTCAAATCACAGGTGCTTGTAAGCTCTCAGTTCAGAACAGCATTCACCCTCTCTTAAAGGTACAGTTCACGTTTTCAACTTGATCACCTGATGAATATAGATACGTGGAACCTATCCGGATTTATCTTGCTCTGTGGTTTTTCAATATTCCATCCACTACGTCTCGTGTGAGACAGGATTTTTGTTGCTCCATTGGCAGCATCGGATTGTTCGACTCTGTCCGTGGGAATATAGCAGTATTTCACTTGGTAACACTCATATGTGTGGGGCAGGATTTCAGTTGTTTCATGGGGACTGTGACGCTATAATAATCTCAATGTTTGTAGATGGCACTGAAACTGAAAGAATTGTAAAGTCTATGGAGGACAGTGAGGAACTCTAACAGGACAGTGACGTGCTGGTGTATTGTTCAGGTGTATGTCAGATGGGGATCAGTGCAGAGCAGTGTGAGGTGATGCACTTTGGTAGGAACGACAATGAAAGACAGTGTAAAACAGGCTGCACCGTTATAATGGGGGTGGAGGAGCAGAGGGTCTGTATATGAGCACAGATTGTTGAAGATGTCAGGACAAGTGAGGAGAGCAGTAACTTTTACAGATTAGTTTCAGTATCTGAGCTGTTTACAGGATGAGGTGTTGTAGGGAGTCTCGGTGCTCCCTTCCTGGGAGTTGGTGGTGGCTATGTGTTGTGAGCCCACCCTCCTGCCCACCGAGACCGTGGGGATTCCATTTGTACCAGCTCGACACAAAAGGGAGATGGCATCAGGGCCACGGCTTCTAAGTTGTGCCGGGAGGGGGGGGAGAGGGGAGAGCTGCCAGTGGGTTTAAAGTGAGAATTGCTCTTCACTGAATATTGCTCCTTACGGTCGGTGGGACGTGGATATTTCAGAATCTCCACACGAGGCATCCCGGTCCTCTCCGGCTCATACCAGGCTCCTCCCCACATGGCGGGGGAGGGGGGTGGAGGGAACGGATATCGGGCACTCCACCGCCCGGCTTGGCCCTATTGTCCTATTCCAGGCTGTGTCTCCTGTAATGGGAGCAATGGAGGGAGAGAGGGAGGGAGTGGGTGGCACTGCTGTTAGTGCTGCTGTAGGTGGGGGACAGGGTCATCGTGAGGTGTCCAGGGAGAGTCAGTCTACAGTGTTGTATCCAGGCAGTGTTATTAGTGTAATGGAAGGGGTGACAGAGAGAGAGAGAGAGAGATGGGGTGGGGGGAAGGTGGTTCATGCAGCAGAGAGATAGATGGATCATGAGCCTTTATCGGGGATCGCTGCTATAACACATGTTGTGATTCTGTTCGCCGAGCTGGGAATTTGTGTTGCAGACATTTCATCCCCTGTCTCGGTGACATCCTCAGTGCTTGGGAGACTTCTGTGAAGCGCTTCTGTGATGTTTCCTCCGGCATTTATAGTGATTTGTATCTGCTGCTTCCAGTTGTCAGTTCCAGCTGTCCGCTGCAGTGGCCGGTACATTGGATCCAGGTCGATGTGCTTTGATTCTGTCCAGAATTCTGTCAAAATGTTTTCATTTCACCATTATGAAAACTGGGAACACATCCTCCCATGACACTGTGCCTCGGTCTCCCCCTCTCTGTCTATTTCCCATACTCCTCCCATTTGTTATTGTTTAAACTGATTCCCCTCCATCTCTCTAGAAGTGATGTTCACACCCACAGCATCCCCTTGTCAGGGCACAATGGAGAGAAGGAGCTGTGAAATGGATGGGACCTGTACATCCTGTCACGGTCAGCATGGGCTGCACGTTTCCCCACGCTGGGCAGGAATCTAACACAATGTTACTGACCAATGCACTGGGTGGAATGCATAACTCTGCAGGCGAGGAGGCTAACTGCTCCAGGTTACAAATTGGTGATCACTGGACAGCTCTCTGTGCTGGACAGATATCTAATCCGGGTTTATTGATCAATGCATGGATGTGGTGTCCAATGCTTCCCACACTGAACAGACAGGAGGCTGGAGGAACACAGCAAGCCAGGCAGCATCCGGAGGTGTGGAGTTTGACATTTCCGGTGTAAACCTTCTTCAGGATTCATGCGGAAGGGTTACTCCCGAAACGTCGACTTCTCCACCTGCTGATGCTGCTTGGCTTGCTGCGTTCTTCCAGCCCCCAGCCTGTCTACTTTGGATTCCAGCATCTGCAGTTTTTTTTTGTCTCTAACCCAGCTTCCCATACTCGACAGATGGTTTAAAGATAAATGCCATGATCTGATCTGTGCAGTGTTGCACTCTGGACAGATTGCTGGGTTGTACTGAACAGTACACTAGCCTGGACTACACAGTGTTCTGGGGTGAACAGATATCTCCTCTGGGCTAGTTCTGTGAGGTGGATTGAGAATGTCTTATATCGCAACATTTCAACTGATCAAGTAAGGTCTTTAGCTCCCATTCTTCTAATTGAACCCTCCGCCTCTCACCCCATAACGTTACAGTGTGCCCAGGCACAGTACATCATGTTGGTGAATACCCACTCTCCTGGCAGCAGCCCCAGCCTCTTCATTCAGAAGCAGGCAGCCATTCACATTGTCCTCGGGTCTCCACGGAGAAAGGAATAATGGCCTTTCAGATAAAGGCTGTCCAGTTGGTACAGGGCGCAAAGCATCCTCCCCCTCACCAAGTCCCACCAACAAACAACCACATCAAAATAGCCGGTGTGTACAGAGAATGATGGGGCCACTGTGAACATCAGTGAGCAGACCATCAGAGAGATGGGGCCACACTTCCAATGTCTGGACAGGTCAGAGTGAACCCTCCAGTACACATGGTATCACAAAGTCCTGTAATCCCTCTCCATTTCTGTTATTCTCCCTGAAAAAATAAAATCACAGGTTCGCAGTTACCCACATTATATTCAATCTACCAAGTCGTTGTGCGTTACTTATCCATTTACAGATTCTGATTAGATTAGTTACAATATTGAAACAGGCCCTTCATCCCAACAAGTCCACACCGCCCCGCAGAAGCGCAACCCACCCATATCCCTACATTTACCCCTTACCGAACACTACGGGCAGTTTAGCATGGCCAATTCACCTAACCTATACATCTTTGGACTGTAGGAGGAAACCGGAGCACCCGCAGGATACACACGCAGACACGGGGAGAACGTACAAATTCTACACAGTCAGTCGCCTGAAGCAGGAATTGAACCCGGGTCTCTGGCTCTGTGAGCCAGTAGTGCTATCCCCTGGACCACCGTGCCACCCATTACCTCCCTCGCTAACTTCAGTTTCTCTCAATCTTAGTGTCAGCATAAATTTAGTTAGAACATGTTTGTTCCATTTCTGGAAAGCCTTGATATAGTTTGCAAATATTTGAGGTCCCAGCACTAGTCACTGTGTCACTGCAGTCGGTGTTTGTGTTAAAATGATAGAGACTGATTGCTTCCTAATTTATCCCTGCTCTGGCTCAGTATACCGTCCCCCGCGGATTCCTGTGTAGCAGGTTTGAAATGCTGAATATTCCCTTCCATTTCCTGTGTAACAGGTATGAGAGATTAAAAGATCTGCTCCAATTGCTGAGTAACAGACTCCAATGGCCGAATGGCCACATTCTTTCCTAGATAAATCTCTAGATGGGCTGAATAGCCTGCTTCAATACAGGTGTAGTTGGGAATGATGCTGAATGTTTTGGAACCATCAGTGAACAGCCCACTTCTGACTTTACCATGGAGGGAAGGCCATTGATGCTGCAGTGTTGCGAGCTCACAGTGCCTCATGGATGGCCAGTTTCCATTAGCACGGTCCTTGAGAAGTATGTCCTATTTCACAGGAGGGAGTGCCACATAAAACAGTGGGCAGGGTCTTTTATATGAGGCTGAGAATTTCCCTCCACCAGGACTGTGTGCTGGGTGCTCCTACAAATACTGTTAGCGACAGATTGATGTGGGACAAAGGGTTTGGTGAGAATGTTTCCCTCTTGTTGGTTCCCCCATCACTTCCCCCAGTCTGGCTGCTGTGTATGTGAGGTCTTTCCCTGGTCAGTCAGCGGTGGGCCTATGGGGACACTCTTGGTGATGGAACTTGAAGTCCCACACCCAGAGGACGGTCTGTGTCCTTATCACCCTCAGTGCTTCCTCTGATTTGTTTCCAAAATCGAGAGAAACCAAGTTATCACCGAGGGACAGGTGAGGGGCAGGAGATGACCATCCTCAGGCGATTTCCTTGATCATTTGTGATCTGTTACCATGATCCTTCCTGGGTTCTGGAATCAATGTTGGGGAATTTCAGGGTAACTCCTTCTCTGACTGTATTCCAGGGAGTCCCCACCACTGGTGGGTCTGTCCTGCCGGTAGGACAGTATATACCCAGGGATGGTGATGGGGCTTCACGAAACATGACCCATCAGACCTGGTCCCGTGAGTATGACGGTATCAGACTGTTTCTTGACTGGGAGGGTGGTGCTGGAAAAGCACAGCAGGTCAGGCAGCATCCGAAGTTCAGGGGAATGAACGTTTCGGCATAATCCCTTTATCAGGAATGAGGCTTTTGGGCCGGGGAGCTGAGAGATAAATGGGAGGTGGGTAAGGCTGTGGCTGGGTGGAAGGAAGCTGGGAATGTGATCGGTAGATAGAGGTGGGGGAGAGGTGATAGGTCAGAGAGGAGGGTAGAGTGGACATAGTGGGACAGGTGATGGACACGTCAAGGAGTTCCTCAGAAAGTTCTGTCCTCGACATTCTATTACAGATATTCCCCGAAACTTTCTGTTCCCAAAATTCTATAACTGACACTCTCCGGAACGTTCTGTTCCCAACATTCTATAATTGACATTCCCCAGAACGTTCTGTCCCCGACATTCTACAACTGACATTCCCTGGAACGTTCTGTCCCTGACATTTTATAACTGACATACCCCGGAACGTTCTGTCCCTGATATTGTTTGTGAACGGCTGGACGTCAGTGAATTGAACAATCGATAAGATCCCGAGGGAAGAGATCCCGTTTGCGAGAGAAGGAGACACTGTTCCGAAGGCCCCTCAGGCAGTTAAAGCGGTGAATACCTTTTCCCAGCGTTTACATTTCTTCACGACACAGGATCGGCCACAATTTAGACCAAAATACAGAAATTCCCAAACTCAGGAAACTGGGAGAGAATCCTTCAGGACAGCAACGTTTCCACCCTCCGTCTTAGGAACTGGGATGGAGTGACCTGTGTCTGCTCTCGAGTGATCGAGTGTGTGGGAATGTTCTAGAAACCATCTGTCCTTATGGACGTATCTCTGTGCGTTTGGGGAGGGAGGGTTTCTTGTGGTTTATGTCACATTTTTGTCAGTAATTCCGACCTTCCCATTTGCTATTCCAGTTCCAAATATTTTAATAAATCCCTGAAGACAGGGACAATTTTAAAATCTCACTGGGTCCCCAATCAAACGGGTCCCTTTGCCTCCAGGCTGATGGATAATGGGTTTGTTTTCCTTCCTCACAGTTAACGTAGTGACCATCTACGTCCTGCTTTATAAAGATTGTGGATTGTCTCCATGTGTCAGACGTTACCTGGGGGCCATGGCAGCGGCGGATCTCCTGGTCATTATCCTCGACCTGATCCTGAGACACATTCCCATTGTTTATCGGAAACAGTTTTATTTCCTGAGGGACTCCGTCCCCGTGTGTAATATCCACGCCGTCCTGCTTTATGCAGCCACTGACTGCTCTGTCTGGTTCACCGTCACTTTCACCTTTGATCGGTTTGTGGCCATTTGTTGCCAGAAGCTGAAAAGTAAATATTGCAGTGAGAAAACGGCGGCTGTGGTTCTGGGAGCAGTGACTGTGCTGAGCTGTTTAAAGAACATTTCCTGGTTTTTTATGCTCATGGCACGGTATCGGCTGTGGAACATACCCTGGTTTTGTGATGTAACAGATGCTGTTCGTTATTCCAGTGTCTGGGTCACAATCGAGTTCCTCCACCACATTCTAACCCCGTGTGTCCCATTTCTCCTGATTCTGCTGCTCAATGTTCTCACCGTCAGACACATTGTAGTTACCAGCAGAGCCCGCAGGAGACTCCGCGCTCACACCAATGGGGACGTTCAGTCTGACACAGAAATGAGAAACCGAAAAAAATCTATCATTTTACTGTTTATGATCTCGGCCAATTTCATCCTGTTATGGTCAATATTAATGCTGTATTCTATATGGTACCGGGTATATTGGATTGTGTATTCCCCTGTGTCTCTTCATCTCTTTGTGCGGGAATTGGGCTTCATGCTGCAGCTCCTCAGTTGTTGCACAAACACCGCGATTTATGCCGTGACCCAGACTAAGTTCAGGCAGCAGCTGAAGAATGTGCTGAAATATCCCTTCACCCAAATCCATCCATCCATCAAATTCCCTCATTAATAAATACATTCGGGATTTTCTCATTTCAGTTCAGTGTTTCAGCAATGGGGCAGCCTGTCGCTATGGTAACAGACTGAGGGTAGCGCGGGTTTGTCCATTCTTATCCCATTGAGGAGTTACAGGGAAACATATCAATGTTTTTCACAACTCAGGGGCCAGTGAGAAAAGGCACCATCCCACTGACTGTATCCATCACTTCCATTTCTAAACAATAAAAATGTTGATTAAAGCGTGCCGAGCAGCAGAGTGACCGAAGTTGTTGTGTGTCTTTGTGTTGGAGAAGCTGAGCTGGAGAGAGACAGACTCAGCCCCAAGTCCTGGTCCTCAGGAAAGGGGACGGCATCGCGCCCTGAGATCAGGAGCTGGGTTAAACTCCCTCTGCCCCCCCCACTCCAACCTGACCTCCAAGTTTCCTCTCCCCTACTCTTTCTCCTCAATTCTCCCACTCTCTCTCTTTCGTTCTGCACACTCTCTTTCTCACCACCTCTCCCTTTCACTCTCCCCCGTCCCCCCCTCTCTCTCACACACACACACCCAACCCCGGTTTCTCCACCTGCCACCACTCTTCCCTCTCCCCTCCCCTTCATTCTCTCTCTCCTGCCGTCTCTGTCTCCCTCCCACAATTCCGCCTCTACCCCATTTCCCCCTTCTCCCACCTCCTACATCTCTCTATCATCTCAATCCCACACGCAGCCTCACCACCAACCCCCCAGTCTCTGAGTCAGATGGAGAGGAAAGGATCAGGGAGACAGAGTGTGTAAAATAGAGAAGGAGGGAGGGAGGGAGGGAGATTCAGTCAAAGAGAAACAGAGGGATGTGGGGGGAGAGAGACACAGAGGGAGGGGGATCGAGAGTGAGATAATGTGGAGAGAGAATGAAGGAGCAGGGAGAGAGAGAGGAACAAGGGAAAGATAGGGCGAGGGAAAAAGAGAGAGAGACGGGGAGGAGATAATTTGAGAGATGGGTGAGAAGAGGGAGCGAGAGAGAGTGGAGAGAGAGAGGAGGGCGAGAGAGAAAGGCGAGCGAGAGGGGGGCGAGAGGCGAGAGAGAAAGGGGTGCGACAGAGAGGAGATGGCGAAATGAGAGAGAGGAGGGGCGAGAGAGAGAGGGGGAGGTGAGGGGGCGAGATAGAGGGGAGGGCGATGCGAGAGAGAGGGGGGACGAGAGAGGGGGGCGAGAGAGAGTGTGGGCGAGAGAAAGGGGACAAGAGAAAGGTGGTTAGGGAGAGGGGGCGAGAGGAACGGGGTGAGAGAGAGGGAGCGAGAGAGGGGGCGAGAGGGAGGAGGCGAGACGAGCAGAGATGGAGAAAGTGAGAGGGAAAAGAGAGCGAGTGGGATAAAGAGGCAGGGGAGAGAGAGATGGAAGAGAGAGAGGGGAGAGAGAGTGGGGGAGCAAGGGGGCGAGAGAAAGTGGGGTTAGAGAGCACGGGCGAGAGGGTTGCGAGAGAGGATGGGGTGAGAGAAATGGGGTGAGAGATTTGGAGTTGGAGCGGGCGAGAGAGAGCAGGCAAAAGAAAGGGGGCGAGAGAGGGGGGCGAGAGAGAGGGGAGCGAGCGAAAGTGGGGCACGAGAGAGGGGGTTCAGAGAGAGGGGGCGTGAGAGGGGGGACGAGAGAGGGTGGGAGAGAGAGAGTTTTGAGAGAGGGGAGGACGCGAGAGGGTGGGAAGAGAGAGGAGAGAGAGAAGGGCGAGAGAGGGTTGGAAGAGAGAGGGAAGGGAGGGGAGAGAGGAGTAAGAGAGTGGGGACAGAGCTTGTTGGGACAGAGAGGGGAGAAGAGAGAGCAGAGGTAGAGAGACTGAGACAGAGGGAAAAGAAAGAGGGGAGAGAGATGAGAGAGAGAAAGAAAGGGGAAAGAGAGGGGAGTGAGAGAGGGGAGAGAGCACAGAGAGAGAGACGGAAGAGAGAGCAGAGATAGAGAAGGAAAAGAGAGAGAGGGTAGAGAAAGAGTTAGAGAGTGTGGGAGAGAGAGTTGGAGAGAGAGAGCGGAAAGAGGGAGAGGGGAAAGAGAGGGTGGGAGAGAGAGAGTAGGAGAGACGGTGGGAGAGAGAGAAGGGAGTGAGAGGATGGGAGAGAGGGGAGGGGAGAGAGAGGGGAAGAGAGAGAGAGAGGAGGGAAGAGAGAGGAGGGTGAAGAGAGGAGGGCAGAGATAGGAGGGTGGCGACAGGAGGGGAGAGAGGAGGGTGGAGAGAGGAGGGCGTGAGAGAGTGGAAGGGTGCGAGGGCGAGAGAGTGAGGGGGATAGAGAGAGACAGAGATAGAGAAAAAGGAGGAGAGAGGGAGATAGAGATAGGGGATAAGGGGGCAGAGAGAGGGTGTAGAGAGACGGGATAGAGTGAGGGGAGAAGACAGATGAGAGAAAGAGTGGGGACAGAGGTGAGAAGAGATAGGGTTGGAGAAGAGGGTTGTGGGGAGAATGAGGGAGGGGGAGAGTGAGAGAGAGAGAGAGTGATAAGATGGGAGGGAATGGGTGAGAGAGTTAGAGGCTGGGTGACAGAGTGGGTGAGTGATGGTGGGAGAGAGAGAGAGAGTGGGGCAAAGAGAGGCTGAGGCAGAGAGAGTGTAGTGGAGAGAGAGGGTAGAGAGAGGGGGCAGAGAGAAGGGGAGCGAGAGGGGGAGCGAGAGGTGTAGAGAGGGGGGCAGATGGGGGCGAGATAGGAAAGGCGAGAGAGAGGAGGGCAAGAAAGGGGAGGGCGAGAGTTGAGGGGAAAGAGAGGGGAGTGAGAGAGGGGAGAGAGCACAGAGAGAGAGACGGAAGAGAGAGCAGAGATAGAGAGGGGAGGGCGAGAGAGTGCAATGGGCGGGAGTGGGGTGAGAGTGGGAGAGGGGAGAGGTCGGGAGAGTGGAGAGAGCAGGAGAGGGGAAGCGGGAGTGGGAGAGCGAGAAAGGGGAGGGCGAGAGAGAGGGCGAGATAGAGAGGGGAGGGTGAGAGAGAGGGGAGGGCGAGAGAGAGAGGTGCGGGTGAGAGAGGGAAGGACGAGAGGGGATGGTGAGAGAGAAGTAGGGCGAGAGAGAGGGGTGCCCGAGAGAGAGGGGAAGGCAAGAGAAAGTGGAGAATGAGAGGGTAGGAAGATAGGGGAGGGCTAGAGAGAGTGGAGGGCAATAGAGTGGGTTGGGAAAGAGAGAGGGGATGGCGAGCGAGCGTGGAGGGCTGGAGAGAGGAGAGGGCGAGAGAGGCGGCGAGGGGGAGTGCAAGAGAGGGGAGGGCGAGAGACAGAGAAGGGCGAGAGAGTGGGGAGGAAGAACGTGGGGAGGGCGAGAGAGAGGGACGAGAGAGAGGATGGCGAGGGAGAAGAGATTGAGAGAGGTGAGAGCAAGAGAGGGGAGGGCGAGAGAGAGCGGAGGACGAGAGAGCGGGGAGGGCGAGGGAGGCGAGGGCGACAGAGAGGGGAGGGCGATGGGTAGGGCATGAGGGGAGGGAGACTGAGTGGGAAGGCGAGAGAGAGGGGAGTGCGAGACAGAGGGGAGGCGTGAGCGGGGAGGGCAAATGAGGTGAGGGCAACAGAGTGGAGGGCGAGAGAGAGGGGAGGGCGAAAGAGAGGAGAGGGAGGGAATGCGAGAGAGGAGTGGGTGAGAAATAGGTGGGCGAGAGTGGATGCTGAGAGAGCGCGGAGAGCGAAGGAGAGGGAATGACGAGAGAGAAGGGAAGGCGAGAGAGGGGGGTGGCGAGAGAGAGGGGAGGGAGAGAGAGAGGGCATTTTGATAGAGGGGGCAGGGCGAGAGAGTGAGGGGAGTGTGAGAGGGCAGAGTGAGAGAGGGGGAGGGCAAGAAAGGGGAGGGAGAGTGCGGGGCGGGCGAGAGAGTGGGATGTGCGAGAGGGAGGGAAGGAGGAGCGTGTGGAGGGCAAGAGAGAGAGGGGAGGGGAGAGAATGGATGGCAAGAGAGATGGGATGGTGAGAGAGGGGAAGGTGAGAGAGAGGTATGGTCGAAAGAGGGGAGAGCGTGAGCAATAGGAACGACAGAAGGGATGGCGAGAAAGGGAAGGGCGAGAGACGGGAGGGCGAGAGAGGGGAGGACAAGAGAGGGGGAGGAGAGAGAATGGAGGGTAAGAGAGAGGAGAGGGGGAGAGAGGGTGTATGGCGAGAGAGGTGAGAGCAAGAGAGAGGGGAGGGACAGAGAGAGGTGAGAGACAGAGTGGCGGGAAAGATAGCGCAGGGCGAGAGAGGGGAGGTCGAGATAGAGGAGAGGGAGTGTTTGTGGGGTGAGGAGTGAGAGGGGCGGGCGATAGAGAGGCGACAGAGAAATAAAGGCTCAGAGAAGAGAGGGCGAGAGAGAGGGGAGGGTCAGTTAGCGGGGAGGGTGAGTGAAGGGAGGACGAGAGAGAGGGTATAGCAAAGAGATGGGAGGGCGAGAGAGGGGAGGGCGAGAGAGTGGTTGGCGAAAGAGGGGAGGCTGTGAGAGAGGGGAATGCCGAGAGATAGGGAGGGCGAGAGTGTGGGGAGGCGAGAGAGAAGGGAGGGCGAGAGATGGGAGGGTGAGAGAGATTTGAGGGCTGCAGAGAAGGGAAAGCAAGAGAGCAGAGAGTCAGAGAGCTGAGGGCGAGAGAGGGGAGGGTGAGAGAGTTGATGTCGAGATGCAGGAGGCTGAGTGAGGGGAGGGAGAGAGAGGGGGAAGGAAGAGAAAGGGAAGGGCGATGGAGGGGAGGACAAGAGAATAGAGTGCGAAACAGGGGAGGAACGTCAGAGGGGAGGGCGAGAGAGGGGAGAGCATGAGAGTGGAGGGCGAGGGGGAGGGGGAGTGCGAGAGAGGGGGAGAGCGAAGGAGAGGGAATGACGAGAGAGAAGGGAAGGCGAGAGAGGGGGGTGGTGAGAGAGGGCATGGTGAGAGAGGGGGCAGAGCGAGAGAGAGGGGAGGGCGAGCGAACGGGGCGAGAGGGGAGAGAGAGAGGGGAGGGTGAGAGGGCAGGGTGAGAGAGACGGGAGGGTGAGAGACGGGAGGGTGAGAGACGGGAGGGAGAGAGAGGGGAATGCGAGAGAGTAGTGGGTGAGAAATAGGTGGGCGAGAGCGGATGCCGAGAGAGAGGGGAGAGCGAAGGAGAGGGAATGACGAGAGAGAAGGGTAGGCGAGAGAGGGGGATGGCGAGAGAGAGGGGAGGGAGAGAGAGAGGGCACGGTGAGAGAGGGGGCAGGGCGAGAGAGAGGGGAGGGAGAGAGAACGGGGAGAGAGGGGAGAGAGAGGGGAGGATGAGAGGGCAGGGTGAGAGAGAGGGGAGGGCGAGAGAGGAGAGGGAGAGAGTGGCGCGGACGAGAGAGTGGGATGTGCGAGAGAGAGAGGAGGGCGAGGGAGAGGGGAAGATGAGAGAGGAGAAGGCGAGAGAGCGGAGGGAGGGAGATCAGAGGGCGAGAGAGGGGAGGGCGAGAGAGTGGGTTCACGGAGAGAGCGGAGGGTGAGAGAGCCAAGGGCGAGAGATGGGAGGGCGAGAGTTGGGATGGAGAGAGAGGAGGGCGAGAGAGGGGAGGGCGAGAGAGAGGGGTGGAAGAGTGAGCGTGGAGATCCCGAGAGATAGGATAGCAAATGAGAGGGAAGGGCGAGAGAGGGGGAGGAAGAGAGACGGAAGGGCGATGGGGGGCGAGAGAGTGGTCGGTGAAACAGGGGAGGGCGTCAGAGAGGGGAGGGCGAGAGAGAGGGGAGGACGAGAGAGAGGGGCTGGCGAGAGAGAGGGGATGGCGAGAGAGAGGGGAGGGCGAGTGAGAGGGGAGTGCGAGAGAGAGGGGGTGCGAGAATGGGGAGGGCGAGAGAGAGGGGAGGGCACGAGAGGGGAGGCTGACAGAGAGGAGGGCGAGAGAGAGGGGAGGGAGAGTTAGTGAGGATGGAGAGTGAGAGGGGAGGGCGAGAGAGATGGGAGGGCGAGAGAGCGGATGGCGACAAAGAGGGGAGGGTGAGAGAGGGGAGGGCGAGAGAGCGGAGGGCGAGATTGTGGAGGTTGAGAGATAGGTATGCGAGAGAAGCGAGGGCGTGTGACAGGAGGGCGAGAGACGGGTGGGCGAAAGTGGGGAGGGCGAGAGAGGGGAAGGCGAGAGGCAGTGGTGGGTGAGGGAGTGGGGCTGGGGAGAGGGGAAAGAGAGGGCAGTGTGGGAGAGTGGCGAGAGAGAGGTGAGGGCGAGATAGGGGGAGGGCGAGGGAGAGCGGAGAGAATTAGAGGGGAGGGACAGTGAGAGGGGAGGGCGAGAGAGTGAACGGCGAGAGAGAGGTGAGATAGAGAGAGGCGAGGTCAACAGGGGGAGGGCGAGAGACAGTGGTTGGCGAGGGAGTGGGGAGGGGGAGAGGGGATAGAGAGGGCAGTGTGATAGAGTGGCGACAGAGAGGTGAGGGCGAGAGATGGGGAGGGCGAGACAGAGGGAAGGGAGATAAAATGTTGGACGACGGAGAGGAGGGCGAGATAGACGAGAGGAAGAGTTAGAAGGGAGGGATAGTGAGTGGGGAGGGCAAGAGAAGGTCGAGCGAGTGAAGAGATGTTGAGAGAAAGGGAATAGCGAGTGAGAGGGGTAGCCGAGAGAGGGCAGAGCTAGAGAGTGGGGGGCGAAAGTGGGGAGTGCGAGAGAGAGAAGGGAGGGCGAGAGAGCAGAATGAGAGTGAGGGGAGGGCGAGAAAGGGACGGTGCGAGAGAGGCAAGGGCGCGAGATGAGAGGGCGAGAGTGCGGAGGGCGAGAGAGAAGGAATGGGTAGAAAGTGGGAGGGAGAGAGAGTATAGGGCGAGAGGGGAAAGAGCGAGAGTGAGGGGAGGGCGAGAGAGGTGAGGTCAAGAGACGGGAGGACGAGAGAGGGGAGAGCATGAGACAGGAGGGCGAGATAAGGGAGAACGAGAGAGGGAAGGGTGAGAGGCGGGAGAGCTAGAGAAGGGAGAGCGAGAGAAGGGATAGCAAGAGACAGGAGGGCGAGAGAGGGGAGGGCGAGAAAGGGGAGGGTGAGGGAGGGGATGACGAGAGAGAGTTGAAGGAGAGAGAGGGTGGGCGAGGGAGAGGGGAGGGCAAGAGAGGGGAGGGAGAGAGTGAGGGATAGGCGAGGGAGTGGGGAGGGGGAGAGGGCAGATAGAGAGGGGAGTGTCAGAGAGCGGTGAGAGAGAGGGTTGGGCGAGGGGGGAGGCGGGAAAGAGAGAGGAAGTAGAGTTAGAGGGGAGTGACAGTGAGAGAGGAGGGTGACAGAGAGGTGATCGAGACAACAGAGGTCAAAATAGCGGGGAGGGCGAGGGAGACGTGAGGGTGAGAGACGGGAGAGCTAGAGAGTGGGCGAGCGAAAGAGGGGAGGGCAAGAGAGAGGGGAGGGAGAGAGAGAGGAGAGTGCAATATTGGGGAAGGGACGACGTATTAGAGAGAGAGAGGGGAGGGTGAGAGAGAGTGGACGGTGAGAGAATGGGTCGTGCGAGAGAAGGTATGGGGAGAGAGAGGTAGGGAGAGATAGATTGTAGGGCGAGAGAGGGAAGAACGAGAGAGGGGAGGGCGAGAGAGACAGGAGGGCGAGAGAGGGGAGGGCGAGAGAGGAGAGGGCGAGAGAGGTTAGGGCGAGAGAGAAGTGTGGGCAAGGTTGAGGGGAAGGGGAGGGGGAGAGCGAGAGAGTGGAGTGCGAGAGCCCAGCGAGAGAGAGAGAGAGGGGAAAGGAAGAGATGGCGAGGGCGAGAGCGAGGGAAGGGAGAGAGGGGATTGCGAGAGAGGGGAGAGGGAGGGAAGGAAGGTCGAGAGAGAGGGGATAGAGATGGAGATGCAAGGGTGAGAGAGGGGACAGGGCGAGATAGTGGAGTGGGGCAGAGGGGAGAGAGAGAGTTTAGAGTGCGAGAGAGGGGAGAGGGAGAGAGAGGGTGAGCGAGGGGAGGGAGAGAGAGAGGAGGGTGAGAGAGGTGAAGGTGATAGAGAGGTGAGGGAGAGAGAGAGGGGACGGCGAGAGACGGGAGGAAGCGAGGGAAAAGAGAGAGAGAACTGTGCAAGACAGAGAAGAGGGGAGAAGGGAGAGAGAGAGGGGAGTGCGAGTGACTGGCGAGAGAGAGGGGAGGCGAGAGAAGGGGAGGGAGAGAGAAAGTATGTCGAGAAAGGGGAGGGTGAGAGAGGGAAGTGCGATAGATGGGAGGGAGAGAGAGTGGTGGGGGAAAGAGGGGACGGCGAGAGAGACGGGATGGCGAGACACGGGAGGGTGAGAGAAGGGAGAGCGAGAACGAGGGGAGGGCGAAAGGGGGATGACGTGTGAGGAGAAGGTGAGAGAGGTGATTGCAAGATTGGGGAAGTCGAGAGAGAGGTGAGGTAGCGAGGGCGGTGGCGAGCGATGGGATGGAGAGAGAGGGTTGGGTGAAAAAGGGAACGGCGTAGGAGATGGGACAGATAGAGGGGAGGAAGAGAGAATGAGGGGAAGAGGCAGGAGGGCGAGATACGGGAGGGCAAGAGAGAGGGGAGTGGGAGAGAGAGGAAAGCAAGAGAGCGGAGACGGTGAGAGTGGGGACGGCGGGAGGGAGGTGAGGTCGTCAGAGAGGGGAGGGCGAGAGAGGGGATGTCGAAAGACGGGAGGGCGAGAGGGGGAGAGGGAGAGAGAGCGGAGTGCGATTGAGATGGGAGGTCAAGGGAGAGGAGGGCGAGAGAGGGGACGTCGACAGACGGGAGCATGAGAGAGGGGAATGCGAGAGATGGGAGGGCGAGAGAGCGGAGAGGAAGAGAAGTGAGAGCGAGAGACGGGAGCGCGAGAGACAGGAGCACGAGAGACAGTAGGGCGAGCGTGGGTAGTACGATAGACTGGAAGGCAAGGGAGGGAAGGGCGAGCGACCGTAGAGATGGGGGGAGGGCGAGAGAGGGCGGTGAGAGAGTGGAGGGCGAGAGAGTGGCGAAGATGACAGAGCACGGAGGGCGAGTGAGATGAGAGGGAGAGAGAGTGGGGAGGGGGCGATGGGTGAGAGAGGGGAGTGCGAGACAGTGGCGAGAGAGAGTGTGGAGGACGAGAGAGAGGGGAGGGTGAGAGAGGGGTGGTGCGAGAGTGGGGATGGGCGAGAGAGGGGAAGGCTAGAGAGGGGCAGGTGAGAGACTGAAGGGCGAGAGAGTGGAGAGCGAAAGAGAAGGAATGGGGAGAGATGGGGAGGGAGAGAGAGAGTGTAGGGCGAGAGAGGGAAGAACGAGAGAGGGGAGGGCGAGAGATATGGGAGGGTGAGACAGGGGATAGCGAGATAGAAGTTGAGGGTGAGAGAGTGGAGGGCGAGAGACGGGAGGGCGAGAGAGTGGAGGGCATGAGGCGGGAGGGCGAGAGACTGGGAGCGAGCGAATGGAGGGCGAGAGATGAGAGGAAGAGAGAAGGGAGGGCGAGAGAGGGGAGGGTGTTAGAGAGCAGGGTGAGAGGGAAGGGCAAGAGACTGGAGAGCGAGCGAATAGAGGGCGAAAGAGTGGTGTGGGTGAGAGTGTTGGTTGGGGAAGAGGGGAGAGAGAGAGAGGGTAGTGCGAGAGAGGGGCGAGAGAGAGGGGAGGGAGAGAGAAAGTTGGGCGAGAGAAGGGAGGGCGAGAGAGATGGGAGTGCATGAGTGGGGAAGGTAAGAGAGAGGGGAGGTGAGAGGGGGAACGAATGATGGGATGGTGAGAGAGAGGTTTGAGCGAATGCGGGGCCAGCGAAGCAGAGAGAACAGACAGAGTGGTGGAATAGAGAATGTGGGCGAGAGACGGGAGGGCGTGAGATGAGAGGGTGAGAGAGAGGGGAATGGGAGAGAGAGGGGACGGACAGAGAGACGGGAGGGCGAGAGAGGGGTTGGCGAGGGAGAGTGCACGGCGAGAGAGGGGAGGGCGAGAGGAGGGAGGGTGAGAGGGTGTGGGTGAGAGCAGCAAGACAGAGCGAGGAGGGGGAGAGAGAGGGGATTGCGAGAGAGCGGCGAGAGAGTGGGGAGGGTGAGAGAGAGGGGAGTGCGAGTGAGATGGGAGGACGAGAGAGGGGAGGTCGGGAGATGGGAGCACGAGAGACGGGAGGGCGAGAGACGGGAGAGCGAGAGACAGGTCCGCGAGAGATGATAGGGCGAGAGTGGGTAGGACTAGAGACAGGAGGGCAAGAGAGGGGAGGTCGAGCGAGTGGAGGGAGAGAGGGAATAGCGAGAGAGATGAGGGCGAGAGAGGCGAGGGTAAGAGAGAGTTGACGACGAGAGAGAGCATAGGGCGAGAGAGGACCGGGCGAGTGAGTGGTGTGCGAAGGATGGGAGGGCGAAAGAGAGGAGGGCGTGAGAGAGGTGAGGGTGAGAGAGTGAGGACGATGAGAGAGAGGGATGGGTAAGAGAGGGGAGGGCGAGAGAGAGGGGAGGGCGAGAGAGATGGGAGTGCGAGAGAGATGCGAGGGCGAGCGACGGGAGGGCGAAAAAGGGGAGGACAAGAGAGAGGGGAGAAACAGAGAGGTGGGTGCAAGAGCGAGCGCCGGGAGACGGGAGGGCAATAGAGGGGAGAGCAAGAGAGAGGGAGGGCGAGAGATAGTGAAGGGCGAGAGAGAGGGGAGAGCAAGAGAGAGGGCCGGGTGAGAGAGCGACAGGGCGAACGAGGGGGAGGGCGAGAGAGAAGCAAGAGAGAGTGCAGACGGAGAGAGAGGGAGTCCTAGAGATTGGCGAGAGAGAGAGAGGGGAGTGAGAGAGAGAGAGGGGAGAATGACAGAGGTGTGGGAGAGAGAGAGGGGATGGAGAGAGGGGGGAGGGCGAGAAAGAGGAGATCAAGAAAGAGGGGAGGGCGAGGGCGAAAGAGAGAGAGAGAGTAATGGACGAAAGAGGGGAGCGTGAGAGAGAAGGGAGATTGAGCGAGAGGGGATAGCGAGAGAGAGGAGGGCGAGAGCGCGGAGGGTGAGAGAGATGGAAGGGCGAGAGATGGGAGAACGAGAGAGGGGAGGAGGAGAGAGGAGTAGGGCGAGAGAGAATGTAGGGCGAGAGAGGGGAGAGCTAGAGAGAGGGGAGTGCGAGTGAGATGGGAGGGCGAGAAAGGGGAGGTCGGGAGACGGGCGAGCGAGAGACAGGAGTGCGAGAGACGGAATGGCAAAAGAGGGGAGGGCGAGCGAGCGGAGGGAGAGAGGGGGGCGAGATCTGGGAGGGCAAGAGGGAGGTGACGACGAGAGGCCACGGAGGGCGAGAGGGAGGAGACCGAGAGAGTGGTGTGCAAGGGAGCGGAGGGCGAAAGAGAGGAGGGTGTGAGAGAGGAGAGGGCGAGAGAGTGGAGAGGATGAGAGAGATGGGAGGGCGAGAGAGATGGGAGTGTGAGAGAGGGAAGGGCGAGAGAGATGGGAGGGCGAGAGATGGGAGGGCGAAAAGGGGAGGACAAGAGGGAGTGGAGAGACAGAGAGGAGAGTGCGAGAGCGAAGGCCGGGAGACGGGAGGTCAAGAGAGGAGAGGGCAAGAGAGAGGGAGGGCAAGAGATAGCGAAGGGCGAAAGAGAGGGAAGGCGAGAAGGCGGAGAGCAAGAGAGAGGGGAGTGTGAGAGAGGGATAGGGTGAGCGAGGGGGAGGGGGAGAGAGCAGCAAGAGAGAGCACGGAGGGAGAGAGAGAGGTGAGGATGAGAGAGGTGAGGGAGAGAGAGGGGAGTGAGAGAGCGGGGGAGGGCGAGAGAGGGGACGGCGAGAGAGAGGGGAGGGTGAGAGAGAGGGATAGCGAGAGAGAGGAGGGCGAGGGAGCTGTGGGCGAGCGAGATGGGAGGGCGAGTGAGTGGAGGGCGAAAGATTGGAGTACAAGAGGGAGATGAGAGACAGAGTGAAGGGTGCAAGAGCGAAGGGCGGTAAATGGGAGGGCGAGAGAGGGGACAACGAGAGAGGGGAGGTGGACAGAGGAGTAGGGCGAGAGAGACTGTAGGGCGAGAAACAGGGGAATGCGAGAGAGAAGAGGTCGGGAGACGGGAGCACGAGAGAGAGTGGAGGGCGAGAGAGAGGGGAAGTTGAGAGAGAGGAGGGCGAGAGTGTGGGGCGGGGAGAGCGGTGAGAGAGTGGTGAGAGAGAGTGTGGCAAGAGAGAGTGGAGGGCGAGAGAGAGAGGAGGACACGAAAGTGGAGCTGGAGAGAGAGAGAAAGGCGAGAGAGGGGAGGGCGAGAGAGGAGATAGAGAGTGAGGGGAGGGTGAAAGAGGGTTGGTGTGAGAGAGGGGAGGGTGACATCCGGGTGCTGCGACACAGGGGAGGTGCGAGAGAGGTGAGGGCGAGAGAGGGGCGGGCGAGAGACGGGAGGGTAAGAGAGCGGAGGGCGACAGACGAGAGGGTGAGGGAGGGGAGGGCATGAGGCGGGAGGGCGAGAGACTGGAGAGTGAGAGAAGGGAGGGCGAGAGACTAGAGGGAGACAGAGGGGACAGCGAGAGAGGGGAGGGCGTTAGAGGGCAGGGTGAAAGGTGAGGGCGAGAGAGGCGAGGGCATGAGGCGGGTGGGTGAGAGACTGGAGAATGAGAGAAGGGAGGGCGAGAGACGAGAGGGAGAGAGAGGGGAAAGCGAGAGAGGGGAGGGCATTAGAGGGCAAGGTGAAAGGTGAGGGCAAGAGAGGGGAGGGCAAGACAGACGTGTGGGTGAGGAAGTGGGGAGCGGGAGAGGGGAGAGAGGGGGGAGTACGAGAGCGCGGCGGGAGAGAGAGGGCAGGGCGAGAGAGGGGTTGGCGAGAGAGAGTGGAGGGAGAGAGACAGTTGGGTGAGAGAGGGGAGGGCGAAAGAGGGAAGAGTGAGAGAAAGGAGGTCGAGACAGAGTTAATAGCGATGGAAAGGCAAGGGTGAGAGAGGGGAGAACGCTAGAGAGTAGGAATGGGGAGAGGAGAGAGAGAGTGTGAGAGAAGAGACGGGGAGAATTAGGTCGAGAGAGGGGGAGGATGGGAGAGAGGGCAAAGTGAGAAAGGGGGAGTGCGTGATGGAGGGTTGGATGACACAGAGGGGAGGGCGAGAGTGAAGAGATGGAGAGAGGGGCAGGCGAGAGAACGGAGGATAAGAGAAGGGAGGGTGAGAGAAGGTAAGTCGAGAGAGAGGGGAGGATGGCAGAGCGGGTAGGGCGGGAGACAAAGGAGTGTGTAAGAGTGGATGGCGAGAGAGGGGAGGATGAGAGAGAGTGATGGGCGAAAGAGGGGAGGGTGTGACAGATGGGAGAGATGGAGGGGTGGACGAGACAGCGGAGTGTGAGAGAGGGGAGTGAGAGAGAGGGGAGTGCGAGAGAGCGGAGCGTGAGAGAGCGGAGTGCGAGCGAGGGGAGTGCGAGAGAGGGGAGGGTGAAAGACGGGAGGGCGAGAGACAGGAGGGTGAGAGAGGGGAGGGCGAGAGAGGGGAGTGCAAGAGAGCAGAGTGCGTGAGAGTGGAGCGCGAGAGAGGGGAGGGCGAGAAAGGGGAGTGCAAGAGTGGGGAGTGCGCGAGAGTGGTGGGTAGAGAGACAGGAGGACGAGAGAGCAGAGCGCGAGAGTGCAGAGCGTGAGAGGGGAGAGTGTGAGAGATGAGTGGGTGGTGGAGGGGAGGGCGAGAGAGCGGAGCGCGAGAGAGGTGAGTGCGAGACAGGGGAGGTCGAGAGACGGGAGGACGAGCGATAGGAGCGCGAGAGAGGGAGTGCGAGAGAGGGGAATGTGAGAGAGTTCAGTGCGAGAGAGGGGAGGGCGAGAGAGGGGAGGGTGAGAGACGGGAAGGCAAGAGATTGGACGGCGAGAGATGGGAGGACGAGAGAGCGGATTGCGTGGGAGCGGAGCGTGAGACAGGGGAGGTCGAGATACGGGAGGGCGAGAGAGAGCAGAGCGTGAGCTAGGGCGTGCGAGAGAGGGGCGTGCGAGAGAGGGGAGGGCGATCGAGGGGAGGTCGAGATAGCAGAGTGTGAGAGAGGGCAGTGCAAGAGAGGGGAGGGCGAGAGATGAGTGGGCGAGAGAAGGGTAGGCGAGAGAGTGGAGCGTGACAGCGCGGAGCTCGACAGAGGACAGTGCGAGAGATGAATGGGCGAGAGAGGGCGGAGCGCGAGAGAGGGGAGCATGAGAGAGGGGAGTGCGAGAGAGGGAGGTCGAGAGACGGGAGGGTGAGAGCGCGGAGCGCAAGAGAGCGGAGGTGCAAGAGAGGGGAGGGCGAGAGAGGAGAGGGCGAAAGAGGAGAGGGCGAGAGAGCGGGGACAGTAAGAAAGCGGGGAGGGCGGAAGAGAGAGGTGAAGGCGATAGACTGGGGAGGGCGATAAAGGGTAGGGCTAGCGAGAGGGTAGGGTGAGAGGGAGGTGAGAGAGAGAGGGGAGGGGGCTAGTGAGGGGTAGGAGAGAGGGGAGGGAGAGAGATGGGAGGGCGAGAGCGCGGAGAGCGAGGGAGCAGAGCGCGAGAGAGAGGAGTGCGAGACAGGGGAGGTCGAGAGACGGGAGGGCGAGAGCGCGGAGCGCGAGAGAGGGGAGTGCGACGGAGGGGAGGGCGAGAGAGGGGAGGGCAATAGAGGGGAGGGCGAGAGAGTGGAGGACGAGAGAGGGGAGGGTGAGCGACGGGAAGGTGAGAGATGGAAGGGCGAGAGATGGGAAGGCCAGAGAGCGGAGTGCGAGATAGCGGAGCGTGAGAGAGGGCAGTGCAAGAGGGGAGGGCAAGAGAGCGGAGCGTGAGAGAGTGTAGCACGAGAGAGGAGAGTGCGAGAGATGAGTGGGCGATAGAGGGCGGAACGTGAGAGAGGGGAGTGTGAGAGCACGGAGTGAAAGAGAGGGGAGGGCGAGAGAGCAGAGCGCGAGAGAGCAGATTACGAGAGAGGGGAGTGCGATAGATGGGTGGGAGAGGGAGAGGAGGGCAAGAGAGCGGAGCACGAGAGAGTGGAGCACGAGAGAGCGGAGGTGAGAGAGAGGGGTGTGCGAGAGAGGGGAGGGCGAGAGAGAGGAGGGTGACAGAGCGGAGCGTGAGGGAACCGAGCGAGAGGGAGTAGAGTGCGAGAGAGCGGAGGGCGAGATAGCGGAGCGTGAGAGCGTTGTGTGCGAGACGGGGAGGTCAAGAGACGGGAGGGCGAGAGATGGGTTGGTGAGAGAAGGGAGGGCGAGAGAACAGAGCACGAGAGAGGGCAGTGCGAGAGAGTTGGGTCGAGAGACGGGAGAGCGAGAGAGCGGAGCGCAAAAGAACAGAGGTGGAAGAGAGAGGAGAGGACGAGATAGCGGGTGAGGCGAGGCGGAGAGAGTCGTGGGTGACTGATGGGAGGGCGAGAGAGAAGGGAGGGAGAGAGAAAGGGGCGGGCAAAAGATGTGAGGGCGGGAGGGAGAGGTGAGACATTGGGGACAGACAGAGAGAGGAGGGTGAGAGACGGGAGGGTGAAAAGTCAGAGAGGGGGAGTGCGTGAGGGAAGGTTGGATAACACCGAGGGGAGGGCGAGAGAGAAGGGATGGAGAGAGAGGAGGGCGAGAGAGTGGAGGATAAGAAAAGGGAGGGCGAGAGAAGGTAGGTCGAGAGAGAAGGGATGAAGACAGAGAGGGGAGGGCGTGAGACTGGGGAGTGCGAGAGAGGGGATCGCGAGAGAGGGGAGGATGAGAGTGAGAGGGGTGGGCGAGATTGTGGGGAGGGCAAGAAAGAGGGGAGGGGGAGAGAGGGGAAGGCGACAGAGAGGGGAGGGCGATAGAGAGATGAGGGTGAGAGAGGGAATGTCAAGAGAGAGGCAATGGCGAGAGAGAGGTGAGGCCGAGAGAGAAGGGAGGGATACAGAGAGAGGAGGGGGAGAAAGGGTTGGGCAAGAACGTGGGGAGGGCAAGAAAGAGCTGAGGCGGAGAGAGGGGAAGGCGCGGGAGACGGGAGGGCGAGAGAGGGGAATGCAGGAGAGGAGAGAAAGAGGGGAGGGTGAGAGAGTGGGGAAGACGAGACAGGAGAGGGCGACAGAGAGGGGAGCACGCGAGAGGGGAGGGCAGGAGAAGGGAGGGCAAGAGCGAAGGGAGGGCGAAAGAGAAGAGAGGGTGAAAGAGAGGGGAGGGCAAGAGAGAGGGGAGGGCGAAAGAGAGGGGAGGGTGAGAGGGAGGGTAGGGTGAGGGAGAGAGGGGATTGTGAGACGGGGAAGGCGAGAGAGTGGGGAGGGCAAGAGAGCCGGGCGGGGGAGTGTGGAGGGCGGGAGAAAGGGAATGGTGGGAGAGGAGAGGGCGAGATAGAGGGGAGGGCGTGAGTGGAAGGGAGAGGGGTGGGAAACGAGGTTGACGAGAGAGGAGGACAAGAGCGGGTTGAGAGAAAGAGAGTGGAGAGAGAGGGGAGGGCAAGAAAGGGGAGGGTGAGAGATGGGACAGCGAGAGAGAGAGGGGAGGGCGAGAGAGAGTGGATGGCGAGAGAGAGGCGAGTGTGAGAGAGGGGGAGGGCGAGAAAGAGGTGGGCGAGAATGTGGGGAGGGCAAGAAAGAGGGGAGGGGTAGAGAGGGGAAGGCGAGAAAGAGGGGGTCGAGAGAGAGATAAGGGCGAGAGAGGGGATGGCGAGAGAGAGGTGAGACCGAGAGAGAAGGGAGGGATACAGAGAGGGGAGGGCGAGAAAGAGTTGGGCAAAAGCGTGGAGAGGGCAAGAAAGAGGGGAGGGGGAGAGAGGGGAAGGCGCGGGAGAGGGGAGGGCGAGAGAGGGGAGTGGAAGAGAGGAGAGAAAGAGGGGAGGGTGAGAGATTGGGGAAAACGAGAGAGGAGAGGGCGACAGAGAGTGGACCACGCGAGAGGGGAGGGCAGGTGAAGGGAGGGCAAGAGCGAAGGGAGGGCGAAAGAGAAGAGAGGGCGAAATAGAGGGGAGGGCAAGAGAGAGGGGAGGGCGAAAGAGAGGGGAGGGTGAGAGGGAGCGGAGAGTCTGGGAGAGAGCGGATTGTGAGACGGGGAAGGCGAGAGAGAGGGGAGGGCAAGAGACCGGGGCGGGGAAGAATGTGGAGGGCGGGAGAAAGGGGACGGCGAGAGAGCGGCGGCGAGACAGAGGGGAGGGCGAGAGAGTGGAGGGGAGAGAGGGGGTGAAAAGAGGGTGGAGATAGCGGAGGGCAAGAGTTGGTTGAGAGAAAGAGGGTGGAGAGAGAGAGAGAGGGAGGTCAAGAGAGGGGAAAGTGAGAAATAGGGGAGAGCCAGGGAGATTGGAGGGGAAGAGAGAGGTGAGGGCGAGAGGGAGGGGAGGGCAAGAGAGGGGAGGGCAAGAGCGAGGAGATTGCGAGAGAGCGGACAGGGCGATAGAAAGGGGAGGTCTAGAGTGGAGGGTAAGAGAGTGGAGGGGAGTTACGGGAGGGAGAAAGAGGGTGGAGAGAGAGAGGAGGGCGAGTGAGGGTGGAGAGAAAGAGGGTAGAGAGAGGGAGGGTGGAGGGCAAGAGAGGGGAGGGTGAGAGTTAGGGGAGAGCAAGGGAGAGTGGAGTGGAAGAGAGAGGGGAGTGCGAGAGGGAGGGGATCGGCGAGACAGAGGAGGATGAGAGACGGGAGGGATAGATTGGGGAAGGACGAGAGAGAGGGGAGTGCGAGAGAGGGGAGGGCAAGAGATAGGAGATGGGGAGAGAGGGGAATGCAGGAGAAAAGGGAGGGCAGGAGAGGGGAGAGCGAGAGAGAGGTGAGGGCGAGAGCGGAGGGCAAGAGAGAGGGGCGGGGAGAGATGGGATGGCGAGAGAGAGTGGAGGGCAAGAGAGTGGACGGCAGAGAGGGGACGGAGAAAGCGGTTGGAGAGAGAGAGGAGGGCGAGGGAGGATGGAGAGAAAGAGGGTGGAGATAGAGAGAGGGGAGGGCAAGAGGGGGAGGGTGAGAGATGGGGAGAGCGAGGGACAGTGGAGGGGAAGAGAGAGGGGAGGGCGTAAGGGAGGTGTGGGCGAGAGAGCAGAGGATGAGAGAAGGGAGGGAGAGAGAGAGGGAAGAATGAGAGAGAGGGGTGTGCGAGAGACGGAAGGGCGAGAGAGGGGAGGGCGAGAGAGGAGTGGTTGAGTGAGGGGAGGGAGAGAGAGTGTAGGGAGAGAGAGCGGAGTGCGAGACAGAGGCGGGGCGAGAGAGGGATAGGCGAGAGACGAGAGTGCTAGAGAGCGGAGGGTGAGAGAGCAGAGGGGCGTGAGATGGGAGGGTCAGAGTGTGGAGGTGAGAGAGATGGGAGTGTGAGAGAGGGGGAGAGAAAGAGGGTGGAGAGAGTGAGTGGGGGGCAAGAGAGGGGAGGGTGAGAGATTGTGGTGAGTGTGGGAGAGTGGAGGGGAAGAGAGAGGGAAGGGCGAAGGGGAGTGGAGGGCGAGAGAGAGGAGGATGAGAGAAGGGAGAGAGAGAGGGGGGAAGGATGAGAGAGACGGGAGGGCAAATGACGGGAGGTCGAGAGAGCAGAGTCCGAGAGAGGGGTGGGACGAGAGAGGTGTGGGGGAGAGAGGCGAGTGCTAGAGAGCGGAGGGAGAAAGTGTGGAGGGGCGTGAGATGGGAGGCCGAGAGAGTTTGGAGGGTGAAAGACTAGGGAGGGGAGAGAGTGCAGGTCGAGAGAGGGGGAGGGCTCGATAGAGGTGAGGGAGATAGAGGGGAAGTGGGAGAGAGAGAGAGGGAAAGGAGAGAGGGGAGGGAAAGCGAGGGGAGGGTGTGAGTTAGGGAGGGAGAGAGAGGAGGAGGAAGGAAGGGAGGGGAGATAGAGCGAGAGGGAGGGAGAGAGGAAGTTGAGGGTGAGAGAGTGGACGGAGAGAGAGGGGAGAGCGAGTGAAGCCTGGGCGAGCGTGTCCAGAGTGAGAGAGGGAAGGACGAGAGAGAGGGGAGAGAGAGTGAGAGGGGAGTGGGAGAGAGGTTTGAGAGATAGAATTGGGAGAGAGAGAGTGAGGGCGAGAGAGGGGATGGCGAGAGTGAGGGGAGGACGAGAGAGAGGGGATGGCGAGAGAGGGGTGGGCGAGAGAGAGTGGAGGGCTACAGAGAGGAGTGTGAGAGAGAGGGGAGGGTAAGAGAGACGGGAGGGGAGAGGGAAGAGAGAGGTGAGTGCGAGAGACCGGCGAGAGAGAGGGGAGGGTGACAGACAGGGAAGAGTGAGAAAGAGTGGAGGTCGAGAGAGAGGGGATGGAGTGAGAGAGTAGGACAGGAGAGTGGACGGTGAGAGAATGTAGGTCGAGAGAGGGGGATAGCAAGAGAGAGTGGGGAGGGCGAGAGAGACTGCACGGCGAGAGAGGGGAGGGCGAGAAAGTGGTGAGCGAAAGAGGGGAGGGCTTGAGAGAGGGGACGGCGAGAGATAGGAGAGGACGAGAGAGGGGGGAGGGCGTGAGAGACGTGAGGGCGAGAGAGTGGGGAGGGCAAGCGAGAGGGGTGGAAGAGCGAGAGGGGTCTGATCCCTACCTAACACTGAAGTCTCCCCCTCCCCTAAACAGCACTGCAATCTCCCCCACCCTGACTGATCCCGACCAATCACTGCAATCTCCCCCGCCCTGAATAATCCCTACACAACACTGCAATCTCCCACTGTCTGACTGATCCCTATCCAACTCTGCACTCACCGCTCCTAACTGTTCCCTATACAACACTGCATTCTCACCCTCCATGACTGATCCCTCCCCAACACTGCAATCTCCCCTTCTCACACTGATCCCTACCCAACGCTGCAATCTCCCCGTCATTGACTGATCACACCCAACACTGCAATGTCCCCCTCCCTACCTGATCCCTACCCAACACTGCAATCACCGCCACTCTGAATAATCCCTGTCCCAAACTGCAATCTCTCCTTCCCTGACTGATCCCGACACAAGGCAAAAGTGAGAACTGCAGATGCTGGAGATCAGAGCTGAAAACGTGTTGCTGGAAAGCAGAGCAGGTCAGGCAGCATCTCAGGAGCAGGAGAATCGACGTTTCGGGCATAAGGCCTTCCTGAAGAAGGGCTTATGCCCGAAACTCCTGCTCCAGAGATTCTCCTGCTCCAGAGATACTGCCTGAACTGGTGTGATCCCTACACAACACTGCAATTAACCACTCCCTGACAGATCCCTTCCCAACTCTGCACTCACTCCCTCCCTGACTGATCCCTACCCAAAACTGCACTCATCCCCTCTGACTGATCCCTAGCCAACACAACAATCTCCACCTCATTGACAGATCCCTACCAACATTGCAAGTCCCCTTCTCTGACTAATCCCTACCCACCACTGCACTCACCCCCACCCGACTGATCCCTACACAACACTGCATTCACCCCTCTCTGATTGATCCCGACCCAATACTGCAATCTCCCCCTCCCTGACTGATCCCTACCCAACACCGCACTCACTGACTGATCCCTACCTAACACTGCAATGTCCTCTTCCCTGACGTCTTCCTATCCAACACGCCAATCTCTCCCTCCCTGATTGATCCCAACACAACACTGCAATCTCCCCCTCCCAGACTGATCACTTTCCAACACTGCATTCACCCCTCTCTGACTGATCCCTGCCCAACATTGCACTCTCCCCCTCCCTGACTGATCCCGACCCAACACTGCAATCTCACCCTGCCTTCCTGATTCGTGCCCAACACTCCACTCAACCTCTCCCTATCTGATCCCTACACAAAACTTCACACACACCCTCCCTGACTGATCCCTACCCAACACTGCACTCACCCCCTTCCTGAGTGATCCCAACAAAATACTGCAACCACCCCCACCCTGACAAATCCCTTCCCAACACTGCACTTTCCCACTCTCTGACTGAGCCCTGCCCAACAAGGCACTCATCTCCTGCCTAACTGATTCCTACACAACACTGCAATCACAAGCTCCCCGACTGATCCCTACCCAACACTGAAATCACCCCTTCCCTGACTGATCCCTTCACAAAACTGCAATCACCCCCTCACTGACTGATCGCTACCCAACACTGTAATCACCCCTCACTGACTGATCCCTAGCCAACACTGCAATTCCCCCCTCTGACTGAGATCTGCGCAACATTGCATTCACCCCCACCCTGACCGATCCCTATCCAAACTGCAGTCACCCCCTCCCTGACAGATCCCTGTCCAACTCTGCAATCGGCATCTCCTGACTGATCCCTACGTAGCAAAACAATCGCCACTTCACTGAATGATCCACACGCAACACTACAATCAACCCCTCCCTGACTGATCCCTACCTAATACTGCAATCTCCACCTCACTGACTGATCCCTACCCAACATTGCAATGTCCCCTTCCCTGATTGATCCCGACCCAATACTGCAATCACCCCCTCCCTGACTGATCCCTACACAACACTGCACTCACCCCCCTCCCTGACTGATCCCTACCCAACACTGCACTCTCCCCCTCCCTGACTGATCCCTACACAACACTGCACTCACCCCTCTCTGATTGATCCCTACCCAGCACTGCAATCTCCCCCTGCCTGATTGATCCCTACCCAACACTGCACTCAACCTCTCCCTTACTTATTCCTACACAACACCTCACACACTCTCTCCCTGACTAATCCTTACCCAACCGTGCAACCTCTGCCTCCCTGACTGATCCCTGTCCGACACCCAATCTGCTCCTTCCTGACTGATCACTACCCAACCCTGCACTCACTCCCTCCCTGAGTAATCACTACCCAACATTGTCCTCACACCCTCCCTGACTAATCCCTACACAACACTGCAATCCCCTTCCCTGACTGATCCCATCCCAACACCGCAATCTCCCCCTCCCTGACTGATCCCTACCCAAAACAGCAATCGCCCCCTCCCAGACTAAGCCCGACCCAATACTGTAACCTACCCCTCCCTGACTGCTCCCTATCGAACACTGCAATCTGCCCCTTCCTGACTGATTTCTATGCAATAAAGCACTCACCCCATTCCTGAGTCATCTCTACCCAACACTGCAATCACCTCCTCCCTTACTGATCCCTAAACTAACAATGCACTCTCCCCCTCCCTGACAGACCCCCACCCAACAGTGAAATCTCGCCTCCCTGACTGATCCCTACCGAACATTGCAACCCCCCCTTACTGATCCCTAAACAACATTGCATACTCCTCCTCCCTGACTGATCCCTACCAAACACTGCAAACTCCCCCTCCCTGACTAATCCCTACCCAACACTGCAATCTCCCCCTCGCTGACTGATACCTACCTAATACTGCAATCTTCCCCTCCCTAACTGATCCCTACCCAACACTGCAATTTCCCCTTCCCTGACTGATCCCTACCCAACACTGCAATCTCCCCCTCCCTGACTGATCCCTACCTAACACTGCAATTTCCCCCTCCCTGGCTGATCTCTGCCCAGCACTGCCATCTCCCCCTTCCTGCCTAATCCAGACCCAACACAGCAATCGCCGTTTAACTGACTGATCCATACCCAACACTGCGACCAACTCCTCCCTGACTAATCACGACGCTGCACCGACTCAACCTTTTCGTAAGTTATCCATGCACAACACCTCACACACCACCTCCCTGACTAATCCCGACCCAACACACAAACTGCTCCTTCTTGACTGATCCCTACCCAACTACGCACTCACCCCCTCCCTGAGTAATCACTACCCAACATTGCGCTCACCCCCTCCCTGACTGATCCCTACACAACACTGCAATATCCCCCACCCTGGCAGATCCCTCCGCAACACTGTAATCACCCCCTCCCTGACAAATGCCGACCCAAAAGTGCAACCTCCCCATCCCTGATTGATCCCTATCCAATAATGCAATCACCCCCGCCCTGACTGATCCCGACCGAACACTGCAATCTCCCCCTCCCTGATTGATCCCAACCAACACTGCAATCTCCCCCTTCCTGACTGATCCCTAACCAACACTGCAATATCCCCCTCCCTGACTGATCCCTACCGAACACTGCAATCTCCCCCTCCCTGATTGATCCCTACCCAACACTGCAATCTCCCCCTCCCTGACTAATCCCTACCCAACACTGCAATCTCCCCCTCCCTGACTGATCCCTACCCAACACTGCAATCTCCCCCTCCCTGACTGATCCCTACCCAACACTGCAATCTCCTGCTTCCATCCCTACCCAACACTGCAATCTTCCCCTCCCTGACTGATCCCTACCCAACACTAAAATCTCCCCCTCCCTGACTGATCCCTATCCAACACTGCAATCCACCCCTTCCTGACTGATACCTATGCAAAACTGCACTCACCCCCTCCCTGACTGATCCCTACCCAACACAGCATCACCCCTCCCTGCCTGATCCTTACACCACACTGCAATCACCCCCTCCCTGACTAATCCCTACACAACACTGCAATCACCCCCTCCCTGACTGATCAGTATCCAACATTGCACTCACCCCTTCCATGACTGATCGCTACCCAAGACTGCAATCTCCCCCTCACTGACTGATCCCTCCTTGCCCAACACTGTAATTAACCGCTCCATTACTGATCCCGACACAATACTGCAATTTCCCCCTCTTTCACTGTGACCTGCCCAGCATTGCAGTCACCAACTTCCTGACTGATCCCTACACAACACTGCACTCACCCCTCGCAGACTGGTCCTTACACAACACTGCGATCTCCCCCTCCCTGACTGATCCCTACCTAACACTGCAATCATCCCTTACCTGAAAGATCCCTGCCCAATATTGCACACACCCCGTCCCTGAATGATCCCGGACCAACACTGCAATCAAGCGGTCCCTGACTGATCTCTACCCAACAATTTCACCACTCCCTCCCTTACTGATCCCTAAACAACATTGCATACTCCTCCTCCCTGACTGAACCCCACCCAACACTGCAATCTGCCCCTTCCTGACTGATTCTTACCCAACACTGCAATCTCCCTCTCCCTGACTGATCCCTACCCAACAATTTCACCACTCCCTCCTTTACTGATCCCTAAACAACATTGCATACGCCTCCTCCCTGACTGAACCCCCCCCCAACACTGCAATCTGCCCCTTCCTGACTGATCCCTACGCAAAACTGCACTCACCCCATCCCTGAGTAATCCCTACACAAAACTGCGCTCACTCTCTCCCTGACTGATCCCTTCACCACGCAGCACGGTGGCACAGTGGCACAGTGGTTAGCACTGCTGCCTCACAGCGCCAGAGACCCGCGTTCACTTCCCGACTCAGGCAACTGACTGTGTGGAGTTTGCACATTCTCCCCGTGTCTGCGTGGGTTTCCTTCGGGTGCTCCGGTTTCCTCCCACAGTCACAAAGATGTGCAGGTCAGGTGAATTGGCCATGCTAAATTACCCGTAGTGTTAGGTCAAAGAGGTAAATGTAGGGGAATGGGTGGGTTGCGCTTCGGCGGGTCGGTGTGGACTTGTTGGGCCGAAGGGCTTGTTTCCACACTGTAAGTAATCTAACGTAAGTAATCTAATCTGACCATACTGCAATCACCCCGTCCCTGACTGATCCATACCCAATATAAAACTCACCCACTCCCTAACTGATCGCAATCCAAAACTGCAATCTCCCCTTCCTGACTGATCCCTGCACAACATCGCAGTCACCCCCTCCCTGACTCATCCTTACCCAATATTGCACTCATCCACTTCTTGTATGATCCGTGCCCAACACTGCAATCTTCCAGTCCCATACTGATCCCTATTCAAAACTGCACTCGCCTCTCCCTGAATGATCCCTACCCAACACTGCAATCTCCCACTCATTGACTGATTCCTACCCAAAACTGCAATCACCCCCATCCTGACTGATCCCTACCCAAACTGTAATCACACCCTCCCTGACTGACCCCTGCCCAACATTGCACTCACCCCTACCATGACTGATCCCTAACCAAACTGCAGTCACCCCCTCCCGGACTGTTCCCTACCCAAAACGGCAATCTCCCCATCTCTGACTGATCCCTACCCAACATTGCCCTCTCCCTAACTGATCCCTACACAACACCTCACACACTCCCTCCCTGACTGATCCCTACTCAACACTGCACTCACCCCCTCCCTGTGTAATCACTACTCAACACTGCAATTACCCTCTCCCTGAATGATGCCTGCCCATCACTGCAATCAACCGGTCCCTGACTGATTCCTCCCAAACACTACAAACTCCCCTTCCCTGACTTATCCCTACCTAACACTGCAATCACCCCTCCCTGACTGATTCCTACCAAACACTGCAAACTCCCCCTGCCTGTCTTATCCCTACCTAACACTGCAATCACACTCTCCTGGACTGTTCCCTACCCAATAGTGCATTCTCCCAATCCCTGATTGATCCCCACTCAACACTGCAATCTCCCCCTTCCTGACTGATCCCTACCCAACACTGCATTCTCCCCCTTCCTGACTGATCTCTACCCAACACTGCAATCTCCCGCTCCCAGACTGATCCCAAACCACCATTGTACTCACAGCCTCTCTGAATGATCCTTGCCCAACACTGCAATCACCCGCTACCTGATTGATCCTTATCCAACATTGCAATCTCTCCCACCCTGACTGATCCCTACCCAAAAATGCAATCTCCCACTCCGTGACTGATTCCTACCCAATACTGCAATCTCCCCCTTCCTGACTGATCCCCACCCTAACTGCAATTAACCGGTCCCTCTCTAATCCCTACCCAAATCTGCAATCTCCCCATTCCTGACTTATCCCTATCCAACACTACAATCACACCCTCCCTGAGTAATCCCTACCCAACAGTGCATTCTCCCCATCCCTGACTGATCCACACCCAACACTGCAATCTCACCCTTCCTGACTGATCCCTAGCCAATAATGCATTCTCCTAATCCCTGACTGATCCCCACTCAACACTGCAATCTCCCGCTTCTTGCCTCACCCCTGCCCAACATTGCACACACCCCCACCCTGACTGATCCCTAACCAAACTGCAGTCACCCCCTTCCTCACTGAACTCTGCCCGACACTGCAGTCACCCCCTCGCTGACTGATCCCTATCCAACTCTGCAATCGGACCCTTCCTGACTGATCCCTACCCAACACAGCATCGCCACTTCAGTGACTGATGCATACCCAATACTGCAAACCGCCCCTCCCTTACTGTTCCATACCCAACACTGCACTCAAACTCTCCCTAACTAATAACTATACAACACCTCACACACTCCCTCCCTAACGGATTCCAACACAACACTGCAACCTCCCCTCCCTGACTGATCCGTATCCAACACACAATCTGCTACTTCCTGACTGATCCCAACACAACACTGCATTCACCCCCTCCCTGAGTGATCACGACCCAACATTGCACTCACCCGCTCCCTGACTGACCCATAACCAACACTGTAATCAGCCCTTCACTGACTAAACCCTACCCAACAATGGAACCTCCCCCTGATTGATCCCTATCCAAGACGGCAATCTGCCCCTCACTGACTGATCCCTACCCAACACTGCACTCACACCATCCCTGATTGACCCCTCCACAACACTGCCATCACCCCCTCCCTTACCTATCAGTACACAACACTGCGGTCCCCCTCCCCGTGACTGATCCCTACCCAACACTGCAATCTCCCCCTCCTTGACTGATCCCTACCCAACTCTGCAATCACCCCACCCTGGCTTATCCCGACACTATATTGCAATCACACCATCCCTGACTGATCCCTACATAGAACTACAATCACCCCCTCCCTGACTGATCCCTACACAACACTGCACTCACCTCCTCCCTGACTGATCCCTCCCCAACAATGCAATCACCCCCGCCCTGACAGATCCCTACCCAACTTTGCACTCACCCCTTCCTTACTGATCGCTATGCAACACTGCAATCACCGCTCCCTGACTAATCACGACACAATACTGCAATCACCCCCTCCATGACTAATCCCTACACAAAACTGCAATGGCCCTTTCCCAGACTGATCCCTACACAACACTGCAATCAACCCCTCCCTGACTGATCCCTACCCAAAACTGCAAGCACACGCTCCCGGACTGATCCCAGTCAAAACTGCAATTTCACCCTCACTGACTGATCCATGCACAACATTGCACTCACACCCTCCCAGACTGATCCCTCTCCAATACTGCACTTACCCGCTCTCTGTCACGATCACTGCCTAACACTGCAATCTCCCGCTCGCTGACTGATCCCTAGACAGCACTGCAATTATCACCTTCCTGACTGATCCCTATCCAAACTGCAGTCAACCCCTCCCTTACTGATCCCTGCCCAACACTGCAATCGCCCCTTCATTGACTGATCCCTATCCAATACTGCACTCAACTTCTCCCTAACTGATCTCTGCACAACACTTCACACACTGACTGATCCCTTCCCCACACTGTAACCACCCCTCCGTGACTATTCCCTACCCAACATTGATCCCTACCCATTCCCTGACTGATCCCTGTAAAACACTGCACACAACTTCTCCCTGACTGATCCCTACACAACACTTCACACACCCTTCCTGACAAATCCCACCCCCACACTGCAACCACCCCATCCCTGAGTATTCCCTACAGAACACTGCACTCACCCCCTCCCTGATTGATCTCTACCAACATACCATTCTCCCCCTCCCTGACTGATCGCTTTCCAACACTGAAATCTCGCCTCCCTGACTGATCCCTACTCAAAATTGCAACCTCCCCCTCCGTGACTGATCCCTGCACAACACAGTAATCACCCCCACCCTGACTGATCCCTACCTAACGCTGCAAGTTCCCCCTCTCTGACTGAGCTCTGCCCAACACTGTAATCACCCCCTCCCTGGTTGGTCCCTTCACAACACTGCAATCTCCCCCTTCCTGACCGATCCCGACCCAACACTGTAACATCCCCCTCCCAGAATGATCCCTACCCAACACTGCAATCACACCCTCGCTGACTGATCCCTACCCAACACTGCAATCTCCCCCTCCCTGACTGATCCCTACCCAAAACGGCAATCTCCCCTCCCTAACTGATCCCTTCACAACACTTCACACACCCCTCCCTTACTAATCCCTCCCCCACACTGTAACCACCCCTCCCTGTCTATTCCCTCCCCAACATTGCACTCACCCATTCCCTGACTGAGCCCTCCAAAACACTGCAATCAACATCTCCGTGACTGATCGCTGCTCAACATTGCACTCAACCCCTCATTGTCCGATCACTACCCAACACAGCACTCGCCCCTTCACTGACTGATCCATATGCAACACTGCAATCTCACCCTCCCTGACTGATCCCTACCCATCACTACACTCCGTCTGTCCCTGACTGATCACAACACAACACCTCACACACACCATCCCTGACTAATCCCTACCCAACACTGTAACCTCCCTCTCCCTGACTGATCCCTATCCAACACTGCAATCTGCTCCTTCCTGACTGATCCCGAACCAACACTGCACACAACCCCTCCTTGAGTAATCCCTACCCAACATTGCACTCACGTTCTCCCTGACTGATCTCTACCCAACACAGCAATCTTCCCTTCCCTGACTGATCCCTACCCAACACTGTAATCACGCCATCCCTGATTCATCCCAACACAACATTGTAACATCCCCCTCCCTGTCTGATAACTATCAAATCCTGCAATCTGACCCTCCCTGACTAATCCCTACCCAATACTGTAAACACCTGGTCACTGACTGATCCCAACCCAACACTGCATTCTCCCCTTCCTGACTGGTCCCTTCCCAACACTGCAATCTCCCCCTCCCTGACTGATGCGTACCCTACACTGTAATCTCCCCCTCCCTGGCTGATCCTTACCCAACACTGCAACCTCCCTCTCCCTGACTGATCCCTATCCAACACTTCAATCTCCCACTCCCTGACTGATCCCCAAACAACACTGCATTCACACCCTCCCAGACTGTTCCCTTCACAACACTGCAATTTCCCCCTTTCAGACTGATCCCTACCCAACACTACAGTCATCCTTTCCCTGACTAATCCCTACCCAGCATTGTAATCTCACCCTCCGAGACTGTTCCCTTTCAAACACTGCAGTCTCCCCCTCCCTGACTTAAGCCTACCCAACACTGCAATCAACCCCTCCCTGTCTGATTCCTCCTCAAAACTGCAATCTCCCCCGCCCTGACTGATCGCAACCCAATACTGCAATCTTCCCCTCCCTGATTGATCCAGACTCAACACTACCATTTCTCCATCCCTGACGGATCCCTACGCAAAACTGAACTCCCCCCTCCCTGACTGATCCCTAACCAACACTGCAATCACCCACTCCATGACTGATGCCGGGCCAACACTGCAAGCTCCCCATCCCTGACTGATCCCTACCCAACACTGCACTCTCCCCCTCTCGAACTGATTCCGACACAACACTGAACATTCCCTCTCCTTGACTGATCCCGACCAATACTGTAATCATCCCCTCATTGGCTGATCACTGCCCAGCATTGCACTCACCCCCTCCCTGACTGATCTGTATCCAAACTGCAGTCACCCCTTCCCTGACTGAATCCTACCCAACACTGATCTCACCATCTCCCTAACTGATCCGTAGACAAAACCTCACACACCCCCTCAGTGACTGATCCCTACCCAGCATTCCACATCGTCCCTCCCTGATTGATCGCTGCCCAACACAGCAATCTCCACATCCTTAACTGTGCCCTTCCCAAAACTGCTTTCTCCCCCACCCTGACAAATCACTTATCAGCACTGAAATCTCGCTCTCCCTGCCTGATACATTCACAACACTGTAATGTCCCCCTCCCTGACCTATCCCTACCAAAAACTGCGATCTCGCTCTCCCTGACTGATCTCTGCCCAACAGTGCAATCTTCCCTTCCTGACTGATTCCTGCCCAACACAGCAATTGCTCTCTCCTTGACTAATTCCTACCCAAAAATTATCCTCCCCATCCCTGACTGATCACTATCCAACACTTCAAACTCCCCTCCCTGACTGATCCCTACCCAACACTGTAATCTCCCCATCCCTGACTGATCCCTAACCAACTACTGAATCTACCTCTCCATGACTCACCCCTACCCAACACTGCAATCAAACCCCTCTGACTGATCCCTACCAAACACTGCAATCACCCCTGTGTGACTTATCCCTGGACAACACTGCAATATCTCCCTCCCTGACTGTCCCCTACCCAACACTGCAATCACACCCTCGCTGAATGATCCCTACCCAACACGGCAATCTCCCCCTCCCTGACTGATCCCTACCCAACACGGCAATCTCCCCCTCCCTGACTGATCCCTACACAACACTGCAGTCACCGGTCCCTGACTGATCCCTATCCAAACTCTGCAATCGCCCCCTCGCTGACGGATCCCTACTAAACAGAGCAATCGCCCATTATCTGACTGATCAGTGCACAACACAGCAATCAACCTCTCCCTAAATGATCCCAACACAACACCTCACACACTCCCTCCCTGACTAATCCCTACATCACACTGTAACCTCCCCCTCCTTGACTGTTCCCTTCCAAACACTGCACTCTCCCTCTCCAGAACTGATCCCGACACAACTCTGCACATTCCTCTTCCCTGACTAATCCCTACACCACACTGTAACCACCCCCTCCCTGACTATTCCCTACCCAACATTGCACTCACCGCCTCCCTAACTGATCCCTACCCAACATTGCACTCACCCCCTCCCTGACTGATCCCTCCAAAACACTGCAACCAACCTCTCCGTGGCTGATCGCTGCACAACATCGCACTCAACCCCTCACTCACTGATCCCTACACAACACTGCAATATCCCCCTCTCGGACTGATCCCTCCCCAACACTGTAATCACCCCCTCCCTGGCTATTCCCTGCCCAACATTGCACTCAACCCCTCCGTGACTGATCCCTATCCAAACTGCAGTCACCTCCTCACTGATTGATCTCTACCCAACACAGCAATCTCACCCTTCCTGACTGATCCATACCCAACACTGTACCGTCCCTCTCCCTGACTCATCCCTACCCAGCACTGCACTCAGCCTCTCCCTAACTGTTCCCAACACAACACCTGACACACACCTTCCCTGACTAATCCCTACCCAACTCTGTACCCTCCCCCTCCCTGACTGATCCCTATCCAACACTTCAATCTCCCACTCCCTGACTGATCCCCACACAACAGTGCACTCACCCCCTCCCTGACTGATCCCTACCCAACACTGTAACCTCCCTCTCCCTGACTGATCCCTATCCAACACTTCAATCTCCCACTACCTGACTGATCCCCACATAATACTGCATTCACCCCCTCCCAGACTGTTCCCTACCCAACACTGCAATCTCCCCCTCCCTGACTAATTTCTACGCAAAACTGCAATCACCCCTCCCTGGCTGATCTCAAATCAACACTGCATTCGCCTCTCCCTGACTGGTCCCTACCCACCACGGCAGGCTGCCCCTCCCTGTCTAATCCCTACCCAACGCTGCAATCTCCCCCTCCCTGACAGATCTCCACACAGCTGTGCACTCATCTCCACCCTGACTGATCCCTATCCAAACTGCACTCACCCCCTCCTTGACTGATCTCTATCTAAAACAGCAATCGCCACATCCCTGACTGATCCCTACCCAATACAGTAATTGCCCCGTCCCTGACAGATACCGACCCATTATTGCAAACACCCCCTCCCTGACTGATCCCTACCCTACACTGCTCTCACCCCCTCCCTAACTGATCCCTACACAACACCTCACACACACCCTCAGTGACTGATCCCTACCCAACAATACACGTCGCCCCTCCCTGATTGATCGCTGCCCAACACTGCAATCTCGACCTTCCTGACTGTGTCCTTCCAAAACTGCATTCCCCCCTCCCTGACACATCCCTACCCAACACTGCAATCTCCCACTCCCTGCCTGATCCCTGCCCAACACTGTAATTACCCCATCCCTGACTGATCCCTACCAAAAACTGCAATACCCCCACCCTGATTGATCTCAAACCCAACTCTGTAATAATTAGGTCCCTGACTTAGGCCTACCCAACCCTTCAATCTTCACTCCCTGACTGATTCCTACCCAACACAGCAATCGCCCTCTCCTTGACTAATCTTTACCCAAATATTAACTTTCCCCCCTTGACTGACCGCTACCCAACACTGCTATCTCATCCTCCTTGCCTGATCCGTACCCAACACCGTAATCGCACCCTCCCTGACTGAGCCCTACCAAAAACTGCATTCTCACACTCCCTGACTGATCCCTACCAAGCAATGCAATCACCCGCTCCCTGTCTGATCCCTACCCAACACGGCAATCTCCCCCTCCCTGACTGAAACCTACAAACACTGCAATCACACCCTCGCTGACTGATCCCTACCCAACACTGCAATCTCCCCCTCCCTGCCGGATCCCTACCCAAAACTGTAATCACTACCTCCCTGACTGATCTCAAATCAACACTGCATTCGCCCCTCCCTGACTGGTCTCTACCCACCACTGAAATCTCCCCCTGCCTGACAGGTCTCCAGACAGCTGTGCACTCAACCCCACCCTGACTGATCCCTATACAAACTGCATTCCCCCCTCCCTGACACATCCCTACCCAACACTGCAATCTCCCATTCCCTGTCTGATCCCTGCCCAATACTGTAATTACCCCATCCCTGACTGATCCCTACCAAGAACTGCAATATCCCCCTCCCTGATTGATCTCAAACCCATCATTGTAATTATCTGGTCCCTGCCTTATGCCTACCCAACACTTCAATCTTCACTCCCTGACTGATTACTACCCAACACAACAATCGCCCTCTCCTTGACTAATCTTTACTCAAAGATTAACTTCCCCCTCCTTGAATGATCACTATTCAACACTGCAAACTCCCCCTCCCTGATACATCCCTACCCAACACTGCTATCTCATCCTCCTTGCCTGATCCGTACCCAACACTGTAATCACTCCCTCCCTGACTGATCCCTTCCAAAAACTGCATTCTCCCACTCCCTAACTGATCCCTATCAAGCAATGCAATCACCAGCTCCCTGTCTAATCCCAACCCAACACGGCAATCTCCCCCTCACTGACTGAATCCTACCAACACTTCAATCTCACCCTCCCTGACTGATTCCTACCCAACACTGCAATCTCCATGTCCCTGACTGATCCCTACCCAACATTGCAATCTCCCACTCCCTGATTGATCCCGATTCAACACTGCAATTACCCCTACCTGACCTATTCCTACCCAACACTGAACTCACCCCTCCCTGACTGATTCCGGCCCAAGGCTGCAATCCCCCCATCCCTCACTGATTCCTAGTCAAAAAAAGCATTCTCCGCCTCCCTGACTAATCCCTACGCAACACTGCAAACTCCCCCTTCCTGACTGACCCCTAGTCAACGCAGTAATTTCCCCCTCCCTGATTGATCGCTACCCAACACTGTAATCATCCCGTCCCAGACTTATGCCTACCCAAAACTGCCATCTCCCCTCCCTGACTGATCCCGACCCTCACTATCACTGCCCAACATTGCACGCACATCCTCTCTGACTGATCCCTATCCAAACAGCAGTCCGACTCTCCCTGACTGATTCCTATCTAAAACAGCAATCGACACCTTCCTGACTGATCCCTACCCAACAAAGCAATTGTCCCGTCACTGACAGATCCCTACCCGCTACTGCAATAACCCCCTCCCTGATTGATCCCTACCAAACACGGCTCTCACCCACTCCCGAACTGATCCCTACACAACACCTCACACACCCCTCAGAGACTGATCTCTACACAACACTGCACGTCGTCCCTCCCTGATTGATCGCTGCCCAACACTGCAATCTCCACCTCCACGATTGTGCTTTTCCCAAAACTGCATTCTCCCCAACCCTGAAACATACCTACCCAAAATTGCAATCTCCCCCTCCCTGCATGATCCGTTTCCAACACTGTAAACACCGCCTCCCTGAATGATCCCTACCAAAAACTACAATACACCCCTCTCTGATTGACCTCAAACCGCACACTGCAATCATCCGGTCCCAGATGTATGCCTACCCAACACTGCAATTTTCACTCCGTGACTGATTCCTACCCAACACAGCAATCGTGCTTTCCTTGACTAATCCCCATCCAACAATTAGTCTGCTCCTCCCTGACTGATCCCTACCCAACACTGCAATCTCCCCCTCCTTGACTGATCCCTCCCCAACACTGCAATCACCCCCTCCCTGACTGATCCCTACACAACACTGCAATCACCCCCTCCCTGACTGATCCCTACCCAAAAATGCAATCTTCCCCTCCCTTACTGACCCAATCCAACACTGCAATCTACTCCTCCCTGCCTAATCCCTACCCAACACTGCAATCTCCCCCTCCCTGACTGATCCCTACCCAACACTGCAATCTCCCCCTCCCTGACTGATCCCTACCCAACACTGCAATCTCCCCCTCCCTGACTGATCCCTACCCAACACTGCAATCTCCCCCTCCCTGACTGATCCCTACCCAGCACTGCAATCTCACTCTCCCTGACTGACCCAACCCAACATTGCAAACTACCCCTCCCTGACAGAACACGGCCCAACACTGCAATCTCCCCCTCCCTGACGGATACCTTGCCAACACTGCAATCTCTCGCTCCAAGACTGATCCCTGCCCAACGCAGCAATCTCCCCATCCCTGAATGATCCCTACACAACAGTGCACTCTCCCCCTCCCTGACCCATCCCTACCCAACACTGCACTCTCCCTATCCCGAACTGATGCGGACACAACACCTCACACTCCCCCTCCCTGACTGGTACCTACGCAACACTGCCGTAACCACCTCCCTGACTGATCACTAACCAACACTGGAATCTCCACCTCCCGAACAGATACCTCCCCAAAACTGAAATTATCCCTTCCCAGACTGATCCCCTCCCAACACTGCACTCTCCCTCTCCAAAACGGATCCCTAGCCATCACTGCATTTCTCCTCTCCTAGTCTGTTCCCTGCCCAACACTGCACTTTCCCACTCCCTAACATATCCATACACAACACCTCACTCACCCCCTCCCTGACCCGTGCCTACCCAAAACTGCAATCACCTCTTCCCAGTCTGATTCCTGCCCAACACTGCACTCTCCCTCTCCCTAAGAGATCCCTACAAAACAACTCACACACACCCTCCTTGACTGATCCCTACCCAAAACTGCAAGCACCCCTCCCTGAATGATGCTGAAAATGTGTTGCTGGAAAAGCGCAGCAGGTCAGGCAGCATCCAGGGAACAGGAGAATCGACGTTTCGGGCATAAGCCCTTCGTCAGGAATGAGGCCTCATTCCTGAAGAAGGGATTATGCCCGAAACGTCGATTCTCATGTTCCCTGGATGCTGCCTGACCTGCTGCGCTTTTCCAGCAACACATTTTCAGCTCTGATCTCCAGCATCTGCAGTCCTCACTTTCTCCTCCCTGAATGATCCCTACCCAACACTGTAATTACCCCCTCCCTGACTGATCCCTACCAAAACTGCAATATCCCCCTCCCTGATTGACCTCATACCCAACACTGCAAACAACCCCTCCCTGACTGACCATGACCCAATACTGCAATCTCCCCCTCTCTGACTGAACGCGACCCAACACTGCAATCTCCCCCTCCCTGACTGATCCCTAGCAAACAATGCAATCTCTCCCTCCCAGACTCATCCCTGCCGAACACTGCATTCTCCCCATCCTTGACTTATCCCTACCCAACTCTGCACTCTCCCTCTCCCTAACAGATCCCTACACGACACCTCACACCCCTCCCCCGCCCTGAATGATTCCTACCCAACACTGCAATCACCACCTCCCTGTCTGATCACTAACCAACACTGCAATCTCCTCCTCCCGGATTGATCCCTACACAAAGCTGCAATTATCCCCTCCCAGACTGATCCCTGTCCAACACTGCACTCTCCCTCTCCCTAACAGATCCCTACACAACACTCACACACCCCCATCCTGACTGGTGCCTACCCAAAACTGCAATCACACTCTCCCTGATTGATCCCTGCTCCACTCTGCAATCTCCCGATCCCTGATTGACCCCTACCCAACACTGCAATCACCATCTCCATGACTGATCCCTACCCAACTCTGCGATCACCCCCTCCCTGTCTAATCCATATCCAACACTGCAATCACCCCCTCCCGACTGATCCCTACCCAACACTGCAATCACCCCCTCCCTGACTGATCTCTACCTAACACTACAATTGTCTCCTCCCAGACTGAACCCTGCCCAACAATGTAATCACCCCGTCCCTGACAGAAACCTACTAAACTCTGCAATCACCCACTCGCTGATTGATTTATCCAAAACAGCAATCACCCCTTCCATGACTGATCCCTACCCAACACAGCAATCTCCCCCTCCCTGACTGATCCTTACCCAACACTGCAGTCACCGTGCACAACGCCGCACACACATCCTTCCTGACTGATACCTACTCAACACTGCAAACTCTCTGACTGAATCCTATCCAAAACTCCATTCTCCCGCTTCCTGACTGATCGCTACCCAACACTGCAATCACAACCCCCGGGGCTGATCCCTACCCTCAACTGGATTCTCCCACTCCCTGACTGTTCCCTAACCAACACTGCACTCTCCCCCTCCCTAACCGATCCCTACACAACACCTCACACACCCCGATACCTACCCAAAGCTGCAATTATCCCCTCTCAGACTGATCCCTGTCCAACACTGCACTCTCCCTCTCCCAAATTAATCCCTACCCAACACTGCAATTTTCCCCTCCCAGACTGATCCCTGCACAACACTGCACTCTCACTCTCCCTAACAGATCCCTGCACAACACCTCACACACCCGCTCCCAGGCTGATCCCTGCCCAACTCTGCAATCATTCCCTCCGTGACAGATCCGTACCCAACACTGCAATCTCCCCCTCCCTGTCTGATCCCTAACCAACACAGCAATCCCCCCTCCCTGACTGAACCCGACCCAACATTGCAATCTCAAGCTCCCTGACTGAACCTTACCCAATACTGCAATCTCCCCCTCCCTGACTGAACCTGACCCAACTCTGCAATCTCAAGTTCCCTGACTGAACCTTACCCAATACTGCAATCTCCCCCTCCCTGACTGCTCCCTACCCAACAGTGCAAACACCCCTCCCTGACCGATCCCTACCCAGCACTGCAGTCTCCACCTCCCTGACAGATCGCTGCACAACATTGCACTCACACCCTCCCTGACTGATCCCTATCCAATACTGCACTCTCCCCCTCCCTCTCCATAACTGATCCCGACTCAACACTCCAATTTCCGCCTCCATGACTGATACCTACTCAAAGCTGTAATATCCCCCTCCCTGACTGATCACTACACAACACAACAATCATCCCTGCCCTGACTGATCCCAACACAACATTGCACGCACCCTCTCTCTAACCGATCCCTACACAACGTATTACACACCCACTCCCTCACTGATCCTGACCCAACACTGCAATCACCCCCTCCCTGACTGATCCCTACCCAACAGTGCAAACACCCCCTCCCTGACTGATCCCTAACCAATACTGCAATCTACTCCACCGTGACGGATCTCTACCCAACACTGCAATCTCCCGCTCCCTGACTGATCACTATCCAACACTGCAATCTCCCCCTCCCTGCCTGATCCTACCCATCACAGCAATCTCCACCTCCCTGACTGAACCCTTCCCAACACTGAAATCTCACCATCCCTGACTGATTCCTACCCAACACCGTAATTTTCCCCTCGCTGACTGATCCCGACTCAACACTGCATTCATCCACGCCCTGACTGATCTATCCAACACAGCAATCATCCCTTCCCTGTCTGATCCCTACCCAAACCTGCATTCTCCCCCTCCCTCAATGACCCCTACTAACACTGCAATCACCGTCACCCTCAATGGTCCGTACACAACAACTCAGACACGCCCTTCCTGACTAAAAGCTATTCAACACTCCAATATCTCTGACTGATTCCTAACCAAAACTGGATTCTCCCACTCCCTGACTGACCCCTAGGCAAAATTACAATCTCCAAGTCCCTGACTGATCACTACCCAACACAACAACCTCCCCCTCTCTAAATGTACACCTCACACAACAACTCATAAACACCCTTCCAAACTTATCTCTACCCAAAACTGCATTCTCCCACATCCCTGACTGATCCCTACCCAACATTGCAATCTCCCCCCTCACTTACCCCTACCCAACACTGCAACAATCCCTCCCTGACTCATCTCGACACAACACTGCAATTTTCTCCTCGCTGACTGATCCCTACCCAATTAACCTCCCCCTCCCTGACTGATCAATATCCAACACTGCAATCTCCCTCTCCCTGACTGATCCCTACCGTACACTGCAGTCTCCCCCGCCCCGATTGATCCCTACCCAAAACCACAATCTCTCCCTCCCTGACTGATCACTACCCAACACTGTAATCTCCCACTTGCAGACTGTTTCCTACTCCAACACTGCAAATTCCCCCTCCTTGAGTGATCCCGACCAAACACTGCAATCTCCCCCACCCGGACTGAACCCTACACAGCACAGAAATCACCCCCTCCCTGACTGATCCTGACCAAACACTGTAATCACCCCGTCTCTGACTGAGCCCTGCCCAACATTGTGATCTCCCCCTCCCTGACTGATCGCTACCAAAAAGTGCACTCACCCCCTCCCTGACTGATACCTACCCAACACTGCAATTTCCCAATCCCTGAGTGATCCCTAACCCAACACTGTAATCATCCGCTCCCAGACGTATGCCTACCGAATACTTCAATGACTCTCCTCCCTGACTGATCCCTACACAACATTGCAGTCTCCACCTCCCTGACTGATCGCTGCCCAATATTGCATTCACCCCCTGCCTGACTGATCCCTATCCAAACTGCAATCGCCCTCTCACAGACTGATCCCTAACCAACACTGCAATCTCCCAATCACTGACTGATCTCTACTCAGCAGTGTAATCTCTCCGTCCCTCTCTGATCCCTACCCAACACTGCACTCTCGCTCTCCCTACACAACGTCTGACGCATCCACTCCCTGACTCATCTCTATCCAACACTGCAATCATCTCGTCCCTGACTGATCCCTACTGAACACTGCAAACACACCCTCCCTGACTGATCCCTGCACAACACTGCAATCACCCCCTCCCTGACTGAACTCTAGACAACACCTCACACACACCTCCCTTTTGGATCCCAATCCAAAAATGCAATCTCCCCACAGAAAATGGGGGAGATACTAATTGAATATTTTGCATCAGTATTTACTGTGGAAAAGGATATGGAAGATATAGACTTTCGGGAAATAGATGGTGATATCTTGCAAAATGTCCAGATTACAGAGGAGGTAGTGTTGTATGTCTTGAAACGGTTAAAAGTGGATAAATCCCCAGGACCTGATCCGGTGTACCGAGAACTCTGTGGGAAGCTAGAGAAGTGATTTCTGGGCCTCTTGCTGAGTTATTTGTATCATCGATAGTCACAGGTGATGTGCCGGAAGACTGGAGTTTGGCAAACGTGGTGCCAATGTTTAAGAAGGGTGTTGAGGACAAGCCAGGGAACTATAGACCGGTGAGCCTGACCTCGGCAGTGGGCAAGTTCTTGAAGGAAATTCTGAGGGACAGGATGCACATGTATTTGGAAAGGCAAGGACTGATTCGGGATAGTCAACATGGCTTTGTGCGTGGGAAATTATGTCTCACAAACGCGATTGAGTTTTTTGATGAAGTTACAAAGAAGATTGATGAGGGCAGAGCAGTAGATGTGATCTATATGGACTTCAGTAAGGTGTTCGACATGGTTCCCCATGGGTGGCAGATTAGCAAGGTTAGATGTCATGGAATACAGCGAGAACTATTTGGATACAGATCTGGATCAAAGGTAGAAGACAGAGGGTGGTGGTGGAGGGTTGTTTTTCAGACTGGAGGCTTGTGACCATTGGAGTGCCACAAGGATCGGTGCTGGTCCCTCTATTTTTTGTCATTTACATAAATGGTTTGGATGCGAGCATAAGAGGTGCAGTTAGTAAGTTTGCAGATGACACCAAAATTGGAGGTGCAGTGAATAGTGAAGAGGGTTACCTCAGATTACAACAGGATCCTTAACAGATGGGCCAATGGGTTGAGAGGTGGCAAATGGAGTTTAATTCAGATAAATGCGAGGTGCTGCATTTTGGGATAACAAATCTTAGTAGGATTTATATACTTAATGGTAAGTTCCTAGGTAGTGTTGCTGAACAAAGAGACGTTGGACTGCAGGTTCATAGCTCCTTGAAAGTGGAGTCGCAGGTAGATAGGATAGTGAAGAATGCATTTTGTATGCTTTCTTTTATTGGTCAGAATATTGAGTACAAGAGTTGGGAGGTCATGTTGCGGCTGTACAGAACATTGGTTAGGCCACTGCTGAAATATTGCGTGCAATTCTGGTCTCCTTCATATCGGAAGGATGTTGTGAAACTGGAAAGGGTTCAGAAAGGATTTACAAGGATACAGATAGGGCAAGAGAGTGAACAAGGAGCTTTGCAAAATAATGTAATGTGCATTAAATAAATGAGAACAGACATAAACAGTGAAGTTATGCATTTTAACAGGCAAGATAGAGATTGAATTCAGAAATCTACAGGGAGTCAGCATCTCCGAACCACAAAAAGTTAGCTTTTAATTTCAACTGTCAAAAAGGATGGCAAATGTCATGTTGGGGTTTGTTTAAAAACTAATGGAATATTGAGATTAGGAACAGTCAGATAGAGCAGCTAATGTGTGGCTGAGGAGCTGCTGCAGGGGTTAGGATTACTACTTTTCAATCACTGGGATCTCTTCAGGGATAGAAACGACCTGTATAAGAGGGAGCTGAATTGGAAGGGGACCGATATTCTTGTGGGGAAATTTGCTAGCTATATGCTGAAGGTTTTAAACTAGTAAGGGGGATGGTGGGAACCAAGAAGATAGTGAGAATAAGAAATTTTTGAGGTGAGATGCGGTGAGCAATTCTAGGAGTCAAGGCAGACAACAGTTTGGCAAGAGCGAGGTAAGACTACTAAACTGCATTTACTTTGATGCAAGAGGCCTGACATGTGAGACAGATGAACAAAGGGCATAGATGGGAATGTGGGACAAGGATATCATTACCATTACAGAAATGTGGCACAGGAATGAACAGGACTTAATGTTCCAGGATATAGATGGTATAGAATGTATAGACAAGAGGAGCAAGCGAGCAGGTGGAGTGGTGTTTTTGGATAGACAGAACATTACAGCTGGATGTAGAGAGGATATTTCTTGTAGATTGCCCAGTGAAGTTATATGGATGAAACTTAAAAATAAGAAAGAGGTGATGACCTTGCTGGGATTGTAAAATGGGCCTCCTAATAGTCAGTGGGAAATTTACAAGCGATTATGCTATCTTTAAGAAAAAAGGATAATGGTAGGGAATTTTAACTTTCCAAACAGAGTTTGGGGTAGTGTTAAGATCTTGGAATGTGGAGAAATTGGTTAAGTGTGTACAATAAAACGTTGTTATTCAATATGTGGATGCACCTACTCGACAGTGTGCAATACTTGACCGTCTGTTGGGAACCAAGGCAGGACAAATGTCTGAGGTGTTCATAGGGGTAGGCTTCAGAGAAAGTGATCATAATTCTATTGGTTTAATAATAATGATACGAAAGGATAACATTGATTTAAAAATGAAAGTTTCAAATTAGAGTGCGGCCAGTTTCGATGGTATTAGACTTTGAGAAGTTGGTTGGAGGAGGTTATTCACAGGTAAAGGGATGGCTGACAAGTGGGAGGCCTTTAAGAATGAGACAATGAGAGTTCAGTGTTGGTATGTTTCTGTTTGTGTGAAGGGCAAGGCATGGGAAAAGCTCAATGATGAGGGAAATTGCAATTCCTGTCCAGGAAAAGAAGGGGGCATTCATCAGATATAGAGAGCTGGGATTGAGTGATCCTGAGAAGGATATAAGGGCAGTAGGAGTATACTTAAACAGGAAATCATGAGGGGAAAAAGGGGACATAAAATTGCTTTGGCAAATAGAATTAAGGAGAATCCGAAAAGATTCTAAAATTATTTTAAGGTTAAAAGAATAACTAAGGAGAGAATACAGCCCTTAAAGATCAACATGGCTTACCTACAGGAGATGGCAGAGACACTAAGCAAATATTTTGCATCAATACTTAAAGTAGACAGGAGCAGGGAAGCTAAGAAACTTGGGAAATAAATAATGTGATCTTAAAATGAGTTCAGTTTACAGAAAAGGAGGTGTTGGAGTTCTTGAAGTAGAAGAATTTAAATAAATCCTGGAGACCTGATTAGATATTTCCCAGAACTTTGTGGGAAGAGAGGGAAGAGATTCCTGAACCCCTCGCTGAGATATTTGTATCGTTGATAATCATAGATGAGATGCCAGAAGACTGGAGAGTGACGAATGTGGCAGCATTATTGAAGAAAGTTGTATGGAAAAGCAAGGGAACCATAAACTGGTGAGCCTTTCACGCCAGAGATGCTGCCAGACCTTCTGAGCATTTCCAGCAGTTTCTGCTTTTGTTTCTGATACACAGCATCCACAGTTCTTTCCGTTTTTATTTAGTAGTTAGAGAGCATTACTTTTTGAATTGGAGGCCTGTTAGAACATAACAACATCCGAACATTAGAAGTACAATCAGGAGTAGGCCATCTGACTCCATGAGTCAGCTCTGCCTTTCAATAACATCGTGGATCATCTTTCAATGGACTGAGACTCCACTTACCCACCGCTCACTATAACCCTTCATTCCTTTACTGTTCACAAATCTATCTGCACCTTTAAAACATTCAACAGGTTAGCCTCAGCTGCTTCACGAGGCAGGGGATTCCAGAGATTCACAACCCTTTGGGTGAAGACGTTGGCTTGACCAGCTATCCTTAGTAGCCACACACGCAGATGACAAGCAACATGAGTTCGAATGGGACAAAACTACTATTGGGAGAAGCCTAACACAGAACAGCCAGGGAATTCCTAGCGGCATGGCACTCACCCACAGATTCAATCAATCAGCACATCGACCTGGACCCAATACACCGGCCCCTGCAGCTGACAACTGGAACTGACAACCAGAAGCGGCAGATACACACCACTATAAATGCGGGAGGAAACGTCATAGAAGCGCTTCACAGGAGGCCCCCAAGCACTGAGGATGCCACCGAGACAGGGGACGAAACGTCTGCAACACAAATTCCCAGCTCGGCGAACAGAACCACAACAACGAGCACCCGAGCTACAAATCTTCTCACAAACTTTGAGCCTCTCTGCTTCTGTCTTATCTGTCGCATTTATAATTTTACAATCCCCTCCCCCATTCTTCTGAATTCCAATGAGTATAATCCCAGTCTGCTCATAAGCCAACCCCCTCATTTCCAGAATCAACGTAGTCAAACTCCTTAGCAAACCTCACCTCAGTGTCATCTCATGTAAGGCGACGAAAAGTGTACAGAGTACTCCAGGCGTGGCCACACCAGCGCCCTATACAGCTGCAGCAGAAAGTCCTAATTTTAAACTCTATCTACTGGCAATGAAGGACGTTATTCCATTTGTCTTCCTAATTAGCTACTGGACTTGCAAACCAGACTTTTGTGTTTCATGCACAAGAACACCTAGGGCCCCCTGCACAGCAGCATTCTGTAATTTTTCACCATTTTAAAGTAGTCCACTTTGTTATTATGGATCAGTGGTGCTAGACGAGCACAGCAATGAAGGGCTTTTGCCCGAAACGTCGATTTTGCTGCTCGTCGGATGCTGCCTCAATTGCTGTGCTCTTCCAGCACCACTGATCCAGAATCTGGTTTCTAGCATCTGCAGTCATTGTTTTCACCACTTTGTTATTATTCCTACCAAAATGAATGGCCTCATGTTTACTAACATTGTACTTCATCTGCCAGACCCTTGCCCACTCCCTTAACCTGTCTATATCCTTCTGCACACTTTGCTCTATCACTCATTTACGTGGCTTCTGCGAACTACAACACACGACACTTGGTCTCTACCTCGAAGCAATCTACCTGAATTGTAAATAATTGCAGTCCCAACAATTGTAAACAGTTGCATTCTCAACACTGATCCCTGAGACACATCACTAGTCACCGATTTTCAACCAGAAAAACACCCATTTATCCCCAATTTTTGCGTTCTGTTAGTTAACCATTCTTCTGTCCATGCTAATGCATTGCCCGTAACACTGTGCATCTTTATTTTATGCAGCAGCCTTTTGTGCAGCACCTTGCTGAATGCCTTTTGGAAATCCAGATACAACACGTTCACCAGTTCCCCATTGTCTACCACGCTCATTATCACCTCAAAGAATTTCAATAAATCCGTTAAAGATGACTTGCCTTTCATGAACCCATGCTTCATTAAATAAATGTAGCTGTTGCGGTTTTGTAATGCAAACCAGGCCAGGACTTATACAATTAATGGCTGGGCCCTTGGGGAGTGTTGCTCAGCAAAGAAACCAAAGGGTGCAGATGCATCATTCCTTGAAAGTGAAGTTGCAGGGAGACAGGGTGGGGAAAAAGGTGTTTGGCATGCTTTCGTTCATTGGTCATAATGTTAAGTGTAGGAGTCGAGATGTCATTTCTCAGCTGTACAGAACATTTGTGAGGCCACATTTAGAATTATTTTAGACAAATCTGGCTGACCGTTTCTATGAAGGATTTTGTGAAACTTGAGAGGGTGTAGAAAAGATTTCCAAGAATGATGCTGGAACTGGAGTGTTTATGGTGTAAGCCGAAGCTGAATAGGCTGGGGCTTCTCTTTTCCCTGCAGTGAGAGAAAAGGAGGCTCAGGAGTGGCCTGAACAAGACTTATAAAATCATGCAGGCATTGATATGGTGAATAGCCAAGGCCTTTGTCCTCGAGTGGGAGAGTCCAAAACTAGAGGACAGCAGTTTAACGTGAGAGGAGAAACATTTGAAAAAAAAACCTGAGGGGTAACCTTTTCACGGAAATGTGGAAAAAGCTGCCAGCGGTAGTGGTGGAGGCGGGTAAAGTAAAGTGGGTAATGTAACAGTCATCCCTTGTCTCTTTCAGCACAGTGTCTGCCAGTGAACCAGGTATAACAAGAGAATCTCATATCTTTATTTGGAAGTTCACGCATTTACAGGGCGGCGTGGTTGTCACTGCTACCTCACAGCGCCAGGGTCCCAGGTTCGATTGCAGCCTTGGGCGACTGTCTGTCTGCAGTTTGCGCATTCTCGCCATGTCTGCGTGGGACTCCTCTACGTGCTCCGGTTTCGTCACACAATCACAAAGATGTGCACGTCAGGTGAAATGGCCGTGCTAAATTGCCCATAGTGTCAGGTGCATTCGTGGGAGGGAAATGGGTCTGCGTGGCTTCCTCTTCTGAGGGTCGGTGTGGACTGGTTGGGTCGACGGGCCTGTTTCGACATTGAAGGGAATCTAAACTTCCATGCCTCCTCAATATCGTCTTGGACAATTACGGTCCTTGGCTGTTTTCACCACATAGTTGGGGTTGTCCAGCGAGCACATCCCAGCAGTGGGTGGAATTCCCTGCCGCCATGGCGTACTGGACGTCCTGCGTTGACTGCTACGCATTGCACTTCAACTTTCGAGGAAAGACAGAGGGAGTATTCACAGAACACACAAGCAGTGAGTGATTGACAGGTCAAGCAACAAAGGATTACTGAGCGCACAATCGCTCACTGCACTGTAAACAAACACTTGTCTGATGGATAAACACACTTAGACGAGACACCTGAAACTGACAGTACATGCAGTCAGCAACCACAAAACAAACAGACACATCCAAAGCAAATGATCAGAAACCACAAGACAGAAACAAAAGTGAACTGGTGGAGCCCCTGTCAATTTCCTTCGAGCTGAGGAATCTCTTAGGATTGATGGGAAAAATTTAATCAGCAGTCTCTCATTCTATTTTGCCAGGCTTCCCTTGCCCGTCCGGCTTTCCCCTGGCTTGATCCGGATCGCGGCACAAGCTCTGGACCTGCTTAATACAATCTGGACTCAATCAAGCATCCGGCAGCATTAATCAGTTCTAGAATGGAATCAGGGGGTTCCAGCTCTCTTCGTGGATATTTGAGAATGTCCCTTTCGTTGGCTGTGAGGTGATACCATTGTTGCTCTCCTGAGGTGAGCAAGGTATTCTGGTGCTTCACTGGCTGACCTGAGCTTCATGTCGCTTTGATATCACTGGGGTATTAGATTACACTTCAGCCTTGGGGACAGCTTTATTTATCTGGTCGAGGAAGCTTATTGGTAGTTTGTCTTGGGAAGTGTATTCGGTGGTTTGTGAATGACTGTGGTCAGCCTGTTTGGTCAATGCTGAGGCATTTTCGGTGTTCCTTGTATGGCTTGGACAGGCTTGATTTTCTGTGTTCTTATTGGCCATGCTGTCTGTAGGCAGGTTTGCAAGTCATTTCCCATACTGTTGAAAAATAAACTTTAAGATCTTCAAAGGTTTTAAATTCAAAATCTTAATTCAACATCAACCTGTTCACATGGGGACAAGCCACTCAGCTGTTCCATGGACGGGAAGGTATTCACTCGGGGATCAATCCTAATGGCAAGCAAACGACTTCAACAAAGGGAGAGAAAATATGTCTGCTCTGTTTGGTAAGTGATTATCTTCACAACCCCGCCTAATGTCACCCAATCGACATGACACTGGAAAGACACCATTCGTCTGCTCTGTGTATGAAAAGGAATTCATTAAATCAGCAAAGCTTCAGATAAAGAAGAATGGGCACACTGTAGAGAGGCCTGCACTGAGTGTGGAAAGAGATTCACCTGGTCATCTCTATTCAGTGAGCACGACCACATTCACACGAGCGAGAAACATTTACTTGCTCCTTACCTGGGAAGTGATTCACTCGTGTCTCCAATCTCAGCTGATATGGACTTGTTCCCACAAATGACAGAAAATTTTAATGGTCTGACTTTGAAAAGAGCTTAAGGAGTAGCAATGATGTGATGGAACACCAGAAAACACATGAGAATCCCTGCAGTGAAACAACAGGCCCTTCGGCCCAACAAGTCCACACAATCCATCCAAAGAACACTCAAACCCATTACCCTCCCTTATATTTACCCCAACTACTAACCTACGGTATGGGTAATATATCATGTCCAGTTCACCTAACAGGCGTACCGTTTTGAGTTGTGGGATGAAATTTGAGGACCTGGAGGAAACTCACGCAGACACGTGAAGAACGTGCAAACTCCACACAGAGAGGCCTCCGAGGCTGGAATCGACGCCAGCCCCTCGTGCTCTGAGGCAGCACTGCTAAACACTGAGCCACCGTGCGTGGAGAGGCAGTTAATTTGCACTGTGGGTAGCAAGGGATTCAATTACTCATTCGCACGTGTGACAGCCCATTCAGGTGGAATCTGTTTCGCTTAGTTGTCTGCATTGTTGGCTTATAAAGCAGTGTGATGCTCGCAGTGTGTTTCCAATTCCTATCACTGTTTTGAGGTTAATTTAAAGGTTGTCTTCACTAAATATTCTCTGACCGGTGGGCTGGTGGTGCTCTGGTTAAATCACCACCAGCCTCTTCTTTCTCAAATGAAGGCAGCAGCCTCTGCGGCCTGGTAAGATGGTAATCGTGCAAACAATCCAGTGAGGTCGCATGTGAATGCGATATAGTGTTATTGCATCGAGAATTGAACTGTGTTCTTTCTTTCAGTAGGGGTTTACTTCATTGGATGTGTTTAATCTCTTTAATTGATCTGGTGTTTAATTGTTCAGTTTTCAATCACATCAAATTCAAAGACTTTTTCCCCTGATTCGGTACAATTAGAGGAGCCTGGTAGATATCCAGTAACTGCCCTGTTCTTGACACTTTTCTTTATTGTTAAGTGTGGATTTGTACTTAAATATATTTCGATGCATTCAGCATTTCTGAATGCTCTTCACGTCGAAATGAAGACCGTGTGAAGTGTATTCACTTATATCCGAGAAACAAAAGTCCTACAGTGAGAGCACAAGATTGTGTTCTCATCAGCGTGAACATGTTGATGGGACCTCAATTAATGGAACCTTATAAAGCATTTCCCACACTGTGTCATTAAAACAAATTATTGTCACAGTGAACCCGTTGGTGTACCAGGAGGATGGATGGCTGAAGTGCATCCTTTCCCCAATTCAGAACAAATGAATGGCCTCTCGCCAATATGAATTCGCTCGTCTTTCAGTAAGTTTGAGAAATGAAAGAGCAGGTGAATAGTCTCTTTCCAGTGTGAACTCTCTTGTATTCCAGCAGATTGCCTGAATCAATTAATGACTTCAAATCACAGCGGACGAATGATCTCCACGCTGTATGAACTCACTGTTGTTTCAGCAGACTGAATGACTGAATGAATCCTTTCCCATTCTTCGAACAGGCGAACGGTCTATGTCCACTGAGTTCACAGATGTAAAGTGAGATCAAATGACGGCCTGAACCCACTCCCTCTGTGAGAACACTTGAATGGCTTCTCATCAACGTGAACACATTGATGGTACAGCAGATCGTCAAAACTTTTAAAGCGTTTATTATACTCTGCATCATTAAATGGTTTCTTCTCCGTGTGAACCCACTGGTTAGTCAGCAAGTTAGAAAACTGAGTAACTCCCTTTCCACACTCAAAACAGTTGAATGGTTTTTCCCCGGTGTGGTTGCACTGATGAATTTTCAGGGCAGACAAGTAATTGAATCGTCACCTCATTACCGCAGTTTCTCTCCAGCGCCCCTCCAATTATGTCTCGATAGTTCAGAATGTGAATGCTTCCACTCCACTGTGAATGTAACTTTCTGCTTTCATTTTCAAAGGCCGGTGAGGTTCAGGCTACATGGAACAAAGCAACTCCATCAAATTCTGATGTGATGCTTCGTTTCAGTTTCCCAAATGCAAATCCTCATCTTTGATACCCGTCAAATAAATCCAGAAATATCTCAGTAAGAGAGAACTCCTTCGAACACCAAAGCGTATGATTTTTCATTCTTCGTCGGATGTAGGTATTCCAGAACAGGTCAGCATTTATTGTTCATTTATGATTTGACTGGACAAGGTGATGATGAGCTGCCTTCTTGAACCATCGTTTCCGTGTGCTGTCGGTAATCCCAAATTATAGGGAAGTGAAATCCACAGTTTTGACCCAGTGATTCTGGAGGAACGGCAATATATTTCCAGAGCAGGATGGTAGGTGGGTTGGAGATCTTTCCTATCTATCTACTACCCCTTTCCTTTTAGATGGATGTAGTTGTGAGTTTGTAATGTATTGTTTAAGGATCCTTGGTGAATATCTGCAGTGCATCTTATGGATGGTGCAGACTGCATGTCTGAGTGTTTGGTTGTGGAGAGAAAGGATGTTTGTCGACGTTTTATTAGTTGTGTGTTGCTGCTCAATTCAGTTTCTCTGTTCTGGACGGTGTTGAGCTTTTCAGTATTGCTGCAACTGAAGTAAGGAATCGTCAAGAAGGTTGTGGTTTAAATGTCTCTTGCAACTCAGATGCTGACTAATCTGCTGTGCTTCTCCTGTGCATTGTTTCTTTAACACTGCAATCATCCAGACGAACAGGAACTATCCCATCATGTCTCGTTCTGTATTGTAAAGGAGTAAACAGTTGGTCGGGAAAGAACAAAAGAAAGAGAAGAACATTTGGTCAATTAGGAGAATAACGCTGTCGCTCGGAGAGTGAACAACTGTTAATGGAGACTGCCGGTGCCAAATCATAGGTGGCGTGTAATCGCAGGCTATGTGTCAGACAGGCTTGAGGGTGTCATGAAAATCCCTGATTATGTCCCTTTTTTTGCCACAATGCTATATGGCTGCTAAAGTTAGCTTCTCAAAGACATTGTGACTTTCACTGCACCAAAGAAGGACTTTCGGCCCATCTTGCAAATGTCCATCATGAAGCAACGATCCATTCTCATCCCGTGTTTTTCAGAACTTGGTCTGGATCCTTAAGCGCTATGGTACTCCAAGTGATCAACGAAATATTTTCCTAATTTCACCACCTCCAACGAAATACTGTTACCAAACATATATTCTCCTCCCCGCCCTTGTCCGCCTTTCCCAGGAACCATTCCCTCCGTGGCACTGTGGTGCAGTGTGCCTTCTCTCTCAACACCTCCCCCAACAGCCCCATGGAACCTTTCCCTAAAATCGCGGAATATGTGACTCTTCCTTTCATAGAACATGAGAACGAGGAGCAAGACTATGTCATGCGGGCCTTAGCGACTGCTTCGCCGTTCAATAAGATCATGCCTGATATTTCCATGGACATACATCCACTTAACCAACCTCTGAAGATAATCATTACTTCCTTTATTGTTCAAACAAAAATCAGCCCTAGCTTAAAAAAAAACATTTATTGATGTAGCATCAATTACTTCGTTGGGAAAGCAGTTCCATAGAGTAACATCCCTCTGGTTGAAGAAATTCCTTCTCATTTCCAGACGTTTCGTTACCCTGCTGGGTAACATCTTCATTGTGCCTTCGGGCGACGTACTGTTCATGATTTCTGCTTTCTATTTATATGTTTGGGGTTCTTTGGGTTGGTCGTGTCATTTCCTGTAGTGATTTCATTTCCTGTTCTTTTTCTCAGGGGGTTGTAGACGGGGTCTACCTCGTTTTGATAGATTTCCTGTTGCAATGCCATGCTTCTCGGAATTCTCGTGTCTGACTCTGTTTCACTTGTGCTCGGATGGATGCGTTGTCCAAGTCAAAGTGGTGCCTTTCCATATCTGTATGTAAGGATACCAGTGAGAAAGGGTCACGTCGTTTTGTGGTTAGTTGATGTTCATATATCCTGGTGTCTCGTGTTCTACCTATTTGTCCACATGCAAAACATGATGACATTTACAAGATACTGTGCAAGAACTGTAACAAACATTGCATTCGACAAACACAACAGTGGACTGAGACAACATGTCCATCCTAGGACAAGCCAAACAGATACATCCAGAAGAATTCGTCAAAGCATGGCATTCCGACAAGAACTCTACCAACAAACACTTCGATCTCGACGCCATCGACCACCCCCTGAGGAAAAAGAACAGGAATGATATCACCAACGGAAATGACATCATCAAGGCAAAGAAACTCAAACATATAAATAGAAAGCAGGAATCATGAACAGTGCTTCGCCTGGAGACCCACTGAAATTTTTAGCTAGTAGGGTGATGAAACGTCTGGTAATGAACTTTCCAGTTCAATGACCAAACCGACATCTAGTTTAATGACCTACTCAAAGAACTTAATAACGTTTGTGAGTCTCGACCTCACATTCACAAAACCGGCTTGACTTTCCCTCATAAACTTATTCCAATCGAGATGATTACAAATCTTATCTCTTAGAACTTTTCCAACACTTTACCCACAACCAACGGGAGGGTCAATGGTCTATAATTTCCATGGTTTTCTCTACTTCCCTTCTTGAATGAGGGAATAACTTTTACTATCCTGTAGTGTTCTGGTACTATACCTTTGGACAATGACAACATAAATATCAAAGTCGAAGGCTCGGAAATCAGATTCTTGGTTTCCCAGAGAATCTGAGGATAAATCCCATCTGGCCCACGGGAATATATATATTTACACATTTTCAGAGTTTGTAACACCTCGCCCTTGGGAACTTCAATCCGATCTCGTCTAGTAGCCTGTTTCTCAGTATTGTCCTCGACAACATTTTGTTTTTCCAGTGCGAATTCTGACGAAAGATATTGCTTTAGCGCTTCCCCCATCGCTTCTGACTCCAGGTACTACTTTTCCAAGACTGTCCTTCATTGGCCATATTTTATTCCATTCATTGTTTTAATCCTTACAGACCTATGGAAAACTTTAGGATTTCCCCTTATCCTATCTGCTAACAAATTCTCAGCTCCCCTCCTGGCTCATCTTCAGTCTCTCCTCAGGATTTTCCTGTTTAACTTGTAACTCTCAATGGCCCGAACTGAGCCTTCACAACTCTTGCTAACACAAGCCTTCTTCATCTTAACAAGAGATTCGGCTTCCTTAGTAATCATGACTCCTGCGCTTGACAATTTCCTCCCTGTCTGACAGGTATATAGTTATTAAAGACACACAGAACCTGCTCCTTGAATCAGCTCCACATTTCTATTCTGCCCATTCCCTGCCGTTTCCATGCCCAACCAGTGCATGCGTAATCTTATCTAATCGCATTGCAATTTTCTTTCCCCCAGCAGAAACGCTTGTCCTCCGGTGTATTACTATCCCATTGAAAAACTCAAGTAAACATAACTGAATTTTGGTAACTATTACCAAAGTGCTCACCTACCGCCAAATCTAACACCTTGCCGTGTTCATTACCCAGTATCAAATCTAATTTGGCCTCTCCCTTTGTTGGCCTGTTCCATTGCACAGTATTTGAGGAATCTATCGCAGATACTCAATACTCTCCTCGTCAGGGCTACCCTGACTGAGCTGCTTCGACCGATTGGCATGTTGATTAAAATCCGCATGATAATTGCCATACCAGTTTTTCAGGTGTTATTTATGCCTTTGTTTACTGCCCTCCCCAATGTGATCTTAAAATATGGAGGCGGATAGACTCAGACAATCAGTGACATTTTCTTCTTAGAACTTCTAATTTCCTCTCAAATGGATTCAAACTTATTCTCCATAGAACGTATATCATCTGTCAGCATCGGTCTGAGGTTGTCCTTGAATGTTTGAGCTTCACCACCTTCCTTACCATCCTTTCTGTCCTTCCAAATTGTCTCATGCCCGTGAATATTTACCTCCCAGTCTTGACTATGCTGTCTCCATGCCTCTGCAATGTCTACTAAATCGTATTTGTTCGTGATAATTTATGCCGATATATCCCCAACCTTCTTCCAAAATGTACGAGCATTCAGGTATAGTGCCGTTATGGTCGCTTTCTTACCCATTGATTAACAACATATCTGATAATATCTTCGACGCTATCCTTTCTTATTGCTTCTTGCTTCTTCTCACTTGTCCATTTCTGACCTCCTTGCTTAGTACACAAGTGCTCTAATACACCTTCCAGGTGAAGCAACACTTTCCCTACACTTTGCACAATCCAGTCTAATAGATTCACTGCTCTTATTGTGGTCGCCACGACCTTGGGAAATGAAGTGTGGACTGAATGACCGTTTTGCAGAATACAAAGTTCTATCGCCAAATATGTCCCTGAGCTTCAAGTTGACTGCTCCTTTCGCACAGAACCATGTTTCCTAGACAACGTCTCTATCTCAGGCTTACTGCAGTGTTCCACCAGAGCTCAGCGCATGCTGTAAAAGCAACAGACGATATTCTGCTTGAGGACCCCGCAACCCTCCATATCAATTTCAGTCATTTTAGAGGCCTGAAGTCTCCCATGTCCTGGCCCCCGACACACCCCCAGGCCTAGTTATAGCAAAGCAGCCATTATACACTACCTATGGTTAGTCATAAACAGTCTCCGTGAACAGTTATTAATGCTCCAAACAAATCATTATCAATTTCTATGCCCAACTGTTAGTTTCTCTCTTTCGGCTCTATCCCAACATCTTGTTTCCTCCTAATTACTGCGCCCCCACATATCTTCTGCATGTATACGAAACTTTTACTGGAAACCATCAGTGCTAAGGACGGCGTCACTGGACCTAAAATATTAACTCCGATTTGTCTTTCCAGCATCTTTTGGTCTTGCCCCTGAGGAAGCTTGATACTGTGCTTGTGTAATGACCCCCTGCACATAAGACAGAACTGTGTTAATCCTGAAAAGTTCTCTTTTTGATGAATCCCATTACAATGTGAGGCATTGGCATCGACTTCGTAGGTCAATAAATATAGAAATCATGTGCTTGGGATTTGTGCCGGAGTTCTGTTCTGGATATGATAAACAACAGAGAGAACAATCTCCGTCATGTCAGATGTGAACAGATAGGAATCTCCACAAGAGGAGGAATAAAAAGAATGTTTTTCAGTTAGAGAAAATTCAAACCATTTCTCACTGTAATAGTCTGTGGCTATCAAGGCACAATGTTTTATAACCACAAAGGCTGAATACAGCGTTTTCGTGTTAAAATATCTGAATGATCTCCTTCCAGTGTGACAGTACAGTTGTGTTAGCAAATGGGATAACTGAGTGAATCACTTTAATTTTTCAGCTAGCGAACATTCCTCTTGTGGGAAGATATAGGGGCAAAATGCAGGAATAGGGATGGAAAGGTTCTGAAGAAGTTTGACATAGGGACTGAGGAAGTGTTCGTGGTTCTGACCGACTTGACGTGGGCATATTCCCAATTCATGACGCACTTGCACCTTATGTTCCTCTCTGTGACAAGGGTGGAAATTACAGGTGTTCTGAGCAATGTTTTACATTCCCCTTTCGGTTTGTACTGGATTGGACTAATGCAGTTCCACTTTTCAGCAAGATTGGGAGAGATAGACCAGAGATTCACACAGCAGTGAATCTCACATCAGTAAAAGGGAACCTTTTGGAGCAAATCCTGAAGGAGAGCGTTAACTGCCACTTGTCCAGGCAAGGTTTCATCAGGAAGCGTCATCACGGTTTTGTTACAGAATGTCATGCCTAACAGATTGGATGAAGTCTATTTGATTGGCAAGTGATCGGGTTTTTTAACGAGGGCAGTAAAGTTGATGTTGTTTGTGTGGATTTCAACATAGCCTTTAACACGACACCACACTGGAGACTGGTAAGAGGATAAAAGTGAAAAGGGATTAAAGGTCCCCTGGCAAGTTGGAGCCAAACTTCATTTGGTGGTGGTAGGAGACACAGGATGGTGATGAAGGCTTTTTGTGTGATTGGAACTGGTAATCAATGGTGTGACACAAGGATGAATGCTGGGTCCCATGTCGTTTGTGAATGTGTGTAAAGAATATAGAACAGGTTATCGGGAAATGAGAAGCAGAGTTGTCCATGATACGAATATTAGCAAAGTGGTTAATAGTGAGGAAGAAGGTCATAGGATGGAGGAGCTCAGAGATGGATTTGTCAAATGTCAAATTCAGATAGGGGATGTTGAAACTAACCATGAAAAACATGAGGTGATGCACATTGGAAGTAACACTTCAACGGATGACTCAATGAAAGGCAGGACACGCGGAAACCCAGAGGAACAGAGAGATTTTGCATGTTGGGCCACATGTCCGTCAAGGCAGCAGAACATCGTGACAATCACAACTTTATCAGTCAAGGCAAAATTTATACAAGTCGACAAGATGGTGAAGAAAGTACTTGGCAAGCTTTTTGTCATTCGTCAGAAAGTCGATTATCCAAGTTGGAATGTCATGTTGTGACGATATAGAGCATTGGTGAGATCACACTTAGAATACTGCTTGCAATTATGGTCAACTTCTACAGGAAGGATTTTGTGAAAATTGAAACTGTACACGAATGATTTACAAGGATGTTGCGGGGACCTGAGGGCTGGATTTAAGCGTGGAGATGGGGTAGGCAGGAGCGTTTTAGCTGGAATGTTCCAGGCAGCGCGTCACGTTCTCACCGTATATAAAATCTTGACGGGTATGGATAGACAACTGACCTAAATCGTTTGCACAGAATGGTGAAGTTAAAAACTAAGGGCACAGGTTTATGGTGACAGGCACTGAGACACACTAAATCAGTTATAGAGCGTGACAGAATGATGATTGATTTCCAACAGGCATTGCTTCAGGTCAGTCTTCGGTTTTAAAAATAAACATTCTTTTCCGTGAAAGTCATTTGGTAGTGAAGTCGTGAATTGAACATTAGGGGTACTAAAATTGACTGATGTACCGATGAATAAGTGAGTGTGTACAATATTGTCCAATGCACTTTGAAATGGAGAATGCCATATTTATAAGGAACAATCAATAACGATCATTTAAATTAAATGTGATGTTGCAGGACTCTGAAATAAACACCGAACTGGCTGTGCTGGGATATGAGTCACATTGACTTGTCTGCAGGATCATCAACTGATTCGGAAGGCATCATGATATGTTTCATCTGTTCAGCAGTGGCGGAGCCAATATATATTCCTCCATTCCTATCAGCAATTCACAAGGTGAGCATGCATTGCCCGATCGAAACATTCTAGTTCATGAAACTCGTTTTTCTTTTCAGAATCAGAATGTAGCAGTTATTAAACTGCAGCTTTCTCTTTTCCTTTACCATGATTAATATTCAAACGTTCAGTTGAACTGACAGAATGCTGAATTCTGCAAAAATTATTTCTTTTCTTTCAGACATTCAGTCTCTGCAGTTTTCATTTCTTTAGTGATCTGAATAACCTGATATTTATGGGGAAATGAATATTGCAGTTTGTCTCACATGCGACAGAAGAATCAACTGAGTGGTGACAGGTGCAGCTTAATTTTCCTATGCAGTTGAGCTGAGGTGGTGTCGAGTTAAAAGCGTGGATCCGGAAAAGGGCATCTGGTAAGGCAGCATCCATGGAGTAGGAAAGTCGATGTTTCGAGCATAAGTTCTTCGTCAGGAATGTTGGAAACATTGACACTCCTGGTCCTCAGATGTTGCCTAACCACTGTGCTTTCTAGCGCCATCCTTCCTGACTGTCATCTCTCGCATCTGCAATCCTCGCCTTCTCCTCAGGTGTGATAGTTTTGGATATTGTTCCTGTGATCTAATAACATGTTCGTAATTATAGGTTTGATATGTGGTTGGGAGCTCATCATTGATGCAATTCATTCTCCCCCTCCCAATCTGCCAAGCACATGCAGGTCCTGCGCCTCCTTCATTGACATTCCCTAAACACCTGATGACTGAAAGAAGAAGGCCTCATCTTCCTCTTGGGACCTTGATGACACATGGGATCACCAGTAATCTCATTCGCCCTTCCCTCATATTATTCTACTTTCATGATTCCAACTCGGCATTGCCCTCATGACCTGCACATCACCTTTCCAACCTATCCGCTCCACCTCGTGTCAGAACCAGTATCTTATTCGCCACCTTTATCTTCTCATCGCATTCTCAGCTATCATGCGCCCAAACCCCCTAAACCGCCCATTTATCACTCAGCCCCCACGGCCACGAACATCATTCCTGATGAAGGGTTTATGCCCGAATCATCAACTCTCCCGCTCCACGCATGCTGCCTGACCTACTGTGTTTTCTATCACCACACTGTCCACACTGAGTTCTAACATCTGCAGTTCTCACTTTCTCCACGGGGCAGTATTGTGTAAAAGTCATATTATTGGAAAAGTGCAGTTTCTGTGGTTTTCTAAGTTGTTAATTTCATTTGCCCAATCGGCTCGAGCTGGAGTATTGTGTGGCTTTCTGCAATTATCATTACAGCAGGGATGTGATTGCATTGGTAACGGTGCAGAACAGATTTACCAGGATATTGTCTGTTCGAAGAGTTTCACTTATGAAGATAGTTTGGACGGACTGGGCTCTCACAAAGATGTTCTCTTCTTTAAGAAAAACGGAGCTGTTCTTTTCCTCAAGGATAATGTGACTTGATATCTTTTTTTATCAAAGGCGTTGTAAAACAGTTCAGGCTCCGAATCGGATGAAGTGTTACAGAGATAAAAGTGTTCGCTGAGAGGCCTTTCGTTTCTCCGTAAACAGCTGAGGCTTAAGGCCAAAGATTTTATGTTTTAGAAATGAACTGTCTAATAGAATAGGAGTGGTCATTCTGGAAAGCTGAATTCCGGTTTTGAGATCCTGCAGCAGTGGTGCACTAACTAATAATCTCTCTCCTTCTGCCCTTCTAGTTTTTACCTATAAGCTTCTGTTTCATTTTTACTGTGTTTAAGGTTCTTGTTTTTTTAGGATTGTTGTGTATTTTCAGAACAGCACAAGTAAGTCTACTTTGGATAGACTGAGTTCTGTGGGTATTCTATATTCAGTTTTTTGTTTTTCAATCCGTCATTTTGTGAATAATTTTTGTAACTAGCTTCCTCGAGTAATTTTCACTATACACTTAAAGAAAAAAAATATAACGTTACGGTCTGGGTTGTCTGCTTAATAACATTTTGAATCGTTTAGCCTCGTCCATAATAAATTGGGAGGTAGTTGATGGATTACAAGAGTAACTGATAGATGCTTGCGTCTTTATTTCGGGTGTTGATTTGGATTGGGGTAGACATTGCCGAGGAAAGCAATGTCTCATTTAGGTACAAAGAGTTGTCTGGCTATGGACGATGTAAAGTTGGTAATCTTACATTAAATAATTCAGGCCTGGCGTCTGGAATTAGCAGATATGCTGGGGTTGTATTTGCCGATTTCTGTGAGGAAAGGAGAGATAATTCCCGCAATAGCTCAGAATTTAACTAAGCTGGAAAATCCATAAGAATCTGTAGAGATGGTTAACATTTATTTGAAAATGAAGCAGCTTGAGTTAGACGCGAGAGATAAGGAAAGGACACCAGATTTGAAGCAGTTTGAGATACGATTCGAAGGAGAGAGAGGGAAGAAGAGAAAGCAGCAGAGCACAGAGAAAGGGACACAGGGTTTGAACTTCAGAAATTGGCAATTATTAAAGGAATTCACCTTAAAAGGCAGGTGATAAAGGCTGAAGATAAGCTTAATCTGGAAGAGCATATTGTTCAAACGGCAAGGTTAGCAGCTGAAATGGCTGATTGTTATGAAGTGGTCAATAAAACAAGGATGGTCTTCCAGAATCATTTTAAGTCTGAGGCATCGAAATTGGGGCGAAGAGAAATCCTCACGTGGAAAGGGAAAGTTAAATCTCTGTGAAGATCATTAGGATAACTTATCACAGGTTAAATAGGGAACTCTTGAAGGGAACAAGATCTGAGGATTTCATTACAATAAAGTAGGCCACATGAAATCAATTTTGGAGGACTAGGGGAAGCACTGGAAAGTCAGATGCAGGAAAACGAAACAAGCCTGGATTTTTTTGGCTTGGCAATAGAAAGCACAGTGGAGGGTGGAAAGCTGCATCAGAGTGCACAAGCCGATCGGAGGTTGGAAAGGGGAAAGTGCCAGATCTGCTTTAAAAATATACCTGCAAAGGTAAAGTTTATTTACCTTGGCCAGGAGTAGCAGATAGAGAGATAACAATATTCAGGGACACAGGATCGTGCCTGTCTGTGATACTGAAGGAGCGGAAAATATGTGGTCCTGAAGCACTATGTGCACGGGAATTCATGGTGGGACGAAAAATTGCTCAGTTATGTAGAGTGAGGCTAGGGTGGGCAAAAATGAGTGGAGAATTTGTGGTGGGAGTTCTGGAAAAACTCTCAGCTCCAATAATACAATTTGTGCTTGCAAATGATATAGCTCAATCGCCGGTAAGCGTGCTGCCTAATCCAGTTGAAAAACCAGTCGAGATGTCCGCAAGTGCAGCATGCAGGAAGTTTCTCAAGGAATTTTCCCAGATTGTGTCTGAACGCGATCACAGAGTCACAAGCTGAAGCAGGATAAATCAAAAGGCAGGGATAAGGAAGCTGAAATATGATTACAAAATATTTTTAAAATCAGATCAGTGGGACACAGCAGGAGACAAGCGTTATAAATGCAAGTATATTCAGCTCTGCTGTGCTGCTGACTTACAGCAGAAAGATGAAAAATTAAAGCAGTTGAATCAGAAGACCTGTACCTGGAAGGAGAGTGAATTCATCCCCGTGTGATATTACTTAGTAAATGATATGTTAAGGAGGAAATGGAGAGCAACACATATTCAAGCAAGTGAGAAATGGGCAGAATTTATTTTCCTGTAGGGTACAGAAAAGTGGAGCTGCGAGTGCCGCATGTGCCACAAATTGGAGGTTACTTAGGCGTGAGGAAAACGGAGGCTAAAATACAAAGACATTTTTACTGGCCTGGATTGCAGGGGAATGCATTTGAATTTTGCCAGACGTGTCATACATTTCGGCTAATAGGAAATCCATGGGAAATAACAAAGCCTGCACCTTTAATACCTACTCCAGCGTTCGAGGAATCTTTCTTAAGTGACTTCATTCATTGTGTAGGTTCCCTACATCCAATAAGCGATGGAATAAGTATTAATTAACAGTAATGGATGTATTGACGAGATTTCCAAATGTTGTTCAATCGTACAATATGACATTTAAAAGGACTGTGGAAGAGGTACGATTTTTTTTACAAACGAGATTAAGACTACCATCAGAGATACAATGAGCTCAAGGGTCAAACTTCACATCTAAACTTTTCAAGGAGTATATAGATAGCTTGGAAATAAAACGATTCAAATCTACTGTGTACCATCCAGAATCACAGGGTGCACTGGAAAGGTGAAGTCAATTATTAAAGACTATTTTGAGGTTTTATGGTTCGGAGGAGCCAGATTATTTCCATAAGGGAGTTGCGTCAGTGCTGTTTGCGATCTGAGATGTACCAAAAGAATCCACCAAACTAAGTCCGTCTGAAACCAATTGTGGGCATAAAGTAAGAGGACCATTAAAATTTATTAAGGCAAAATTAGTAAGTCAGATTAGAGAGACCACGCATTTGGACGATGTAACAAATTTTAGAGTTGGCCTAAATAATGGGGAGTTGTCAGGACAATATTAAAAAGTATCACAGCAAATGGTGAAGCAGGAAGTGTATGAGAAATCAAAAAATCACAATTTTGCCACTCGGAATAATGAATTTATTTAAATTTCATTAATCGGTGAAACTTTAAAGTAAGGTTTAGAAGACCTTATTTAATTGAGAGGAACTTGAGTGAGGTTAGCTACTTGATAGGGACTCCAGGCATGAAGGAATCTCACAGAATGTGCGATGGGAATATACTGTGACGGTATTTTGGCAGAGAACGAACACAAGAGGAGAATGTGTTATTGACTACGACACACTGGGAAGAACCAATGTCAGGGAATTCTGCATTGGACGTTCCTGAAAGAAAATTGGACAATGCAAAAGTTGTCTAATATTGGTAAAGTTATTCAGTTATCTTCCAGAAGAAAATAGAAAGTTATTACTCTTGCATGGGGAGATCTGTTGAAATATACTGGGTATTAATAATCTAATTGTAGATGATGTAAATATAGGAGATGCTGTTCTGACTTTGTAACATCCTTGCAGGCATAACCCTTTAAAGTTGTACAAGTTCATAAGGAGATATCACGTATGCTCCAAAATGGCATAACCGAAGTGAGTGTCAATGAATAGAGTTCACCCATCATCATGGTGCCAAAGGCAGAAAAGACCCAACAGTTATGTGTGGACTACCACAAAATCAATGTTGTTAGAAAGACTGATGCAGATACATATCTGCAGCTGGAAGACTGTGTGGAAAAGATTGGAGGAGCAACTTGCATTTCCAAGTTGGACTTCCTCAAAGGTTACTGGCAGTGAACTTTGTCAGAAATATCAAAGGCAATTTTATAACGCCAAAAGGCCTGCAGAAATGTAAACTAATGCCGTTTGTACAGAAACCACCAGTCATATTTCAGAGGTTAACTGACAATTTAATTGGCGGATATGCAACTGTGTCGTGTATATTGTGCCTCGTGACTAAGAGTCTCTCATGGATTGAATATTTACAGCATTTATAGGGCTTGTTTGATCGAATTCGGAAGTCAAACTGGTATGTAAACCTAACTGAAAGTGAATCTGCCAAAGCCAAAGTCACCTTCCTGGGATATGTCATTGAAGACGGGCAAATAGCCCCACGGGATGCGAAATCGTAAGTTACAGGGGACTTTTACACATTGTTGACGAAAAGAGCAGTACTACGGTTCCCGGATAGAGTGGCTTTTACTGAAAGTTTGTGCTGAATGATACCAATGGGACTGTTCCACTCACCGAATTGTTAAAAACAGACAATAAATTTCAGTGAACACAAGACTTTCAAAATGTATTTGACAGCCTAAATACTTTGTAAACCATTGCCAAAGTGTCAGCAACATCTAATTACACGAAGGCTTTCCAGGTGCCTATCGATGCCAGTGATGTGCGTGTCTCTCTTCTTCTGCCCCTTTAATTTCGACCTGTAAACCTGTTTCATTTTTCCTCTGTGTTTATGGGGTTTAATTATCAGGACTGTTGTGTATTTTCGGAAAAGCATAATTAAATCTATTTTGGATAGCTGAGTTCTGTGGGTATTCTATATTCTGTTCACTGTGTTTCATCGCTTAATATTGTGAATAATTATCTCTCTGTTTTAAAAACTGGAAGTCAACCTAGCTAAAGTATTCCGAGTAAATTTTACTATATATTCACCAAAACAAATAACGAAGTTACGCTCTGGATTGCCTGCATAAGAATGTTTTGAGTGGTGTGGCCTAGGCAAAACGGAGGTTGTTTTTCTCAGAGCAGAGCTGATTGTGAGGAGACATGATCGACGTCTCCGAAATAATGAGGAGCATGGAATGACAGATTGAAGGACACATTAGCTCTTGATCGATCACCAGGGTTTGTAGATTTCAGATAGGATGCAGAAAGCTTTGAATAGACTGGTAGGAAAACTTTATCAGTCAGCGGTGTTAGAGTCTGGAACTGACTCTCTATAAAGATCATTTGGACAGTTAACCCTTCATTCTTCTCTGATTCCACTGGCCAAAGAGTTTCGAAAAGTTCTCAAAGCCGAGCATTCCCGCGAGCAACAGTTATTCGATCGGTGGCTTTATGAAATGGAATTGTGCACATGAGTAACACGCGTGACTATTCGGCTTCCCTCCAGTGATGACGCTAGAATATTGACTCTCATATTCTCGGGGACACTTAAGGAAGGCATTCTCGGTCCTGCAGATAAGGAACTAATACCTTATTTTGGTTTCGGAAAAATCAGTTTTCATGCTTATTATAAGTCTGCGCTATTCCCAAGCCAGGTAGGATTCGAACCTATAATCTCCTGACCTGTAGTCAGTCGCGTCATCCATTGCGCCACTGGCCCAACGCATGGGGGTGACCTTAAGAGCCATGATGTTAACACGGACACGGCTAATAGCAGTCATGTTCACCAGTTGAACAAGCGATAAAGATAATCATTGTCACTGCTTCAGTCAAATCTTCTTCACCTTTCAAAGCAGTGAATTTTCCCAAAAAAACACATATGTCCTCATGAAGCTTCCATTCACACTCTGTCTGCTCAGTCATTTACTGTTGATCTGATGAATTTCGAATCTACTTCTTCAGCATAACTGACGTGAACGTGAGCCTAATCACCACATTGTATATACCAGTTAACTTTCAGAGATTGCGATTACAGTAACGACCTTTGCGAGTATGCAGTAAAGTGAATACTGTGAACTGAGCAAAAAAATCTCTTCATGGAAATTAATCCAGTGCAAAGTCAAAAATATAAGGATGGGCGGATGACGTAAAAAAATCCTCTGCTTCTCTTTGCACAGATGTTTCTCCAAGAATTGACTCTTTGAAGAATTCTTCTTTGTACTTTAGACTTTCCCAGTTGCAGATATTCCCTCAATCCACAAACAAGTATCCTGCTGAAAACTACTTCACTCAAGATTAAAATAGGTGACTATCTTTTCGCCCAGCTGTTGTCCCAATGTTCCCTGTTCCATGTCAATACAAGTTCTTGCAGGTGAAATTGGAGCTCCTAACCTGATGTCCCACAGCTTCTTGATAAGTGGGAATTGAAGCCGCTGACGTTAAGGCGAGAGCCTTTAGCCTCGATACTTCACGTGTCTTTGTATCATCAGAGAATGGCATTCCGGTGACCAATTGCATTTTCGCAGCCACATGCTCGCGCTCAATGCCATCACCATTTCCAATTCGTATTGGGTGCAGTGCGACTCAAATTCTCTGATTCCACGCCCTTGAACTGGGATTATATGATATGCCATTATATGATCACATCAATGAATGAGGAAATTGGTGAAGTAACCGATGTTAAAATACAGTGTTATTGAGAAATAAATTTCAGCAATATCCCATGACCCTTTGAAGTTTTATAGATATCTCGCAAATGTGATCTCCTACAACCTCAGTGTTGCAATCTCTACAGTCTCTTGGGACAAAGAAGCTAAAGATTCAACCGAATCTGAGTTCCCACATCTCAGTCACTGTTTGACAAGTATTCCTTTGTGCGAGTGGTTCTTTTCCTGGCATAACCTCTGCCACGATCCTTATTGCATTTTGCATCGTGCTTTTGCATGTGGCGCCAAGATCATAAAATGGTTCTTCCTTGGCATTGTCAACACAGCAAGTTCTGCTCGAATCACTGTGACACCAATCGGCATTTTTCCCGTTTTACTCCATGTAATATGTGCTTAGCTAACGCTGGGAAAATCAATCTTTTTTTTTACATAAGAATACTCTTTGTGGTGATAAGTTTCCTTCTTCAAACACCCGCTGTCTCACATCTTTGCGTTTAACATATCATAACCACCCTTTATCGGAGAAATCTCTCCCTCCCACAATAACTAACTCACCTAAACGTCCACCCTCCCATTTCACTGAGGTATTGCACAATATAATACTCACATTTACACTGTTCATTCTGTACTGCTGCGGTCACTGTTTTGGGTGAAAGTGCTCAATCCCATGTTCGGCATCTTCAAGCAATTCAATCCATGTAGATGCAGGTTTTCTATAATTAATCCTCGTGGAGCAGCTTTTACTGACACGGACAATAGATTACTGGAGCATCGGGATCAGTATAAGTGCACAGCGCAGGATTGAGCAAAAGATGTTTTATTGGAAACGGCAAGTTTCTGTGGCTTTCTCCAGTCGTTTATTTCATTCGTTCATTCGCTTCCCCCGAAATATTGCGTGCAGTTCTGCAACTCACATTACAGTAGTCATGTGATCGCACTGGAAACCGTGCTGAAATTGACCAAGTTGAAAAGTGTAGGTTATGAAGAAAGATTATTTTGACTGTGGTTGTTTTCTTAAGGCAGAGGAAACTGTGAGGATACATGGTTCATATGCACTAAATAATGAGCGACATGGACAATGCAGACTAAAAGAAACGTTTCCTCTTGACCGATCAACAGGGGCATAGTCTGAAGTTAAGAGGTGGAAAGGGTTGAGGAGATATGCAGAAAAATCTCATCAGCAAGCGTATGGTAGAATCTGGATTCACTGTATGAAGAGATGCACAGAGGCGAACTCACATCACCTTCAGAAATACACGGATCTGAACTTGAGTTGTGAATGCAAACAAGGGCAAGTGATGAAAATGAATAAAGATAGTCAAGCGATTGCATCTGACGAAAGCATGTATAACGACCTTGAGGGCTGTCATTCTACACATACGTGGTATTCGTGTAGCTGTCCGTCGGGGGCTAGCAGTTCCTTTTTTTTTGCTTCCTTCGCTGTGACCCGGCTTTGATTCTCAGTCCGTGAATTGGGGTTTGTTTCGATTCTGACAACGACATCAGCAAAAGCAGACCACCTGCAAGTGGAGTGTTTTTAGTACCTCGGATCAATTAATGACATCGAGAAATGAGAGACTACGTCCCAGCCTCTTCAATAAAGGGGGCGGTGCCTCGGCAGTCTCTGCTCATTCAAACAGTTCACTTTTCAATCTCCTAAGATTCTGATTCCGAACGATTTTCCCAAAAATGTCAAAGCTGAGACTTGGCTCTGTGTCTTGTTTCCTTCACAATCGCAGGTGCCACAGTGAACCTTGGAAGGTTGACAGGTGTAAAGGGCAGCGTGAGTGACGAATTCAGCTTCCCCTCCAGTGATGACTCTGGGATATTGACTCTGACGTTCACAGGGGCATTTAATGAAGGGACTCTTTTCCCTGCAGTTCAAGGTGCAAACCTCATTTCGGCTTCAGAACAGTCAGTTATTAGTGCAATAAAGTCAGCGCTGCCCACAAGCCAGGTTGGAATCGAAACTCCACTCAGCAGATCTGTAGTTAGGCATGTCAACCATTTGTGCCACTAGCCCGTTGTATGTGCTACATTGTGCGGTAAATTAGCTTATATGTGAATTTGAAGCCTGCCAGTCTTGCTTTTAAACCAAGTCGAAACCTTAACTACGATTTTTGTACCGCAACCAAGCGTATTATCCATTGTGACACTGCGCTTGCGCGTGCTTGAGGTGGGTATTCTGCAGAATTGTGATCTAAACATGGACATGACAATCGTACTCATGTTCACAAGTTGAATAACCAGGAAAGATAACCACTGTTACTGCTTCATTCCAATGATCCACTCATTGCGCAGCGGGAGGTTTTGTAACAAAAAGACATTCATCCTCATGAAACTTCCATTCACTTTGTGTCTACTCAGCCATTCAATGGTATCTCCGCTCATCTGATGAATTTCAAATTCACATCACTGATTTTGCTCCATCACTTTTGATAAACCAATGCCTAATCACAACATCGTATTCAAGCTAATTTTCGAAGTTTGAAAGTACTTTAACGACCTGTGTAAGTTTACAAGAAATTCGATAAAATGTAATGAGCAAAAAAAACCCTTCCTGCCAGAGCAGAGTTAGCTATTTGAGAAAGGTCAGAGAGCGAAAACATTACCTCCGTTTCTCCCAGTGCAGATGTCAATAGAAGCTGCTCCAGGTAAAGTTGGAACTACCGGTTTGATGTCCCAATGCTCCCAGCTTCGTGTCAATGGAGGCTGCTGCAGTTCACGTTGGAGCTCCCACCTGATGCCATGTATACCACGTCAATAGAATCTGCTCCACGCAATGCTGGAACTCCCAGTTCCCGGCATTTCAATTCACTCTATACTTTCAGCGAAATACTTCACACTCACTGATTTCATTACTGAACCCATATCTGCTGGCTCATCCCCATTCCCATTTCTAGTTTGATCTTCGTTGTTGCACCATACAGTTTCTCACATTCCAGGCCTGAAACCTGGCACTATATAATATTCCACAGCAGTGGTCACTTGCTTGTATGACGAAATCGGGGTTAAGAAACCGAAGGTAAACTACATTTCTTCTGCAGAAATACATTCCAGCAATTCCCTGCACTATTCCCTGACGCTTTCATTTTCTAGAGAACTATATCAATCTTTGCCTTCAACAAACTAAGTGATGAAATATCCATCGGCTCTGGAGATACCAAAGTTAACCATTCAGCCCACCATGAGTTTGCATGTCTCAGTTACTGTTTGTCAATTATTACTACTGTTCATGTAGTCCTGTTCCTAACATATCCTCTGCCACTATCGTTGCTGCTTTTAGCATCATGCTATTCCATGTGGTGCCGGTATCGTGCAAAGTTAGCACTTTGCGTAGTGGCAGCAGAAGGATCATCTCCAATTTGACTTCCAGTATTGTCACTTGTTACCGTTTTATGCAGAGTAAGACATGCTTAACAAAAGTAGGAGCGAATCAATCTTTTTTGACATGAAAATATTCGTCGAGGTGATGATTTTGCTCCTTCAAACCCTCGCCCTTTCATATCTCTGCTGTCTATGTCTCAGGATTCATACCCACCCATTCTGGGAGATTTCTCCCCATCCCACGATCAGTAACCCTGCTTTAGGTCGCTCCTCCAATTTTCCTGAGGCACTTGGCAATCAAGCACTCGCATTGACATTGTTCAGTCTGTGCAGCTGCCGTCAATGTTGTTGGGTGAACGCGACCAAATCCCACAATTAGGACCTTCAAACCAATCGATCCATTTCTATACTGCTGTTGTGAGATTAGTGCTCATGTAGCAATTTTTACTGACATGTACCGGAGATCACTAGAACATCATGCTCAGAAAAAGGACACAATGCAGTATTCAGCAAAGGGAAAGGGTGTTTTTTTTGGAAACGATCAGTTTCTCTGGTCTAATTTCAATGGAGAAGAGGAGATTGTGAGGAAACATGATTGAAATGTGCGAAACAATGAGAGATGAAGGCATATTAGCCTGAAAGAAATGGTATCTCTCGGTCCAACGGCATGTGGCGGAGACTAAATTTAAGATACAGAAATTTTCAGGAGATAAGCAGTAAAAACTTTATCCACCAGTGGTGGTGGATAAATCTGCAACTCATTGTGATGAAATCAACACAACCTTCTGAGGTATTCAGTCTGTGTTTGTCATGTAACGTCATACAAGGCAAAGAGATGGAAAATGGAATGAGGATAGTGAAGCGTTTGTTTCTGCAAAGAACGCGTCCAACACATTTGAGGGCTGTCACTCTACGTGCGTCTGACCGCTGTACTCGTCCCTGGTCATGTCGTGGTTCTGAATTGGCACTTTTACCACTGCAGCCCGGGTTCAATTCCCAGTAAGGGCAATTTTGTTCAGCATCAACAGCATGGGCATCTGTGATAGGATTCATTTCAATGCTTCTAATCAATCAATGTCTCCACGAACATCAGATTCAATGTTCCAGACTCTTAAAGAAGGAGAAGTGCCTCAGCACTCCACGAACCAACATGAGACTGAGATATTTATTTTGTTTCCTTGCCAATTCGAGGAACCGAAGCGATTGGGTCCTTGGCTCTGTGAAATTGAAAAGTGCCGATTCGCAGTGTGTGGGACTATTTCGTCTTCCTCACTTGTGATGACGCTGCGACATTGACTGTGATGTTCTCCTGGACGTGTACTGAAAGAGATTCTCGTGTCTGCATATCAGGAGCTCAAACTTCATCTCGGCTTCATAACAATGAGGAAGATTAGGTTGTAAGTGTAATAAATACCTGCATTAACCTCGAGCGAGAGAGGAATGAAACCTGCAATGTTCTGATCTGGAGTCAGGCACGTTAGACTTTGCGCCACTTGTCCCACATGTTCTTCACGCTTTCTCGCTTCGGAGTTGTGATGTTAACATGGACAGGAGAAATAGACGACCTATTCAAAAATTTAACCAGGAAAGAAAATCAGCACCACTGCTTCAGTCCAATCCTCCCCACTTCGTGTTTCAGCGCGATTCATAATGAAAACATATCTGTCATGATGAAGCTTTCATTCAGCCTCTTGTCTGTTCAGCCATTGAATGGGATCATCGGTGATCCTATAAATTTCAACATTAGTTTCCTGCTTTTCCTCTATAAATCAAGATAAACTCGAGCATAATGGCAACATCAAATAGAGTCATAGAGTCAGAGAGATGTCCAGCATGAAAACAGACCCTTTGGTCCTACTCGTCCATTTTGACCAGATATCCCAACCCGATCTAGTCCCATCTGCCATCACCCCGCCCATATCCCTCCAAACCATTTCTATTCGTATATCCATCCAAATGCCTCTTAAATATTGCAATTGTACCAGCCTCCACCATTTCCTTTGGCAGCACATTCCATGCACTTATCACTCTCTGTGTGATAACGTTGCCCCGTCGGTGTCATTTATATCTTTCCCCTTTCACCCAAAAACTATGCACTCTAATTTTGGACTCACAGACCCCAAGGAAAAGCCTTTTTTCTATTTATCCTATCTTTGACCCTCATAATTTTGAAAACCTCTAATAAGTCACCCCTCAGCCTCCGACGCTCCAGGGAAAACAGCCCCAGCCTGTTAAACCTCTCCCTATATTGCAAATCCTCCAACCCTGGCAAAATCCTCATATTTGTTTTCTGAACCCTTTCAAATTTCGTAACTTCTTTCCGATGGGAAGGAGACCAGACAAGCACGCAATATTCCAACAGTGGCCTAACCAATGTCTTGTACAGCCGCAACATTACCACCCAACTCATATATTCAATACTCTGACCAATAAAGAAAAGCGTACTAAACGCCTTCTTCACTATTCTATCTACCTGCGACTCCACTTTCAAATTAAATTTCAAATATCAGAATTCTATGAACCTGCACTCCAAGGTCTCTTTGTTCAGTAACACTCCCTCGGACATTAACATTAAGTGTTGAAGTCCCGTTATGATTTGCTTTCCCAAAATGCAGCACCTCACATTTATCTGAATTAATCTCCATCTGCCACTTCTCAGCTGATTGGCCGAACTGGTCAAGGTCCTGTTCTAACTCTCTTCGCTGTTCACTACACCTCCAAATAAATGACAAAAAGTAGAGGACCCAGCACCGATCCTTGTACCACTCCATTGGTCACGGGACTCCAGACTGAAAAACCATCCTCCAGCACCATCCTCGGTCCTCCCCTTTGAGCTAGTTATATACCGTTAATTATTGGAAGTTTAGTTTGCTGGAATGATGTGCGTGCGTTTTCAGGAAATGTAATATCATTACACGAGCTTGCTGCAATTTAAATAAATACGCAGTCAGTCTTTCAACCGGTGATCTTTCAACCAGTTTTCGAGGAGAAAGTGAGGACTGCAGATGCTGGAGATCAGAGCTGAAAATGTGTTGCTGGAAAAGCGCAGCAAGTCAGGCAGCATCCAAGGAGCAGGAGAATCGACGTTTCAGCATGCCAGAAACGTCGATTTCCCTGCTCCTTGGATGCTGCCTGACCTGCTGCCCTTTACCAGCAACACATTTTCAGCTTTTAACCAGTTTGCCATGGTAAAATAAACACACACCAGGTCAACCATACTAGTCTAATTCTTGTGTTAGGTGGCTTTCAATCTGATGTTAAGCTGACTGCTTTGTGATCTCTACTACCATGATGCTCTCCCGACGCCATTCCTCCTATTGTGCTCCTCTTGTTGGTCTTGCCATGACTGATCAAAACAGTGCTCTTGAAATCACTTCAAAAATCATTTCGCATTACAATGACACACTACATTGGAGTTGTGTAAATCCACTGTTATTTCTACCCTTTTATTTGATCATTATTGATAGATGAACTGCCATTAGCTCAACTATACCGCGAAGTTGTTCTGGTCTCTGTGGCATTCTTCTCGCACTGTCACTGCATTTTTTGTTCCTTCGCTGAATTTTTACAGTCGCGTTTGATATTCATTTAAGACATCGTTCCTCAGAACTGCAATTTTTCAATGGAGCAAACTCGCCAGCCTTTTCATTTAAAGTCCCCTCTAATGATATCAAAGGGGGAAAATGAGAGTTTCAGCAGCAGACGAAATGAGATTCGGACGAGTTATCAATGTCAGCGTGTGGGGCACATGTGATCATGGTGATGATAAGATCCAATAGCGCAACCCAGCAGCTTTCATGCTAACATTTGTTTGGTGTTAGCTGCACAAATTGCCAGAGTCATTTCCCTTAATTTCGCAATCTGTCTTTTTGTTTTTGGCTTTTCTTTTCCTCCTGTAGTTCTCATTTGATGGCAGTAACTCTGTCTGACGTTCAAAATGCCTACCATTCTTATACCCCAAAATCAGATTATCTCATTGGTTCGATGTTGGGAGAATAATAAATTCGAAATCGATTGGCTTTTAGTTTACAGAGACGTAATTGAATCTCGATGGTCAAAGTTGAATTTTCGTCAAAATGGCAACCAACTCAGGTACCTATTTCACAGCCAAATGTTATATATTTTCAATTTTCCAGTAAACTCTGACACTGTTCTCGTAAGCTGTCAGTGTAGAACAACATTCTACCTCTCTTCAAGGTACACCACACACTTTCACCTTCATAACCCTCTGCAATTCCACATCAGGCTGTAACTGCCCCACCACACGCAAAACCAGAAATGCAGACCTCAAACAAAGGACAGTTATAAGTGAATAAAGGAGTAGTAAAATGTGCCATGTCACAATCAAAGTGAAACAGGGGATAGAGAAAGATACTGGACTTGCCAGCACACAGAAAATAGTCAAGTATTTTGGAAGAATCTACATCATAGTCATGAGAATGATTTGATCTAATTTTTTTAGATAACATGGTGATGTAGTAGAACTGCATATTAACGCCAAGAGCAGTAGCCCGTAGTGTTTAGTGAAATGCAACACTGCTTCAGACTCTCTCATTCACTGTAAAATCCATATTTGTCAGTGGGGGAGTAAGGAGCGTTCGAATACAGAGAAAAGAAGTAGAGGAGTGGGAAGAGCACAGAGGAATGTTGGGCTGGAAGCAGTGGTGGATTAATGGGGTGTAAGATCATGGATGGATTTGAAAACAAATCTGAGAATTATAAAATCAGTGGAGAGTCATCCTGGGAACCAATGCAGATCAGTGAGTTTTATTTAGTCAGAACAGAAGGGAAGTCAAGGAGGAAATGACAAGCAGTTAGTTTAACATCTGTCAAATGAAAGCTTCTCAATGTTTTTTTTTTAATAAAGTTGTTGAGCAAGACACTTGGAGAAAGAAAATCAAGGGTATGACGAAAATTCAAGATACCTTGCGAAAAGGTAGTCAGATTTAACCAGATTATTGAAGTTCTTTGTGGAGCTATCGTGTGCTATTGGTAAATTGCCATTTACTGACCCATTCGTGAGGCTGTCAAACCTCACTTGAAGGCTCCCACCATCCTACTCACAATATACATTCCGATCCAGTTGGTGTCATCAACAAGTTTGGAAAAATTACAACAGGTCAAAATGTCCAAATCATGTATAATAGTTGGGAACAATTTGGTTCAAACATTGAATCATAGAATCCCTGCAATGCAGTCGCTGCAATGAGGCGCTCCACTCTCCCTATAATGCTGCATGTCACATGGCCAATCCACCTAGCCTGTGCATTCCTGGATATAATGGGCAATTCACCTGAACCGTGAATGTTTGTACTGTGTGCAGAAATAGCAGCATCCGCAGGAATCCCACGCAGACACTGAGAATGTGTACACTTCATGTTGGCAATCGCGTGACGGTGGAATTGAACCCCGGTCTCTAGCACTGTGAGGCAGCAATGCTGTCACTGATCCTTGTGCTCCTCCACCAGTAACAGAACACCAACCTGAGAAAAGTGCGCTTATTCCTACTCTATGCTTTCCAGCTGGTAAACAATCCTTAATGAATGCTGGTACGTTTACAACAACCACATTGTATTTCGTGAAGTTGTGTGGGACCGGGTGAAAAGCCTCCTGAACAAGCAAAACAGTGAGGTACCAACGTGAATTCCACTCCACAGGAGACGTTTCAGAGATCGCATAGCTTGAAAGATGACTCCCAGCGCATCCACATTCTCTCATTGTCATCCTCTTTCTTCAACATTTTGGGATGAAGCCTGTCTGGTCTAATTGACTCAAACTTTAGTCGACTTAACTTTTGAAGTACGACCTCTTTCCTGTTCTTATTTGTTTTGCCCCTTGTTTCATATTTTTGGGACATTTAATCTCCTGATGAAGGGCTTCTGATTGGATGTTGACTGACCGCCTTTGTTTTTCCAGTACCACATTATTCGACACTAATTGCAAGCATTTGCGATCCTCACTTTCTCCTTTTCCACAATCCTGACATTTGCAAAGTTTCTCACTGTGCTGATTCGCTTTGCGTCTTGCCAGGCCAGATGATCAGCTGAAGCCTCGCCCACACACACGTGCTCTGCTTCTCCCCACTTTCAACGAAGTTTGTACCTTTCCTGTTCAGAACACCATACTATTCAGGTTCGGATAAATGATGTGGCTCCGTCAGACTCTGCTGTGATCTTTGATCCAAATTTGCTGAGTGCAAATCAATCCTTCTAACACCGTGTAAAATTGATTTGAAGCATATAATTGTGAGAGAACCCATTCAAACATGCTCGGTCAAGTGCCTAAACAACTATTTATGTGGCTCAGTGTCAAGTGTTGCCTTTTCACATTCCTGTGAATCATTTTAGACATTTTGACAGATGGAAGACGGGGTATAATTATAATCTTATGTTGTTGATTTGGATATCCATTGCAATTACTTCATCATTTCCAGGTGTTTAACCTGTAACTCCTCACCTGCCAGTAATCTGGGACCACGTGAACTACGTGAACTGCAACAGTTCAATAAGATAAACCATCGACTTCTACATAACCAGTTGGAGATTGACAATATCAGCCAGTCTTGCTCATGAAAGGGCTGGAGAATGGGGTGAACTAATCTGCTTAGGAAACCAGCATGGCCACGATGCGCCGAATTACCTTGTGTTGCAATCATTCGGTAATTGTGACCAAAATTAAAGAAAAAAAGACTCACACAGGAGGCCATGGATCTGTTTCTGTATCCACCACTCAGTAAGAAAGCAGCTAATCGTTGGAACATCTGTACTTTTAGACTCAGTGCTGTGAGAAACACCTGCAAGAAAATAAGAGCAAAATACTGCAGTAGCTGAATTTTTTTTTAAATAAAACAGGCTATGCTGGAATAGCTTAGCTGGTCGGGTTTTATGTGCATGGAAAGAAGGTAGATGAATGTTTTAGCGTGCGCAGACAGACATCAGGAAATAAAAATGAAGCAGATTTTCTACACCCTTATGATCTGGGAAGCAGAAGGAAAATGGAATTGATTTGTGACAGTCACAGGCTTTGGGGATGGTAATTGGTGGAAAACTCATAAAGACACAGTCGACAAGAGTTATGGTAAAATGACAAAAAGGGGTATCTAAAATTCATCACTGTCAATCCAGGTAAGAAATTCAGAAGACACAAATATACCTTGGGTTGGGTTTGGTGTGTGTAAATACTCTCCTCTGAACTCACTAAAATGCAGTTTCATAAACCCTTCTCTACCATTCCAGGAGAGAAATTCACAACCATTGTGTCCTGGTCACAGTCTTGTTCCATGTACTCTGCTGTACTGTAAAGTTGGCAGGCGTTATCCCAAGTCCAAATGGCACTCCGTCAGCTCCAGTAACACCGGATCCATTGCTCACGCCAACTGAACATGCTTAAGAGAGGATAAAGCAAACATGACTGACAAGAGAAGTCAGGGAGAGCGCAGAAACAAAAGAAAAACACCATCTGGTATAGATTAGTGAAACCTAGAGCATTTGGTAGGGTTCAATAACGATCAGAGAACAACCGAAATGGCAAGATGAGTTATTAAGATTTAGGACGTAAGTGTGTGAAATTGAAATATAAAGAATGGTGCAAGAGTTTGTTCACATATTTAAAAGGTTACAGAGAGAATAGTAAGGTAAAATAATGACTGCAGATGGTGGAAACCAGATTCTTGAGTCGACTGGTGCTGGAAAAGCACTGCAGTTCAGGCTGCATCCGAGTAGCAGGAAATTCCGACGTTTCCGGCAAAAGCCCTTCATCAGGAGTACAGTCAGAGAGCCTGAAGGGTGGAGAGATAAATGTGAGGAGGGTGGGGGTGGGGAGAAAGTAGAATAGAATACAATAGGTGAGTGTGGGTGGGGATGAAGGTGACAGGGCAGTGAGGAGAATGGGGGAAGGTAGCTTCAGGGCAGAGGAAATGACCTGGGAGTTGCAGTGGAAGAGGACTCCCTGAGATTCTTGTACAGAGAGGTGGAAAATTTCTTCAAGGCAGGCATCCTTGCAAGAGGATTCGCAGTAAGGTTAAAGTCAACTCGGTAAAAACAATTACTGCAGATGCTGGAAACCAGATTCTGGAGTAGAGTGGTGCTGGAAAAGCACAGCAGTTCAGGCATCTTCCGAGGAGCAGGAAAATCTGACGCTTCGGGCAAAAGCCCTTCATCAGCAATTCAGTCAGAGCGCCTGAATGGTGGAGAGACAACAGAGAGAAGAGTGCAAATTGGTGCACTGGAGAAGACGTAATGGGGAAAAACGAAATGGTGCAGTTTAACAAGTACTTTGCATCAGTTTTCACAGTGGAAGACAACAACAAAATATGTGAATTAATAGACACGTAGGGAAGAAGTGAATGAAATGCCAACAATAACCAGAAGATGCTAGGGAAGCTGCAAGGTCTGAACGGATTAAGTCACTGAGACCAGATGGACTGCATTCCTGATTTCTGAAGGAGATTGCTGAGGAGATTGTGGAAGCATTGGTCGTGATCAGTCAGAAGTCATCGGCGTCAGGGTGGGTCCAAGATGAGTGCAAACTTTTAAATGTAACACCCCTTCTGAAAGAAAGAGGAGAGGCAGACACAGACTACTGTCGGCCATGCTAACGACAGTGTTGCACAGTATTTGGAAATGGATGGTAAAATACAGCAAAGTCTGCATGTCTTCATCAAGTCGACGTCATGTCTGACAGCTATGCGAGATCTCTTTGCGGAAGTACCAAGTCAGTTCGGGAAAGCAGAGCCAGTGGGCGTGATCTAATTCAAAACTCATAAGTCATGTAATAAGGTGCCATACAGCAGACTGCTAAATAAGGTAAAAGCATGCTATTAGTGACAAGGAGGGGAGTGGCTGACTGGCTGAGTGAGAACAGAGGGGTCTTTTACAGGATGGCAGCTACTGATTTTTTAAGATTTGCACAGCCATCGGTGTTGGGAGCATAATTATTCACGTTACACGTAGTTGGAGAGACATTTCGTGTCAAGAAAGCTGGGAAACTTCATAACATGCTAGGCAGGCACAGAGAATGGGCAAATAAGTGGCAAATGCAATACAAAATGGGATGTGTCAGTTTATGCGGTATGAGAGGAAGAAGGCAGGCTTCGACTAATTTCTGTTCATGGAAAGCCTTCGGAAATCCGAAGCACAAAGTGACTTGGGAGCCCTAGATCAGGCAGGTTCAGTTGGAATTAAGGAAGGAAAATTCAATTTTATAATTCATATCAACGGGCCTCGAATACAAGAGCAGAGATGTCCAGTTGAGCATTTACATAGTCATGGTCAGACTGCATTTGGAATATTCCAGGAAGTTAGCCCCGATATCTAAGGGTATTTCAGAGTCATACAGCAGTCTAGCAGACCATTCACTCCATATATACCATGCAGAACTCATTGCCAAATTAAAATAGACCCGCCTGCCTGCCGTTGGCCCAAAAACTTCCAATACATTCCTAATCAGTTACTTATCCAAATGACTTTGAAATAATTTAACTGTAGTTGCATCCATCACTTCCTCTAGCGGTTTATTGCACACAGTGACCAAAGGGTGTATAACAAAATCTGCCATTCATGTCCTTTATAAATCTTCCTGCTCGTACTTTAAACATATGTCCCTGGATTCGAAGTCCCTCACCTTTGATAGTAACCTTATCTATGCTCCTCGTGATCTTACAAATCTCTATTAGGCCAAACGTCGAAGTCCTCTGCTCCAGTGAAAAAGAAACCGCAGCCTATTTTTATAACAGAAGACTTCCATTCATGACATCATCCTGGTAAATACTTTCTGAACCCTCTCCAATATAATAAAATCCTTCTCGTAACGAGGAAACAAGAACTGTACACAATACTCCAGAAGATATGATGACATTGGATAGGGTCCGAAGAAGGTTTAAAAGAATGATCCTGGGGGGAAGAAATGCTTGTCATAAAATGTTGAAAACTCGGGGGCTGTACTTGATGCAGTTTAGAAGTTTGAGGAGGATCTGATTGAAACTTACAGAGAGGGGCAATTAAAGTGGCTGTGGAGAAGTTTTTCAACTAGCACGAGAGACCAGGAGCCGACTGCACAGTATAGAGAGAAAGGGTGACCATTTTGAAGTGATATGCGGAGGAATTTCTTCAGCAAGAGGCTAGTCATTCTTTAGAACCCTTTGCCGCAGAGGGCTTAGTTGTCAAGTCATTCCAATTTTTCAAGACAGACATAGATAGGTCCCTGATTGATGAGAGGATCAACAGTTACAGGAGATGGCAGAAAGCCGAAGAATGAGGTTGAGAAACATAACAACCATGACCAAATATTGGAGAGGTCTCGATGGGTTGAATGGCCTAATTCTGCTCCTTTATCATGTGGCCTTCTCGCTATTGCGTGTGACTTCAACCTGGCAATAGACTGAGCAAGTCAGATCAGTAACAATACTATGGAGGAGACTTACGTGGTGTATGTATGAGATGGTTTTCTGAGTCGCTACATTAAGGACACAAATGGAGGACAGAGCATCCTTGATTACGTACTGTTTAATGGCTATTGGAGAGATCGCTTAGTCGGCTGGTCGACGAAATTTCGATGAAGAATGACAGCAGCAGCATGTGCACAGTTCTCGTACTGGTCTCATGAAGTCCCCACATTTTCACCTTGTGCCTGAGGCGCAACGACTCTCAGATTAAAGCACCATCGGTCAAATCGCGCGATCTCTCTCACTCTCTCTCTCTCTCTCTCTCTCCCTCTCTCTCTCTCTCTCTAATGAGTCAGCAGGCCTGGGAATATGTCAACTTTGATTTGAAAGCTTTATTTGTATATATGTCAAGGAATAATTGACAATCTATCTCGAAGGTATACCCCAGGAAGATTGAAGAAGTCAGTGAGAGAACTCGTCATTAAGGTCGAGAGTGATAGAGCTGACTCAGATTATGAGCCGAAATCTAAATAGAAGAAATGATACTGATATAAAGCGTGAGCACGGTACAATGAATTGTGGAACAGAACCTAAAGGGATGACAAACATTCCAAAAACATTTGCAGGAACTGCAACTGCTTATCACTCCTGTCTGACAGGAGAAACGTGGCCATGTCATGCATAACAAGCGATATTCGGCGTAGTATTGCACTCAAGGAGCCTTATAAATTGGCTGAAAATAGCAGCAAACATCAGATATCAGCAGAAGATGAAGAAAGAATTAATACAGAACGAAAACTTCGTTTAACAGTTAGCATATAATGAATTGTTCAGTCTCCTGAAGGTACATGAATTGAGATAAAAAAAACGATTATTGAAAACAAATCCCTTACAATGAGAAACAGAGGATGTTATAACGTGGGATAAATATATAGCACACCAAATAAATATGTATATTGGTTCTGTCATCACAGATGATAAAAGTAATATTCCTAAAGTACTTGGAAGAAAAAGTGAGAGAGAAACTGGAAGAAATCAGTATTATCAGGGAGATAGTGTTGTGGAAATTGATGAGATTAAAAACAGTAAATTCCACCAACTGCGAATCAAACAGCAGTGTACTTCAAGCCACCCTAATTGCAGTGAATGCGTTCTGTAACTAGAGTGTGGAGTCTAAATGGAGTAAATTAATTGTCATATTTCAATATTCTATCGACTCTGAAACAATATCTAGGGCTTGGAGGTCAGTTAATATGACGCCACGATTTATAAAAGGAAGTAGCGAGAAAACATGGAATGACAGAAAAGTTAGCCTAACACTGGAAAACAGTAACTGGATTGGACAGAGCCAGCATGAATTTACGAAACTAAAATAGGAAAGGAGATCTCGTCTTCTTGTTCACAAATCGCTGAACGTAAGTATGCAGGAGCAGCAGCAGGTGAGGAAGCCAAACGGTGTGTTTGCCTGTGGACTGAGAGGATTTGAACACAAAAGCAGGGAAGACTTGCTGAAATTGTGCAGGGTCTTGTTGACAGCACAACCGAGAGTGCAGTTTAGTGATCCTTATCTAATAAAGGATGTTCTCCATTCGGAGATGGCACAATAAAAGTTTACCAGACTAATTCATGGGATGACAGGACTGACGTATGAGGATTCGTTTGGATGAAAATCACTCAAGTTTGGAATGATGAAGTAGGATGTCACCGAAACGAGTAAAATGCTAAAAGGTACGAACAAGGTAAATGCAGGAAGGATGCTTTCAATGACCAGGGCGTCCAAACCATAGAGGGTTGGGAGGTGGCGTCATTTCTAAGAATATGGGTAGTCCATTTAAGACTGAGATGACGATTTTATTTATTAATCAAAGACTGGTTGCTAAGTGAAATTTGATGCCATGGAACGTAATTGAAGCCAGAATGTGGAATGTTGACAAGATGAAGATATCTAAAGTTTTGAGGCAAGAGGAATCATAAGGTGTAGGCCTAAAGAAGTAGCAGGTTACTGTGCGGAATGATCATATAAGATCAAACTGAATTATAGAGAAGGATCAAACATCAGAACAAGCCAGGCCAGTTCTAATATTTCATATTTCCATTCTGTTAAAGGTGGGATATGAAAACCAATTGTTTGAACTGACACAGATATCAGTAACATATTGTCTAGATTTAAAAAGAATAATTCTGTAAGTACTTATTAAACAGTAATCGGGGAGCAATTTTAGCATACGATCTTCAGCAATTCGAGGAGGTGCAAAGTAACTTTTGAGATTCTTACACTGGCTGTTCTATATCTCAATTTCAATTCAGCTCTCAAATTGCTGAATATTCTGACAAAAGCGAGATAGTATGTATGAAATAAGTAAGCGTCTTTAAAATGTTGCTAATACTGGGTGGAGGGAGTGGTAGTAAAGTTTGGGGAAGGGGAGCAGTGAGAAAAACAATGGGTCGGGTTTTTGTTGAGGGATTGGCCACGAATGACCCCAAATTCCAAAACTCCCGCGACCCGCTATCCTGCTCAGGAGTCCTGTCCCTCCACTTCCTGCTCCATTCTTTCCGTCTCTGACAAATTTACAGCAAGGTCAGTGATAGAGGTGTTCATGGGGTACACTTTCCCACCAATTCCAGTCACCAAGCGTCTCCCAACAACGTTACATCCTCATGGACCACCGCAATCAGTTCAAACAATATCACTTATTTTCAACTCTATTCACACTAAAGATAGATCAACCCACCGTAACCTGATAAATTAAAAAATAAAACTGAAACAGGAATAGCGGTCGCTGACGGAGGTCTGTTTCTGAGAAGAAGACTCATGCTCTCTGTGGCTTAATTGGCGATCCCAGATAAACTATGTTTGGTTCCAGAATCATTTCATGACCAAACCTGTAACCTCTAACTGGGCTATAGCATCTGGCGCTTCCCTCCCCTTTAGCCCTCACTCAACGATTGTCGATTGGAGACAACAACATTTCGTTCCATTGTGCACTCGCCGCGAGCATGCTCACAGTTCATGTTAACCCTATGCATCCTGCAGGATCCATCCCAAGTGATGACGTATAATGTTCAACAGCGAAGAAGAGGCGGTCCTACAGGACCAAGCTGGAGGCATTGGTCCTCCAACCAATCAGAGAATCTCATGGGCTCGATGGGCGGTCTGATAAATCAGAGAATGCTGCTTGTCTAAAATAATCTAACCAGAACTTCCACACACCAATGCTCAATCAAAGTTTGCTTGAAAAATTCTTCCAGTTCAAAACACAATTGTTTATGATGACTCTGTTCCCTTTCCCGCAGACGAAAGTGAGGACTTCAAATGCTAGAGATCAGAGTCAGCATTAGAGTCGTGCTCAGAAAGCACAGCAGGTCACGCAGCATCCGAGGATCATAAAAATCGAAGTTTCAGGCAGGCACCCTTCATCAGTCACCTTTCACGCAGCCAATTTATGATCAATATTGCTACTATCCCTTCTATCCCTTCATTAGATTACTTGCAGTTTGGAAATAGGCCCTTCGGCCCAACAACTCCACACTGACCCACCGAAGCGCAACCCACCCATACCCCTACATTTACCCCTTCTTACTTAACACTACGGGCAATTTAGCATGGCCAATTCACCTGACCTGCACATCTTTTGTGGCTGTAGGAGGAAACCGGAGCACCCGGAGGAAACCCACGCAGACACAGGGAGAATGTGCAAACTCCACACAGTCAGTCGCCTGAGTCGGGAATTGAACCCGGGTCTCTGGCGCTGTGAGGTAGCAGTGTTAACCACTGTGCCACCGTGCCGCCCAGGTTTCATGCACATCATCCCCAGGTTTCATGCACAGCAGTCTCACAGAACTTTTGTCTTTTGTTTTGCCAATCTACATTTATCTGATCGCTTTGGATTAGCATAATCAAGACTTGTTCTTACCTCATCAAAAAAAATCGGCAGGAAGTTCACCACAATTTTCTATGAACAATTCTATTTTAACTTTCCTGAATGAAACACATATTTCTTCACGTGGCACCTCATTTTGTCTGGTATGACCGTTTGCAACATGTTTCATACAGCTTAAATCGGTTATCCTGTCAGTACTGAATTAATTGACAACACGTTTCTCATGGTAAACTGAAAGCGTGCATACATTTTAAAGATGAGGAAATGTGTCTGAATGAGTTGTGACTTGGATATTAGTTATCGTGAATACAAAGTAATGACAATCAGGTTGTGATGGTGTTAACATCTACCACACTTTCAGAAGCTGCCAGACAAGCTGAATACTTCCAGCATTTTCTGTATTTTTAAAATATATATCAGATTGCCAGTATTTGGATTCTGCACTTGAACTTGGGACAAAAGGGATGAAAAGTGGGTCGGAAGCAGGAGCAGTCACCTCCTTCAGTCATGCAACTCCCAGCTCTTCCTCTGGTTTTGTAGTTTTGTGACAACACTAACTGGCTTGAATATTGGATATTAATGATCATCCTGTTATACTTTCAGCCCAAACATGGAAGTAAAAACCATCAATTTATATCAATTTCACAATTTATGTGTGCAAGTCCAGGTCATAATTCTACTTTTAAGGGGAAGGCAGCATTTCATATTGGTAACAGTAAATGCTAACGATTCGCAGGCCATGGCTGTGAGAGCACGGAATCCAAATGACTGGACTTCCAGGGACAGTCGCTGTTTCTATCAACATGGACCCTGTCTGATTCGGCATTACAGTCTCCCATCCTTCTGCTCATGATGCTTTCAGTTCTGTCTTGGTTTTGTTCCGATTGGTTTCTAATGCATGGGCTATCCAATCATCTATTATGTTGCTTTTTCTAAAGAGTGAGGATCCTTCTCTCAGAGCACACTGCCTCCGTAGTTCAATGCTTAGATAGGGGAGGAACACGGACAGGGGAATGGCTGAATGCTTCCTTTCTTTGCTGCAATCAAACTCTGGTGTTGAAATTTGAAATGGGACAAAATAAGCCAATTGAGTGCAATCCTATTTTCTGGCTGGTCTCTCCAAAGGCCACAGCCATTTCGCCAGAAGGTGTCTGTGTGTTTGCCTCTATAAGTGAAATGGGGTTTAGATCACCGAGGGGGTGTAAACACAGGTTATCCATCTTAAACTTCAGTCGGATACATTGCAAAACGTGCCTGGATGATAGCATTACGACAAGTCTTGAAACTTTTGAGAACACAACGGGAGAGGCCAAGAGCTGAAAACTTGGATGATGGGCCTCTTTCCATTCTGTAACCAGTCGATGACTTGCTCAAACTTATGTACTGATAAATTAAACGCCATATGCTTTGGCATTAAAAAGCAGTTCAACAGCTTGCGAGGAAGCACTGGTGGTGTATTGATTAAGAGTTGGTGTTTTGTTCACTGCGGCCAGGGTTGGGTGCCTGGTCAGGGAATCAGGTTATATTGTTGCTGAGAGTGACAACAACGACAGTGGAGCAGCTCTGATGGGAATGCTTCAATATCTCAGATCAGTTCATGCCTCGAGAACATCAGAGTTCATGTCCCTGCTCCTTCAAAGTCTCTGCTCATTCGGTCAGTTCATCCTTCATTCCCCTAAAGATTCACAGAGTTGAAACGGGGCTCTTTTTAATTGTTTTCTTAAAACTCCCACGGGTTGCAGGTATTGGATAGGTTTGAAATTGATAACGTGCACAAGAGCAGCGTGCGAGACGCTCCTCTCTTCCCCTCCTCTGACAGCGCTGTGAGGTTGACTCTGATATTCTCGGTTGCATTCATCGATCGGAGACATTAATCGGTATATTAAAAAGTGCCACAAATAATTCAAACAGAATGAAATTCTTTCAAATGTTCTGGCTACAAAGTATTCAGTAACAGCTCATTTTTGAGAGATATTTAGGAAAACCGAGTTTAAGAAGATAAACAACTTGCTTTGCAAGATGCTTCCAATGAAGACGTCAATTCTTTTGAACGATTCGGTGGAATTTTAGTTCTTTCTATTACCACAGACACATCTTGTGAGATTGACAAATGCCTCAGTAGAGACCGACTTTCAGAAAATTAGGGATTTAACCATTTGGCTACTTCTTCCTTCACTTTAGACTTGAAAACCAGAGCCTGTTTACGTAAGCAAAGATGTAAACAGGCAGCAGGCTGCCATTCGAGGACAGGCCAAGCCGTTTAGAATTGATACACGCTGAATGTATACCTCCTGAGGCAGCCTGGCTTCCTGTAAGCTCCCATCATCCTGCCTGTTTACTTTGGATTCCTCTAGTTGTGTTGTCGTTACATAGGAAGGGAAGCATTAAGCCGCTTCCCATACGTCTCTTCCCCAACTGTTTCCCCGTTACTCTACGGCTTCTACTCTCTCATGATGCTCTTCCTGCCAAACTGTAGCATTCTTCGCGTCAGCTGCTTGTTATCCACATGTTCCTCGAAGGAGACACACAGAATTGGAATTTCAAACTCAATCAGCTTAGCCCTGGAGAAAACTACTTCACGCTTTTTCATCAGAAATAATTGCCACCCTATCAACCCTATGATTATCTTATATGTCTCTATTAAGTCACCTCTCAACCTTCTTCTCGCCCATGTAAACAGCGTCAAGTCCCTCAGCCTTTCCTCGTAAGATCTTCCCTTCATACTAGGCAACATCCAAGGAAATCGGCACGCTTTCCAAAGTTTCCACATCCTTCTTATAATGTGGTGAACAGAACTGTACACGATACTCCAAGTGCGGCCGCACCAGAGTTTTGTACAGCTGTCGCATAACCTCATGGTTCCGAAACTCGATCCCTCTATTAATGAAAGCTAAAACACTGTATGCCTTTTTAACAACCCTGTCAACCTGGGTAGCAAATTTCAAGGATCTCTGGTCCTGAACATCTCCACTTCCAAGAAACTTACCATTAGCACAATACTTTGCATTCCGGTTACTCTGACCAACAAGAATCACTTCACACTTTTCCGCATTAAACTCCATTTGCCACCTCTCAGCCCAGCTCTGGAGCTTATCTCTGTCTCTCTGTAAACTACAACATCCGTCGTCACTATCCACAACTCCAGCGACCTTAGTGTCGTCTACAAATTTAGTAACCCACCCTTCTACGCCCTCATCCAGGTCGTTTATTAAAATGAAGAGCAGCAGTGGACCCAACACCGATCCTTGCTTTACACCACTGGGAACTGGTGCCTAGGATGAACATTTCCCATCAACTACCGCCTTCTGTCTTCTTTTGGCAAGCCAATTACTGATCCAATCTGCTATATCTCCCTTCATCCCATTCCCCCGCATTTTGTACAACAGCCGACTCTGGGGAATCTTATCGAATGCCTTGCTGAAAACCAGATACACTAAGTGAACCGGTTTACTCTCATCTACCTGTTTGGTCATCTTCTCAAAGAACTCAATAAAAGTTGTGAGGCACGACCTACCCTTCACAAAACTGTGCTGACTATCCCTAATCAAATTATTCTTTTCCAGATGATTATAACTCATGTCTCTTATAACCATTTCCAACATTTTACGAACAACTGAAGTAAGGCTCACTGGTCTGTAATTACCAGGGTTGTCTCTACTCCCCTTCTTGAACAGGTGAACCACATTTGCTATCCTCCAGTTTCTGGCACTCTTCCTGTGGACAATGACGATTTAAAGATCAATGTCAAAGGCTCGGCAATCTCCTCTCTGACTCCCCAGAGGATCCTAGGATAAATCCCGTCCGGCCCAGCGGACTTATCTACATGCACACTCTGCAGGACTTTTAATACCTCTTCCTTGTGAACCTCAATCCCACCTAGTCTAGTAGTCTGTATCTCAATATTCGCCTCGACAACATGGCCGTTTTCTAGGAGATTAATGTCGAAAGATATTCATTTAGTGCTTCCCCTGTGCCCTATTCTCCACACACATCTTCCCATTACTATCATTGATTGGCGCTAATCTTACTCTTGTCATTCTTTTATTCTTTAAATACCTGTAGAAAGCCTCAGGGTTTATGCTGACCCTATCCACCAACAACGTCTCATGTCTCCTCCTGGTTCTTCTGAGCTTACTCTTTAGGTCTTTCCTGGCTGTCTTGTAATCCTCAAGCGGCCTAACTGAGCCTTCACATCTCATCCGAACATAAACCTCTTTCTTCATCGTGACCAGAGATTCAACTTCCTTCATAAATTACAGCTCCAGCGCTCTACAGCTTCCTCCATGCCTGACAGGTGCATAATTACGTTGGACACTCAGGAGCTTTTCCTTGATTAAGCTCCACATTTCTAATGTGCCCAAAACCTGCAGTTTCCTTCCTCATATGCCTAAATCTTGCCTAATCGGATCGTAATTGCCTTTTCCCCAGCTGTAGATATTGCGCAGTAGTATGCATCTGTCCGTTTCTATCACTAAAGTAAACATAACAGAATTGTGATCGCTATTACCAAAGTGCTCACCTATTTCCAAGTCTAACTCCTGGCCGCGCTCATTACACAGTACCAAATCTAATGTGGTTTCACCCCTTATTGGCCTGTCCACATACTGTGTCAGGATGCCCTCCTGCACACATTGGACAAAAACGGATCCAACTATAGTACTCGTACTATAGTGTTTCCAGTCAATATTTGGAAAGTTGAAGTCCCCCATGACAACTACCTTCTCTGTCTCATTGCTATCGAGAATCATCTTTGCTATCCTTTCCCCAATATCTCTGGTAGTATTCGGAGGCCGATAGAAAACTCCCAACAGCGTGACCTCTCCTTTCCTGTTTATAACCTCAGCCCATACTACCCCAGTTGATGACTCTCCAAACATCCTCTCTGCAACTGCAATGCTGTCCCTTGACCAAGAATGCCACTTTTACCATCTTCTCTGTTTAGATTAAATTAGATTACTTACAGTGTGGAAACAGGTCGTTAGGCCCAACAAGTCCACACCGACCCTCCGAAGATCAACCCACCCAGACCCATTCCCCTACACCTTACACTCGGGGCAATTTAGCATGGCCAATTCACCTAACCTGCACATCCTTTGGACTGTGGGAGGAAACCGGAGCACCTGGAGGAAACCCACGCAGACACGGGGAGAATGTGCAAACTTCACACAGACAGTCGCCCAAGGTGGGAATTGAACCTGGGGCGTCTGGCGCTGTGAGGCAGCAGTGCTAACCACTGTGTCACCTACTGTTCTTATTGAAACATGTAAACCCTGGGACCTGCAACAATCATTTCTGTGCCTGCTCTATCCATGTATCCGAAATGGCCACGACATTGACGTCCCAGGTACCCACCCATGCTGCAAGTTCATCCACCTTATTTTGGATGCCCCTGGCGTTGAAGTAGACACACTTCAAACCAACACCTTGCTTGCTGGTGCCATCTTGCATCCCTGATACTTGATTTCGGATCTCCATACTCTCAACCTTTTGTATACTCGAACTACAATTTTGGTTCCCATTCCCTTGCTGGATTAGTTTAAACCCACCCCCAATAGCCTTAGCGAATATCCCATCCCCAGGATATTGGTACCCTTCTGGTTCAGACGAAGAACATCCTGCTTGTGCAGGTCCCACCTACCCCAGAAAGAGCCCCAATTATCCAAGAATCCAAAACCCACCAGCCTGCACCATCCCTGTAGCCACGTGTTGAACTCCAATCTCTTCCTATTCCTCACCTCATTAGCACGTGTCACGGGCAACGAAACAGAGACAACAACTCTGTTCGTCCTAGCTCTAAGCTTCCATCCTAGCTCCCTGAATTTCTGCCTTAAATCCCCATCTCTCTTCCGACCTATATCGTTGGTGCTCGATGGACCATGACCTGTGGCTGCTCCCGTTCCCACTTAAGAATCCCAAAAACACGATCAGAGCTATTATGTACCCTGGCACCTGGGAGGCAACACACCAACGGTGAGTCTCTTCCGACCCCACAGAACTTTCTATCTGTCCCCTATCTATGGAGTCCCCAATGACTACTGCTCTGCTCCTCTCCCCCCTTCCCTTCTAACCAGCAAGGATAAACACTGTGCCATAGCCCGGTGTCCCACTGATTTCTCCTGGTAAGTCGTCCCCCACAACAGTATTCAAAACGGTATACTTATTGTTGAGGGGAATAGCCACAGGGGAGCTCTGCAGTGCCTGCCAGTTGCACTTCCGTCCCTTGACTGTAACCATTTTGCCTTTTACTTGTACCTGAGGAGTGACTACCACCCTGTAACTCCCCTCAATAACCCTCTCTGCCTCCCGAATGATCCAAAGTTCATACAGCTCTAGCTCCAGTTCCCTAACGCGGTTTTCGTGGAGCTGGAGTTGGGTGCACTTCCCGCAGATGTAGTCAGCAAGGACAATAGTCATGACCCTTACCTCTCACATTCGGCAGGAGGAACATTCAAATGCCCTCACCTCCATTCCCACGATTCTAAATTCCCAAAGAGACTGTTGAAAAAAACAAAGATTAAAAAAAAACCTCGTTATCTTACCAATCTTCCATTACCCACACCTTAACCCACCTATCACACTCTCAGATAACTTGACTCCTCCTATTTGTCTCTGTACCGCCTCGGCTCAAAAGCCTCATTCCAAATGAAGAGCTCTTGCCTGAAACGTCGATTCTCCTGCTTCTCGGGTGCTGCCTGCCCTGCTGTGCCTTTCTAAGTCCACAATCCCCACTCAGTGGCGAGGCAGTTGATTTGTGTTGGGGGCTGAAGATAGAGGCCTCACTTTTGCACAATTCAATTGTAGGTAATGTCTGCTCCAACAGGACATGATATCAGAGAAGTCCGGACAGTGTTTGACCTCGAGCGAACAGGGATTTGATGGTGATCACATCCATCTGTTGACCTGCTCCTTCGCAGAGGTGGAGGCTTGCAGATTTCCTGTCAAATTGTTGGTGCCTAAATCCTTTAACTTCAATCCTAGCTTCAGACACAATCCACAGTCTGTGAGAGAGTCTTTCTCATTCTCTTGATTTAAAAAAAAATTATAATATCAATTTCACAGCAAATTAGAAGGGGTAGTTTTAATAAACAATCAGTCCACTATGATAAGATGAAGTCGCGCAATTTATCCGAAATAGAATTTGATCAGAGTTTGAATATGGAAGTAAAAGGCTCCGGTTACAGTGGGAGAGAATCGTTCACTTGTGTGTGTGGACAAGGCTTCTGCACCCACCAGAGCTCACAAACTACAATTGTAGTCATATTTAAGTGAGACTGTAGACAAGTGATGATTCATTTCTCCATCTGAGCTGAAACCCCATGAAAGCAATGATACCAGGAACAAGCTCAATGTGTGGGAAGGGATACACTCCTTCTCTGACCCACTGCGACACCTCCTCGATCACAATGACGAGAAATCATTTCAATGTCTGGATTGCAGAAAATGCGATAACACGTCCTGTGATTGGATTATCCAATACCATGCTCATACCCATGAAAAACCTTTCATCTGTCCAGAGTTCCGAAAATGTTATCATACCTCTGTGTAGTTGATGCATGGGAAATGTGCTCACACGCATGAAAGTCCTTTAGAACTTCTGGGGGCCTGGCCTCTGATCCACGTGCTCATTCAGAGGACAGATATCTTCAATTCCACAACTGTGGGACATGCTGCAAATGTCCGATCGACGTGAAGTCCCATCAACATTGCTAACTGCTCTTTTCAACGCCCAGACCGTGACGAGTGTTGCAAATGCTCCTGGGGACTGACATGGCATCGACGTATTCACAAAGAAGATACCCTTCAAATGCTGAGATTGTGGTAATCACTACACAAGTTCCTTCGGATCGTTTAATCATGAACGTCTTCACATTGTGGAGAGACTATCAAATATCCGGTGTGCGGGATGTGCCCTCCAGTCCCTGCAGGACTGATGTTCCATCGACATTTTCACAAGTTGAGAGACACTTCAATTGTTTTCACTGTGGGACTCGGTTCGGGCGATCATCTCAACTCTCAGTACACCAGCGAGTTTGCAGTGGGCAGAACGTATTTTCATGCTTCATTTGAGAAAAATAGTTAGCCCACTCATCGACCCTGCTGAGACCGCAGAGAGATCCACTGGGGGAAGGAATTCACTCACTCATCGAGCCTGCTGAGAGAGCGAAGATTTTACATCTCTCAAATACGACGACTTTGTTGTTCGTGACATTCAGGACTGAAATCAAAGTTTTAATATTTTCGAGAAATGTCAAACAAATCAATTTTTTATTCAATAGCGTACGAGAGGTCAATATAAGGATGGGGTTCCGTAGTACTTGAAGCATCAACACAGGTTCTTAAGGACAAATGTAATAGAATTCTATGAGGAGGTAATAAGCAAGTGAGAAACAGGAGATTCTGTGAATGTGATCAGCTTGAATTCGCAGCTGGCATTTGTCAAGGTGCAGTATCGGAAGCTGCGAAATAAGGGTCTATGGTGTCAGGGGCAAAGTACTGGCAAGGCTTGAGTTTTGGCTGACTGGCTGAAAACAGTTGGGTGAAAGGGTCTTTTCCAGGATGGCAGTGTCTGGTTCGGCAAGAGTCATTTTTGGCACCACAACTATTCCCGTTATGCGTGAACGATCGGGTCAAAGGACCTGAGAGTTTTGTTGATATTTTGCAGAATACACAGCAACAGGTGGAAGGACGGATGGTTTTGAGGAAGTGGGCAGGCTGCAGAATGACATGGACTTGATTAATGCATGCATAAAAAATTGTTGCAGTTAGAACACTGTGTGGAAAAGAGAGAGGTCATAAAGTAATGGCATGATTAGAGGCATAGACCATTTTGTGACGGCGAAAGGCTTCAGAGATCCCTCGGTTAAAGGCACTTGAGAGACCTAGTTGAGGTTTCTCTTATGTTTAACTTGCAGGTTCTGTTGGCCGTTAGGAGAGTAAATGCAATGTTGGCATTCATTCAAGCGAGTTAAGAACCAACTGTAGAGGTTTGCAACTGACGCGAGAAGAGGCTCTCGTCAGACGCATTTGGATTATCTGGAATAGCTTTTGCCATCATTTCTAAGGGGAGATATATTATGAGTGGTGAATAGGAGGTTTACAATGGCTGACACAGTGGTGGCACTGCTGTCTGGCAGCCTCAGCAACGCTGGTTCAATTTCTTCATCGGGTGACTGTCTGCAGTTTGCACGTTCTTTCCGTGTCTACGTGAGTTTTCTCCACAGAAGGAAAATACGTTGTTGATGTCATTTGGCCATGGGAAATGCAGAGTTAGAGGAATCGAGTAGAGGTGTGAGCTTATGTGCAATGATCTTCGAATGTTTCATGGGTTCTTCTTGGGCTGATTTGCCTTTTCGCACATTGTCAGGATTCTATTAGAACAACGTTGATCGCAGGGATGAAGGACTTGTCGTCGAAGAATTTATTATTTTAAAAAATCACAGTTTCCATGTAAACATGCAATCTCAAGTCAATCTCTTGAACAATATGAGGAGTGGAGGGGCATTCTTCAAAGGAAATCATGAAGGCAAAGCGAGCATATTAGATAGCCTTAGCACATAAATTTAAGGATAAAGTAAAGATACTTTATAAGTACATTCAGTGCTCGAGACCAAATCGGATCCCAGGAAGATGCAAGAGCTAACATTTGTCTTGTACCTCAGCAGATGGGAGAGACACTAAATGTTCATTTCACATTAGTGAACGAAATGGAGGCTACAAACATTTATGTTTTGAAAGTAGTTCACATTGAAAAGAGGAAGTTCCGGAGACTTGGAAAATATAAAGTTGGATATTTCTCTGGGATCTGATCTCGTACAGCAAGGGCTTTGTGGGAAAACAGGGAAATGAACTGTTGGGCCCTTGGTAGAAATATTTGCATCACTGCGAGTGATGTGCCCAATAAATAGAGTGTAGTTTTGTTGAGGAAGGGATGAATGTAGAAAACTGAAAATGATATACCTGTGACGCTTGCTAAGGTCGTGGGTAAGTTGTTGGAAGCAATTCTGAGCAATCGGATTTCTATGTATTTTGAGAGACGAGTAATGAATAGGGCTAATCAGTTTGGTTTTGTGCGAGGGAATGACTGTCCCACAAACGTGGTTGGGTTTTTTGAGGACGTAACCAAGAATATTGATGATGACTAAGTGGTAAGCACTGTTCAGTTGGAATTAAATAAATACTTTTAAATGGTTCCACAAGGTTGATTAATTTTTAACATAGAATTCAACGCAAGCTTTACAATTAGATATAAAATTAATTTAATGGTAGAATGCATGAACGGTGGTGAAAGGTAGTGTTCTGACTGGAGGACTGTTACCAGCTGTGTTCCACAGGGTTCAATACTGAGCCCACTTTCGTTTTTCATTCATACAAATGATTTAGATAAAAATGTATAAAACATGGTCAGTGAGTTTGCAGATGATATCAAGATTGGTAGTAGAGTGGACAGTACAAAAGATTGTGCCAGATTGTAACAGTAGATTATCAGTAAAAACTACTGAAGAGATTTATTTGATTTCCTCTTGCTAATCAAATGTTGGACCCGGCAGCTCGAACGAAATCAGAAGCACTGTGGTCAAAGCAAACGTTCACACTTGAGGAAATATCCGGGAATCAGGGTGATCTTACTGAGCAATTACCTGTGTGTGATAATATCACCCACATGAAATACACAGCATTTGGGTTTGCGCAAACAGGTGATCTCGACAAAGAATGAGAATGTCTGTGGAAAAATCGAAAAGGAGATTTATCAGAACAGTCAAAGGAATGCGGAATATTACATCTAAGATCAGGTGGAGAAGTTGAAGTTGTTCTACAGTGATCAAAAACGATTCAGGTGTAAGTTGTTCAACATACCAAGGTTTTAATACGTTTAGAAAGTTAGAGGAAGAGCAGTTATTCCCGTTTCATGGGAAACAAATTTATGATATTTTGCAAGAATTACTGCGAGTCAGAAGGTAAAACTTCCATGTTGCTTTTGTCTTAGCGAATAAAGTGGCATGATTTCATCTTGATACATAATTTGGTTTCCGTGTCAGAATCTGTAAATCCTCCTCTGACATGGTGTAAAATAATTTTGCAAAGGTCATCTTAGTCCTGGACTGAAGTTCAGAAAAGAAGAAATATTTATGGTTTTTTTTGGAGTTTGCTGTGTTTACATTCTCCCTGCCTCACTCTGTGCAGAAGGACTTAAAAGCTCCATTCCTGTCAGCGCAGGTGTGACATTCACAAAACCAGCAAATATTCTCACCCACAATGCTTGACTTCAATTGTCACCACTTTATGACACGGTACGTTTCATTTGCAAAGAAAGCACATTTATCCCCATGAAGCTTCCTTTGACCCTTTGTCTGCCCGTCCACTCAATTTGATCACTGCTGTTCTGATAAATTTCACCTCTACTCTCCTGTTGTTCTTCCGTAATTCGACGGAACCTCGAACCGAATCCTAACTTCATGCTAATTTCTGGTTGTTTATTTTACATCAATGACCAGACCAGAACAAACTTGCAGGAAATTGAATAACACACAAACAAAATTTAAAAATATCCTTCCAGAAAATTAACCGACTGCAGTGTCAGAATATGAGAAATGTCAGAGTGAAATGATATTTAGTCCATTTCATAATGTACAGATACTCCCACACGAGCTGAGTCTTTGCAAAATGTTTATTTAAAATTGTGACAATTCCCTGGGGAAGATCCTCCCTCAATCCACAAAAATGTATGCTGCCGAAAACTATTTCAGTTCAGATTGAAATGGCTCAGGGTACTTTCCATCAACTCAATGTTTCCTGCGCCATGTCAATTGAACTGTATCCAGATGACGTTAGAACTCCCAGCCTCTTCTCCCAATGCTCCCTATTCCATGTCAACAAAAGTTGCTCCAACCAAGTTTGGAGCTCCCAGCCTGGGCGTTTCACGCGCCTCTCTGCGTTCATAGAAGGAATGCATGCTCACGGACTTTGTCAATGGCAGGTGGAGTAGAGATCCACGCCTTCATTCCACTCCCAATTTCCGATCGGATCTTCGCCACTGCACCACTAAATTTCTCTGATTCCAGACCTGGGATCCGGTGTGATGTGAGTGTTCAACAGTTATTACTATGTGGTCCCTCTGTACTGATAAAGTAACGATGTGAAACTTCGTTGTTTTTGAGACTTACATTTCAACAATTTGTGTACTATCGCCTGTACATTTAATCTTTGCTAGAAATCTATTGAACTCAGTCTTCAACATTCTCAATGATGGAATCTCCACAGCCACTGAGGACATCTAAGATGACGATTCATTCCAATCTCAGTTCGTTGTCCTCTTGTGCATGTGGTGCTGTTCCTCGCCAATCTCAGCCATTGTATTTATTGCGTTCACTGTTGGTTATTATTTCATGTGATCGTATAGTGGCTCATCCTCTGCATTGTGGCCGAAGCAACCTCCATTCAAATCCGAGTATCAGTAATGCGCATTTGTTCCATGTTACTCCACAAAACCCTTGCAAAACAAACGCAGAAAGGAAACAATCAATTTTAATGTGAAAGTACTCTCTAAGGTGATGATTTATTTGCTTCAAACTTTATCTGCATCGAATCTCGGAGAATTTTCTCTCTTTCACAATCACTATTCTTCCTTTCCATCCCTCCGCCCATGTCTCTGGGGCATTGCACAAATTAACATTCACTTTCACATTGACACCGGTAGGTTAGTGTTGCAGCTGTCACTATTGTTAGGTGAACATGCCCGAATACCACCATGAGGACCTTTAAGCCACTTTATGCAATCAGATAATGTGGTTGGTTATCAATGTACAGTGAGTTGTCGTGTACAGTGTTTGATTTGCATGGACCAGAGTTCATTGGAGCACTGGGTTCATGAAAGGACACAGAACAGTTTCGAGGGAAATAGACTTTATTGGAAAAGACCAATGTTTGTGAATTCCCCACATTTATTTCAAGTCTTCATTCGTCTCTCACTAGAGTGTTATGTACAATGCTGCAATTCACATAAACGATGCGATATGACAGCTGTGGAAACGGTGCAGAAGTGATTTGCCAATATATTGTCTGGATTGAAGAACTTCAGCTATGATAGAGTTCATTTAGACTGGCCTTGTTTTTCTGAGAGCTGTAGAGGTTGAGAGGAGACAGTATTGAGATGTCGGAAATAATGAGTGGAATGGGTTGGATACACTTAACGAAAACTTTCCCTATGATGGAGGGATCAATCAAACGGTAGCCATAGATTTAAGATAAGAGTCATAAATGTTCGAGTAGCTGCACATAGCAAACTTTATCAGCTGGGGAGTGGTTGAAATCTGGACATCACTGTTTGTATGTGTCAGAGCGGCAGAAATTCTCACAATTTTTAGAGATATTTAACTGAGAATTTGTAATGCTTAAGGCATACAACGTTAAATGATGGAAAATGGGATGAGGATAATCAAGCAGGTGTTATTGACAAGAACATGCGCAAGTAGCTTGCAGGCTCAGTTAGCTCTGACATCCACCGTGTGGCGTTTGGTAACCTCAGTTGTCACGTGGGAGGCCAGGGTTCATTTTCCCGCTGAGGCGGCTCTGACTGTTTCAGGGTTTCAAGGTTTGTGTTAAGATCTGCAGTTCCAGTGAAGGGTGCTGATGGTGTGCGGATGTTTGGTGGTTTTGGGAAGTTGGTTGGCGGCCGTTACCTCCAGTTTCTCGGTGATATCCTCAAGGCAGATGAAACTCGTGTGAAGCGCTGCTGTCCTGAAGCGTTTCGAATTGGTTTGATTTCCTTCCCACAGCTTCAGTTGCTGGTTCTTGTCGTCCTTTGCATGTCCCAGTATGTTGGGTCCAGATCAACTGTTTTTTGATAGAGTCATTGGATGAGTCTCGTCATTCTAGAAATTCTCTGGCTGCACTTTGTTTAGCTTGTCCTATTATTTTTGTGTTGATCCAGTCGAATTTGTTGTCCTCGTCATCGCTGTTCATTGCTACTCGGAACAGCTGGTTGTGTTGTTTACTGGATCCTCCAGAAATAATTTGCAACAGTAGATATTGCCGCAGATCCCTTGTCAAAATCAACGCGAGGAGGACATGCCATGACCCAACACATCAATCACTCTACATTATAGGTTAAAATGTCTCGGCACGTACAGGCATACACCTCTGACCACTCGGATTTAGGAGAAAACATAAACCGAAAGCCACGTTTGACAACATTTCACCAAAAAAATGGCCCAATACCCATCATCTGCAGGACACATTTGGACAAACAATGTTGTACGTAGTCACTGCTGGAAACATTATAAAGGACAGACAACTCACGATACGCATTCATGAAGATGAACTTGACACAAAACACCACTGACAGGTGTCCTCAGTAGGTTGACTCATGAGACTGAGTGTCGCTGATTCTGTGGCTCGAAGTTCGGTTGTGTGACAGTCTGAGCAATGGAGAGTGCGTTGCTGAAAAAGTACAGCAGGTTCGGCAGCATCCAAGAAGCAGGAGAATGGACGTTTCTGACATGAGTACTTCATCAGGCATTCGGCCAAAACGTCGATTATCATGCTCCTCGGATGCTGCCTGACCTTCTGTGTTTTCCTGCACAACACTCTCGATTCTGACCTCCAGTATCTACAGCCCTCACTTTCTCCTCCGTCTGCAGCAATAGTTAGTTCCTTGTGTGAGGGAACTGTTGAGATCACCAATGTAAAATTCGTTTGCTGATTGAGACATACAACCAGGTACGTAACCCAAAAGAGTGTTTATGCTGTTTTGAGTTCCCTGGCTGCTCAATGTGTGCTTCTGAGATCGCACAGTTGGCAGTGCTCTGGGGAGCGGCTGCAGTTCTCTGCGTTCGGAACCTAGATGCTATTGGTGCTGTGTGATTTGTTCTTGATTTGTGAAACAGAAACACAGTGACGGATCAACTGATATTGCAAGAAGGCTAACAGGCGTGGAAAGTATCGAGGTACTGGTGACATTTGATTAGAGATCACCGAAATCAAGGAGAAAAGAATTTTGAATTCTTTCGTGTCGTGATGAAGAATAACCAGGGAAATAAGTCACCGGCGGGTACAGTTTACAAGGGCACTGACAGGAACCAAAATGCGAAATAAAACGTACAAAATGACGTCGACAGATGAAGGATGACAGTAATCATGGGTAACCTGATTTCCACTCCCCAGGTTCCCTAACTCCCACTGCCAGCCCCATTGTAAACAAATGTTAGCGAGCCATAAACATCAACGTCGTCCATTGGAACGATCCAAGTCTTTTCTAAATTTTCGATTAGTCTATTAGTTTCAGTTATTTTTCTTTCCTGGGAAACAATCTTTTTCATTGTCAGCATTCGGGAAGGAAGCCATCCTTTTTGTCAGGGAAAGAATATGATACTAAACTTTGTGCCGTGTATAATATTCTTCTGTGTCACATGTTTCTTCTACTTTCTCTCGATTTTAATAGTAATCTGTCTTTTGACTCTTCTGACAAAAGTGCATGACCTAATAATCCGGACATGAAACTGCACCTGAATAGTTTGTCCCCACTCCCGCAATCTATCTATATGCCTATGCATATTGCCATGATCTTATCATAACATGCGCTCCCACGAGTTTGTATTGTCAGCACATTTGGACACTTTTCACACTGCCACTTGCTGCATGCTATTAACAGAGTGATAATTGAACCCTTGAACATACCCAGTCTTGACAAGCCTCGGCTGTAAATACTTCTACATACTTGCTACACACTGAATGTGAGAACATCCTCCTCATTTGTTTCTTAAGAGGGTAACGCCTTCCCCTGAGATTGGGATCACTGGTCCTGCACAATTCTGGATATAAACAAGAGCAGGACAAACTTTGAAAGTAAAACATAATCTCACTGGCGTTTCCAGTGCAAGTTCAGAGTTTTCTTTTTTGACCTCTGTTTAAACAAACTGTCCTGATTATCACATTATTATTGACAATGACACATCTGCTTCACAGGTGCTTCAGTGCCTGTGATTAAAGTGGAGCTGAAAAGCGCGATAGAAGTGCATCTTTATTCCTCGAACATTGCCGTGTTATTAATCTCTCTGCTCATGAAAAGGGATCCTTCATATTCATTCTATCTCTCATCAATACCGAGCATGTTTCCCTCACAGTTGATTTTAAATGTTTTCTTGTTGGAAGAGTTATCGCTGCAACTCCAGAAAACCCGCCGAAACAACTCGATATGTTCTCAGGTCTACTCATTTCTTGACATGCAGGAAACTTGCGTTCTGAACAAGAAACGGACCTGACTCAAGACGGACCTGTTTCTCTATCCACAGATGATAAAAAAAACGCTTGGGATATATGTAGGTTTCACTGACTTTATTTGACACAAGTTGTATTTTTCCATTAAACGTCTTCACTCCTCGTTCTCTGGTCAATTACCTTGGTCAGAGGCAGCAGTTCCTCCTGACGATTAATCCGCCCATCCACAGCTCTTTCTCCCACATCATTATAAACGTCCCCAAGAAATTTCCCATTAATCTTCTTTGCTCCAATCAAAACATTCCCAGGGTCGTGAATCTTTGTACATGGTGAAAAGCAGAATTGTGAAAAGATTCTGGGAAAATGTTGCCAATTGTCAAGTGGGAAAACTGTCAACAAGCAAAACAGAAATCCCAGACTCGAGCGTTCAGAATCTTTAGATATTCCTTGGGCCGCGGATTCAGTGGAAAATGAAGGGTGAAATGGCCGACTGGGCAGAGACAGTTTAGAAATCTTTCCATTCTTTCGGAGGCCGGTACTTTGACTCTGATATTCTCCGGACATGAAATGATGTATGATAGTGAAGGATTCTCGTTCCTGCGCGTCAGGATGTCAAATCTCATCTCAGTTCCAGGGCAATTCGAAAACACGGGAAGAGATAGGACACTGAAAGGCTGGAAGTGAGACAATCTCGGTTGGCGGATAACTGGTTCCGGTGTCATGGGTGCGTCTATAGAGGGTGGGATCAGACTATTCCCATGTCTTCACCGTGAATTTCCTTGGATTTATTTAGGAAAAATGCTCATTAAGGATGATTGTCAATATGGGAGGGGCAGGCTGCAGCTTGCATTCGGGGGTCATTGAAGCCGTTGGCTCATTAGTCTTTGTGACGATGTTAGTCAGTGCGTTCGGCTCTTCACTGACAAGTTGCTGTTCTCCTACGACCCAGGAACAGAGCGACAGCTGTTCTCACACCATCTTTTTTTTTGTGCGCACAGTTTTGGGTTTTTACCAAGGTCAGGAAAATGTTTCTCCGAAGGCTCAAAGGGAGAAGTTCCGCGTTTTAGGAGAGCTGTTTCCCGGTAACATGTTTGTGTTTGCAAAGCATGAGATCAGACTGTTCCTATTGTCCACAATGAATGCCCCAGGATTCATTTTGGAAACTTTAACCAATTGAGGACAATTTTCATTCTGCGAAAGGCAGGCGAAAGCTTGAATTCACTGACAGTCTGCTTTAGGAGATCCTGCAAGGGGCCTGCTACAAGGGACTGCCTAGTCTCTGTGGAGCAATTAGTCCTCTCGTTTCGCTGTTAACCGAGAAAGTGTACACACGCATGGAGCGGCAGGTGTTCTTATCCATCCGACTCATTTGCTGTGCACTTTCAGGTTTTTAATACGGTTAAGGATATGTATCCAAACGGAAAGCAAGTGAAGGGTTGTGGACACTCGGAATCTAAAACAAAAACAGAAACTGATGAAGGAACTCGGCAGGTTTGCCAGTACCTGTCGGAGAAAACAGAGTTCAGAGAAACTCCTGGAGAAGCTCTGAATCGTTGTCTCTATTTGTCTCTCCCCAGTTGCTGCCAGATCTGTTTAGATTCTCCTGCAATCTCTACCTTTCTTTTTAACTGAATGACCATTTCAACCACCGAGATTGATTACACAGACCAAACATGTCCTGACATTTAACCCTGTCGAAACTGTGGTGATTGAATTCAAACAAACCGGACAATGATTGCCTGTCCCTAACCTCCACAGGGAGGGAGTACTTGAAACCAGTTTAGTAGCACGCTTCTGCAGATGTGGCCATGTAGTTTAGGCGATGGGCGTTAAATGCAATGTGGATTCCTCATTCAGTTAAGCATCTTACTGACTGTGATTGAAAGCCGAGAGTGAACTTGAAGAGTGCTTGTTCTTTGCTTTCTTGTTTGAAATTCAATCGCTGGATTAGGTGAATTGCGTAAACTCAAATAAGGAACGTTAAGAATCTGCAACCAACTGCCTGTCAGGATGCAAAAGACAGATAACCCCAGAGCAGGTAAGACCCATTTAGTTGTCCACTTCCATGACTGAATACATTTGCCCCTCTGAACCAATTGACGCCAAATGAGATAAGAACAGTTCAGGGGATTGTGTTGGACTGGTGCAGACATATGGGCCAAAGGATATTATTGTGCTAGACACTTCCATGGCCAGCTTCGAGGAGGTCATTTTGTCAAGTAACAGGACATTCTTTGCAAAATGTCCCTCGGCGATGAAGGGGTCGAAGCTACTCTCCCCTGATCTTTCTGTCAGTCATGGTATTCATTGGGACATTTCAATTGGTAATAACTGTTGCAGTGCATATTTGTGGAATCAGTCTATATGATAATGAGGACAACGAAACCGTGATGTTTCATTACCCAGCAGAGAGCAAGCCCTTGCAGCTTACAATCCCTGGCTCTGCTTTTGAAATAAAGATTACTTTCTCGATGTGCCTGTGTTTATATCAAACAGCTCATTGACATTGGGACTAGACGTTCAGAGGAAGCGGGAGGTGTGACAGCGATAGAAACAGAACAAGACGAGACATGAAAGTGTTTAGATTTTGCCGTGTGTCCGTTGTTTTTAGGGAGGAATGTCGGCTGGGCGCTAACCTGTCAGGTCCCAGGAGCCTGAGGGCTTGTTTTGGTGGGATTTGTGTTATTGAAAGTTTCACATGAGAAGCGTTTGGGACCATTTCAGCTCAGTATCCATTTCATATCGCGGCTCACAGCAACGGTGCATATTTTCTGGCGAAGTGCCTTGTATTCCACTTAAAGCCTCCTTTCTCTGGAGATAGTTGTAGACACAAAGCACATGGAATGGGTATAATCCTGAGGACTCTGTCACTATCGGGGAATGTGCCTGCGTGACTACCTCTGTATTTGAACATGAGAATACGTTCCTCAAAGGGGTTACAACAGTGTGACCAGGTCAACCTTCAGTACCATTGTTCTGTCATTTCAGATCACATAGACAATTTCATTGCTGCAAAGTGGGACGAGAGTAGATGGATGCCTGATAACGTACGCTTCACGATGAACGAATGGCCGTTCACAACTCCTCGCCCACACGCTTCTTAAACTCGAGGCCAGAGAGAAATTGACCTGACGAGAAAATCGCTTCACAACCTTCCAGAACCTTATTATTGTCCATTCTACTACCAACTTTTCAAACTTACTTACCATGCTTTCTATCTTCCCACCTACATCATTTATTTAAATGAAAAATAAAATGAATGTGCGCTCAGCTAATGGGATACCATTGGTAAAAGTCCTCCAGTCCGAAAACTACCTTCCACCACCATTCTCAGCATCCTGCTATCTAACTAATTTTATATCTAATTGGAAACCTTATATTTAACTTATGCGATTTAACTTTATGAATTAGTCAACCGTGTGGAACAGTGTAAAAGCTTTTATTAAAGCCCAAGTGAGCAAACTCTACCACTATGTCCTCATTGATCTTCTTGATTACGCCTTCAAAAAACTCAATCAATTTTGTGCAAAACCATGCTGATTATCCCGATTCATTCCTTGTATCTAAAAATTCAAATAAATCCTATCGGTAAGAATTGCATCCAACAACTTACCCACGACCATAACCACACACACAGGTCTATCGATCCCAGACTTCTCCATGAATTCATTTCTAAACAAAGGCACAACATTAGCCATCCCCCAGTCATTCGGCGCCTCACTCGTAATAATAGAAGATAAAAATATTTCTACGAAGGGCACAACAGTTTCATTCCCTAACTTCCCACAAGTGTCCGGGATACAGGAGATCAGATCCCAGAGAAATATCCAACTGTATAGTTTCCAGGTCCTCCAGCACTCCCCTTTTTCAATGTGAACTGCTTTCAAAACATTAGTATTTAGGTGTACCCGCCACTTCGTTCTCCACAGTGTAAACCGACGAGAAATGAACATTATATGTTTCTCCATCTGCTGAGGATCAAGACATAGGTGAGCTTTTTCATCTTAAAGTGGTCCTATTTCGTTTCAATTTCTTAATGTACTTGCAGAATCTCTTCAGATAATGCTTAACTTTATGGTCTGAGGCTATTTAATATTCTCCATTGACCTTTATGATGTCCTCCTCAAGAATGTCCCTCCACTCCTTATACCGTTCAAGACGTTCACTTGAAACCATGCGTTTATATGGAAGGTGTCACCTCGGTTAAAACATTCTTATAACAAGGCCTAAATCCCTGCGATCAACGTTGTTCTACATAAAATGTGCAAAACGGAGATTTGGACCAAGAAACCCCCACTAATCATGCGAAGGGAATCGTACCCAACTCACACCTCTACCCAATTCCTGTAACTCTGAATTTCCCATGACGAAAGAACGTCAGCTGCACATCTTTAGTCTGGGGAGGAAACGCAGGCTGAAACGGACAGGATGTGCCAACTCCAAATTCACATTCGTCCAATGTAGATATTGAACAAACATCGTGGAGGCTGCAAGACATTACTACTCACCACTGAGTCAGCCATTATAAACCTCCTATCCACCACGCAAAACATGCCATCACTTATATATGGGGCCAAAACCTACTCCCAATGTTCCAAATGCAATGGTCCAGAGCCTCCTATTGACTGAGGCCTAAACCTCTGCCCGTGCTTTTCAATTTGCTTGAACAGAACGCCGACATTGTATTTGCCTTCCTAAACACCAACTGAAACTGCATGTTAAACATAAGAGAAAATTGAACTTGGAATTCTTTCTGCTTTCAGAAAATTGTCTATGCCTCTACTCTTTCCACCAAACACATGACCTCATATTTTCCATAAAGTATGGCAACTACAACGTTTTTGGAAGAACTCATTCCGTTCAAGTCATTCTGCAGCATGCCCGCTTCATCAATAAGATCTGGCCTTCCACCTATCATTGTGTCTTCTTCAAATGGAGCAACAACACCCTCAGTTCCTTTGAATGGATCATTCATACATAATGTGAATAGCTGTGGTGCCAACCCTGACTCCTTTGAACTCCACTAGTCACGGGCTGCAATCCTGGAAGAGACGTCTTTACCCAACTGACTGCCTTCTGCCAGTCAGCCAAGCCTCAATCCATGGCCTCTTATTTAGCAGTTTGCCATACTGCACCTTGACATATGTCTATGGAAATTCAAGCCGGTCACCTCCACAGGCTTGTCTTCGTCTCATTTGCTCATTATCTCCTCAAAGCATTCTAATATATTTCTCAAATGTGATTTCTCCTTGACAACCTGTGCTAATGCTTCACGTACTCTGTAATCCCATCCTTTCAATGACCTTCGATATTGTGTTTAACACAAAGCAGATTTTTTTGGTTGTTATCTAGAATATTAAAACTTAGCTTTCAGATCTGAATGTGAAGAACAAAGTTCAATCGGTGTTGAGATATGTAAACTCACCGCTGTCTCAGTAGGGTCGATGAGTGAGTGAATTCCATCCCTCAGTGGGATCCCTGTACTCTCTCAGCAGGGTAGATGAGTGACCTAACTGTTTTTCTCACATGGAGCAGGTAAAAGCTTGCTGACAACTGCAAAACAGATGGTGTGCTGAGAGTTGAGATGATTGTTTGAACCTATTCCTGGAATACATTCACTTGAAACGTCTCCCACAATTCGAAAATATCGATGGGACATCAGTTCTACAGAGACTAGAGAGCACATCCCACAGACTACATGTTTGAAAGGTCTCTCCTCAATGTGAAGACGTTCATGATATACTGTCCCCAGGAACGTTTATAGTGATTAATGTCTATATTCAGTGTCATCACGTTGATGACACGTTTCTATTCAGGAAAGAGTGCAGCACTTCCCGCAGTCAGGGCATTTAGAAAGACCTGTTAATACTGTGTGAAAGGTGATGAGCCATCAGGTCGCTCGGACGTAACAGCACGTCCCACAGATTTGGAACTGGAGATGTCTCTCCTCCGGGTGAGCACGTGGATCACACGTCAGGTCTCTTTGATTCTTAATGGACTCTTATTTATGTGAGCATATTTCTCAAAGATGAAGCACATAGAGGGTTGTTAACATTTTCCAAAGTCCGGAGAGATAAAAGGTTCCTCATTAGTATGAGCGAGGTGTTCGGTTCTCCAATCGCTGGATGTTTTAAAGCATTTTCCGCAGTTCAGGCATTGAAATAGTTTCTCATCATTTTGAACGAGTAGGTGTCGCAGCAGGTCAGAGACAGAGTGAATCCCTTTCCACACTCTGAGCAGGTGAATGGCTTGTTCCTGGTATCATTGCGTCCACGGGAATTCAGCTCAGACAGGGGGTGGATCCCCACGTTTCCCCAGTCTTTCCTCAGTATGATTGCAATTGAGCTTTGTAAGGTCTGATGACAGGTGGAAGCCTCGTCCACACACACAATATGTGAACGATTTATCTCACACTGTAACCAGAGCTTTTTCATTTCATGTTCGAAATCTGATCAAGTTGTATTCGGGATAAAGTGTGCGGCTTCATCAGATTATGGTGGAGAGGTTGGTTTGTAAATCTTACCCTTCTAAAATCCTGCGAAACTGATGTTATCCAAAAATGAGAGTGTGAAACCGTCTTTCACAAGACTCTAGATTCTGTCTGAAGATAAGGTCTGAAGGTAAGGGATTTTCGACACGAAGAATTTGAAGAGAATTTTGTCAGAATCTTTTATGCACACAGCCTCCACCACAGAGACCAGCGGGTCAGCAGGTGGATATGAACACGATCACCTCCCTGTTCCCTCCAGGTCAAACACTGCATTGACTTGTCTGCCATCCAGCCTTGATGGAGCAGACATTTCTTACAATTGAATCATTGCAAAACTGAGGCATCTGACTTCAGTCCCGAACTCAAAATCCACTGCCTCGCCACTGAGTTAGAAGTGTGATATTGGAAGAACACAGCAGTGCAGGCAGCATCCAATGAGCAAGACAATCGATGTTTCGGGCACCATCAGGAAAGAGGCTTGTGAAGCGAGGTGGTAGAGAGACAAATGGGAGCGTGTGTGGCTGGGACAAAGGAACTGAGAGTGTGATAGGAGGATGGAGGTGTGGGTAATGATTATAGGTCGCAGCGCAGGGTGGAGCAGATAGGTGGGAAGGAAGATGGACAGACAGGACAGTTCATGAGAGCGGCAGAAGCCCTGGACCTGAATGAACTTGGCTGTGTGGGAGGGAGAGTTGACATGTTCGGCCAGGGGCCAGTGATGTTGTTTGGTGCGGGTGTTCCAGAGAGGTTTTCCGAAGTGGTCTGTAATTAGGCATCCGATCTCCTCAGTGTCGAGGAGACTGCAAAGGGAACAATGGATACAGTAAATGACATGCGTGGAAATGCAGGTGAAACTCTGATGGACATGGAAGGGTCCTTTGGGGCCTTGGACAGAGTTGAGGGCGGAGGTGTGGATGGATGTTTTGCAAATCCCCTGTTGGAATGAGAAGTTTGCTGGGAGCGGATGGGAGGGTGGTTTGGTGGGGGCGTGCACCATCAGGAAGTCGAAGAGGGAATGATATTTACAGAAAGTGGGTAGGGGTGGGGAGGGAAACATCTTAGTTGGTGGGTTTCATTTGCAGCTGACGGAAATACCGGAGGATGACATGAAGTCTACAGAGGGTGTTGGATTTTAAAGTGATGTAGAAGGGAGTTCCGTCCTCGTCTCAGTTGGAGGGATGAGTTGTGGGAGCGAAGTTGAGGGAAGTGGATGACATGAACTGGAAGGCATTATCGACCAAGTCCTGGGAGAAAATGCCTCGCCACTGATTCAATCTCCTCCCTGGTAATTGTCTGGGTCTGAACAGGCACGTCATAACCATGGTGACATACTTCACTTCCTGATGTGTTTTTAACCACATATCCCCAACATCACCATGTCAGCCGACTTGCATTTCATTAACATCATTAACTCTTCCACGTCTCTGCTCTTCTGCAGCTCAAACTCTAATCCATTCGTTTGGAAGTCACGGTCATAATACACTTCCATCCGTCCATTCAAATTCCCTCCCTGCTGTTGTGCTCGTGATGCAAGGAATAGGGAGAGAGTGGAGTTGAACACATGGCTACAGGGATGGTGCAGGAGGGAGGGTTTTGGATTCCTGGATAATTGGGGATCTTTCTGGGGTAGGTGGCACCTGTACAAGCAGGACGGTCTTCATCTGAACCAGAGGGGTACCAATATCCTGAGGGTAAATTCGCTAAGACTATTGGGGTGTGTTTAAACTAATCCAGCAGAGGGATAGAAACCAAAATTGTAGTTCACGTATCGAAAAGTTTGAGAGTAGGGAGGTCCAGAACAAGTTTCAGGGTCGCAAGATTGCAAGACGTTGGTTTGGAGTATGTCTACTTCAACGCCAGGAGCATCTGGAATAAGGTCGATGACCTTACAGGATTGGTTGGTACATGGGAATTCGGTGTTGTGGCCATTTTGTAGACATGAATAGAACAGGGACATGAATAGTTGCTGCTGATTCCAGGATTTAGATGTTTCAGTAAGAACAGAGAAGAAGGTAAAAGAGGGGGGACCTGTGGCAGTGTTGGTCTAGGACAGTATGACAGTTGCAGAAAAGATGTTTGGGGACTCGTCAACTGGGGTAAAATGGGCTGAAGTTAGAAACCGGAAATGAGATGTCACCCTGTTGGTAGTTTTCTATAGGCGTCCGAATAGTTCCAGAGATGTCGAGGAAAGGATAGCAAAGATGATTCTCGATAGCAGTGAGAATGACAGGGTAGTTGTTATGGGGGATTTCAACTTTCCAAATATTGACTGGGAACAAACATAGTGCGAGTACTATAGATGGGTCAATTTTTGTCCAATGTGGGCAGCAGGGCTTTCTCACACAGGATGTAGACAGGCCTACAAGGGGGGAGGCTACATTAGATTTGGTACTGGGTAATGAGCTCGGCCAGTTGTTAGACTTGGAAGTATGTGAGCACTTTAGTGATAGCGATCACAATTCTGTTATGTTTACTTTTGACATAGAAATGGATGGGCAAGAGTTACAGCTGGGGGAAAGGCAGTTATGATGCGATTAGGCCAGATTTAGGTAGCATAGGATGGAGAAGGAAACTGCAGTGGATAGGCACATTAGAAATGTGGAGCTTATTCAAGGAAACGCTACGTGTTTCCGAGATAAGTATGTACCTGTCAGGCAGAGTGAAAGCTGTCGAGAGCGGGAGCCGTGGTTTCCGAAGGAAGTAGACTGTCTGGTCAAGAGGAAGAAGAAGGCTTATGTTCGGATGAGAGGCGAAGGCTCAGTTAGGGCGCTTGAGGGTTACAAGGTAGCCAGGAAAGACCGTAAAAGAGAGCTCAGATGAGCCAGGAGGCGACATGAGAAGTTTTTGGCGGATAGGATCAGGGTAAACACTATAGGTATTTAAGGAATACATGAATGACGAGAGTAAGATTCTGGCGAATCAGCAATAGCACTGGAAAGTTGTGTGTGGAGTCAGAGGAGATGGGGGAAGCACTAAATGAATACTTTTCAACAGTATTCAGTCTAGAAAACGACAATGTTGTGGAGGAGAATACTGAGATACAGAGTACAACACTCGGTGGGATTGAGGTTCACAAGGAGGAGGTATTAGAAATCCTGCAGAGTGTGAAAATAGATAAGCCCCCTGGGCCGGATGAGCTTTATCCTAGGATCTTCTTGGAAGCCGGGGGGAGATTGCCGAGCGTTTGGCATTGAACTTTAAATCGTCATTGTCTACAGGAATAGTGCCTTGCGACCTGAGGATAGCAAATATGGTTCCCATGTTCAAGAAGGGGAGTAGGGACAATCCTGTTAATTTTAGATCAGTGAGCCTCACTTCAGTTGTTGGTAAATTGTTGGAAAAGGTTATGAGATAGGATTTATAACCATCTGGAAAGGAATAATTTGTTCAGGGATAGTCAGCATGGTTTTATGAAGGGTAGGTCGTGCCTCACAAACCTGACTGATTTGTTTGAGAAGGTGACCAAGCAGGTAGATTAGAGTAAACCGAATGATGTTGTGTATATGGATTTCAGCAAGACGTTCGATAAGGTTCCCCACAGTAGGCTATTGCACAAACTGCGGAGGAATGGGATTTTGGGAGATGTAGCAGTTTGTATAAGTTATTGGCTTGCTGAAAGAAGACAGAGGGTGGTTGTTGAGGGGAAATGTTCATCCTGAAGTTCAGTTACCAGTGGTATACCGCCAGGGTCGGTAATGGGTCCACTGCTGTTCGTTATTCTTTATAAACGACCTGGATGAGGGCGTAGAAGGGTGGGTTAGTAAATTTGCAGACGACACTAAGGTCGGTGGAGTTGTGGATAGTGATGAAGGATGTTGTAGTTTACAGAGAGACATAGGTAAGCTACCGAGCTGGGCTGAGAGGTGGCAAATGGAGTTTAATGCGGACAAGTGAGAGGTGATTCCTTTTGATCGGAACAACCGGAGTGCAAAGTATTGTGCTAATGGTAAATTTCTTAGTAGTGTAGGTGATCAGAGAGATCTCGGTGTTCAGGTAGAGAGATCCTTGAAATTTGCCACCCAGGTTGACAAGTTTGTTAAGAAGGAGGAGAAAGTGAGGTCTGCAGATGCTGGAGATCAGAGCTGAAAATGTTTGCTGGAAAAGCGCAGCAGGTCAGGCAGCATCCAGGGAACAGGAGAATCGACGTTTCGGGCATAAGCCCTTCATTCCTGAAGAAGGGCTTATGCCCGAAACGTCGATTCTCCTGTTCCCTGGATGCTGCCTGACCTGCTGCGCTTTTCCAGCAACACATTTTCAGCTCAAGTTTATGAAGAAGGCATACAGTGTTTTAGCTTTTATTAATTGAGGGATCGAGTTCTGGAACCATGAGGTTATGCTACAGCTGGACAAAACGCTAATGCGGCCCCACTTGGACTATTGTATACAGTTCTGGTCACAACATTTTAAGAAGGATGATGAAGCTTTGGAAAAGGTGCAGAGGAGATTTACTCGTATGTTGCATGGCATGAAGGGAAGGTCTTACGAGGAAAGGGTAAGGGACTTGTGGTTGTTTTCGGCAGAGAGAAGAAGGTTGAGAGGTGACTTAATAGAGACATATCATATAATCAGAGGGTTTAGATAGGGTGGACGGGAAGAGCCTTCTTCCAAGAATGGTGACGGCGAGCACGAGGGGGCATAGAATTAAATTGAAGGGTGATAGATATAGGACAGATGTCAGAGGTAGTTTATTTACTCAGAGTGTAGTAAGGGTATGGAATGCTTTTCCTGGAACGGTAGTAGATTCGCCAACTGTAAGTACATTTAAGTCGTCATTGGACAAGCATATGGACGTACATGGAATAGTGTAGGTTAGATGGACTTCAGATTGGTATGACAGGTTGGCGCAACATCGAGGGCCGAAGAGCCTGTACTGCGTTGTAATGTTCTATGTTCTATGTTCTATGGTCTAACTCCCACTGCTTCTATTCAAGGGTGCACCTGCGTTCTGTTCACTGTTTCGATGTGCATTATCTGAATGGCATTTTTACGAACGCCCATTTTCGCAAACGTGCACTGCGGCCTTCGCAGCTTTATCTTTCCACAAGGGCTCCCACAGGGTGGAAGGTAAGGAGTTGCAGGTTATTCACCCAATGATGTAATCCTGAGGTCTTCCAATACCTCTCCTGCATGTCGGAGTACTCAAAACAAGGGTTGCTCACCCATCACCGGGCAGCTAAATTTCAAATTTTTCATCATTTTCTACAAATCTCTAAACTGTCTTCCCTCTATTTATCACTGGCATGTCCTCCAGCCCACTCAAGAGCAAATAGAGCTGGTCAATAGTATGCAACCCAGCCAGCAGACACGACACCCAAGATTATGTTTTAAAGTGCACTCTCAGATATTCTGCATTTCCTCGAATTCCAAGCTCCGGAGCATGTTCGATTTGAACTGTTTCACGTTTGGTGCCTAAAAGTCATCTGCCAAGGCCATAAATTATGAATTCCTGTGGCAACGTAAATCGCACCAGGCAAAAGGAAAGGAATTACTCACCAAGTAATTAAGAAAACCTGCAATACATGTTGAAATCAAGGGTAATGAGCTGGTATCAATACTACAACGTACCTTTTATATAAAAGAAGCTTCAAAGCTTTTACTTTGTGTGAGTTTAAACAAATGTTGATCCCTGTCACATTATGAGATATTCGGAAGCTGACAAAGTGTTATATCAAACACGTGATCAAAGAAGTGGGTTTCAAGTCGTATATTGTCACACAAAACGAAGGTTGTATCACAAAACTGAGATGACCGAAGTTTTTCTGCTAGAGGTCATAATCTTTTGTCAGTCTCAAAACGCTTCATATGTTAGTGCTCCCATAGCTCAGTGGTTCGAGCCCGAAGTTGTAACCTCGATTCACACTACAACCTTGCTGAATTTTCTTGCAACTATTGCAGCAAGCATCCGAAGGTGCGTTCTTCATGTTGTTAGGAATTATTTTTGATGGAATAGCTGGAAGTCATTTTATAGGCAGACCCCCCCCCCCCCCCCCCCCCCCCACCACCCCCACCGCCCCAGGCCCCATTTGTTTCTGTTTGGAAGTCCACATACGTGATTTTCCTTCGAGGAACATGAGGATGACAAGCTTCTGATGCGAATAATACCTTCATTTGGCAGGAAGAACAACGTCATTCATGAAAAGCAGAAAAGAAACGGTGAAACAATCGGGGACGAAAACGTACATGGATGCGGTTGAATGCTTCTGTTCCTTACGTAGAGACGGGAATCTGCTGGAATCAAATTAAACAGGCAGGAAGTTGGAAGAACACAGCTAGCCAGGCTGCCTCAGAGTTGGAGAAGTCAACGTTGAGCAGGTACCAATTATTGCCGATTGGGACAGTCCTTGAGGTACAGCCTCCCGCCTGTTTACCCCTCTGTTTATGTAAACAGAATCGGTTTTAAAGCGAGTCATGAAGAAAGAAGAGGCCAAACGGGTCAATTCCTCATTTTATGGAAGTTGGGCTCTCCTGAGGCCTTTGTCACTTTCAAAAGATGTCTCTGTATAGTTCCCTCTATGGGTCAAAATGAGGTTCAGTTCTCCCGCAGTTCATGATCAAAGTTGACGGTATCTGACTTCAGTCTCATTCACTGGTTCATTTGAGATTAAAACTTTGCAGGGAAAGTCTCATTCAGAGGAACACTTCAGACGTCAGGCTGTGGGCCAATTAGTGGAAATTGGAAACGAGAATATTTGGATGTTTGATGACTGGCACTGACATAATGTATTATTCTGTGCTCTAAAAGCACGGTGTCACAAACACTCTTTTTTGGAAGGAATTTCTCATCGCAGGAAAAGAAACCGATGCTGTTAAGAGAAGACGCAATTGCACATGCCGTCCTTCCTGGTCGACTAGTGGTTACAATGGAGCGTTTTCACCGCTGTGGTTTGGGTTAATTTCTTGGTCAGGGAATCTGGATTTATTGTTCCCGATAAGGGAAACAACACAAGTCGAACGTCTTTGACGCGTCCGAATGTGCCTTGCATAATTGTGCAGGGCCGCAAACGCGTCCGAATGTGCCTTGCATAATTGTGCAGGGCCCCAAGTTGGCTCACTGGTTATCACTGCTGCCTCACAGCGCCAGAGATATGATTTGCCGACAACTGGGTCGACTGTCAGTAAGTTGCCTTATTCAGGAGCAAATGAAGAGAAAAAGGGTAAGGAATTGTTCTGTGAGGATTAATCCCAGGAGGATTGGTGTGCATTTGTTGTATCGTATAGGTAATTTCTGAACTGTAGGCATTCCATTTTCCCTTATTGTGTTGCTTTAGCACATGTTCAGACAGGCGAGAAAAGTGAGGAGAAACAGTTACGACCCAATCAGTGATTGATCCATTGTGCAACAACCAACGGATTTACTTTTGACTGAACTAGCTCCCATTTTCCCTACATTGGTAATGGTAGTATACAGCATTAGAGCGGGTTTTCATGTGTTGTTTTGGCCCCAGCATCCTTTCTCAACATGGCCTATACTGGGACATAAAGAGATGATAAAAGACATGGATGGCGATGACTGGAATGAAAAGACGTCAGGAAGAATGAACAGCGTTTACTTGGAAACAGAAAAATGGAAAGGAAGCCAACGATGTAGTGGGGGATAATGCCATTTGAAAAGACAAAGCGGGGTATCATGGGATGGTGGAAAAGACGAATAGATCATGTGGCGTGACACCAGGTAAAACTGAGTTGTGTCCGTATAGAAGGTTTCTAGGCGATGTGAATTTGGTGAGAGTAAACAGGAGGGAAATTCCCTCATTCGGATGGATCTATATCTAGAGTATAGAACTTGAAAACCAGCGATGAATGATAAAGAGAAGTTTGGAGCTCGCATTCTTTTTCTTTCTACTGCTATTGAATTCGAAAATGATTACTTTTTCTCAGGAAAAATTATTCAGAAGCTGATTCTAAAATATTTGTAAAGATGCGTGCAGACACACAAAGAGTGAATTTCACCGGGACAGGGAGTCTGGGCGGTCAGAATGGGTTCACGTTACGTGGACACTCTCTAATTTGTTAACGTTAATTGGAAAGAAGCCTCATAACACCTGCAACTGAGCACGACGAAGTGTCGAATGAGCTGATTGTGAGGAAAGCTTTAGCAGCTTGTTCTACGTGAACTTCTATAAATTGTAAAAGAATTGAGCTGTTTGTGTTAGCTCAGCATTAAAGGGAAGCCGGTTAGCACCGTCTGCTGCATAACTGGTTTATGATATAAAGTGATGCCAACAGTGTGGGAATAATTTGCGCAATGTCTCAGCATACCTTCAGGATCCTGATCTCCCCATTCAGCTAATAATTTAGGAGATGGCGAGAATCAAAAAGAAACTACACTATCGTGAGTTGGAACTGACCTGCCGATGTGATGCATCTTTGTTCTTTCATCTGTTGCAGTAGAAAATTTGGCTGCAATCACAAAGAAGGGAGTGAGTTCATTTGATGCTCACTCATCTCCCCCAACCATATCTAGTGACAAGACACGAAAATAATTCCTGCTTGAATTCTGTAATCTTCATAGCAGTACTTAAAAACAGCTTTGTCATTTCTATTCCAGTTTTTTCTAGTAACAGGCAAAATGTCCAATCAGATAAACCTAATAACTTTTGAATTGTTTTAATGGACTGTGCGAGTTTGCAGCAAAATTAGTAATATGATACGAGCTAAACGTCCTTTCCAGAATTTAACACAGCGCAGGATCAGCGACATGACAAACGTCATCGACTTCAAAAATCACCTCTGTATCTCTAGTGAGTGATGGATATTCACTCAGGGAGTCTATATGGCTGGTCTTAAGTAACTGAGGTATTTCCCAAGGACAGAACATTCCACACAATCAGATATTTTTTTGAATAAATGCTGTTTTACTGAATGTCCTTTTGCAACTTTTAAATATATATGCATACAAACACATACATGCACGCCCACACACATTTATACATATGTGTACATACACATATGTATATACATATAGCTTGCACATTCGACGGGAAGAACATTCGAAGAGGAGGTTGAACAGTTCATCCACTTTACAAGGAGGTTGAACAGTTCAACCACTTTATATCCGAGCTGCCTCATGCTCCCATGAGGAGGTTAAACAGTTCATCCACTTTATATCGGCGCTGCCTGGTGCTCCCACGAGGAGGTTGAACAGTTCTTCCACTTTACCAACACCTTCCACCCCGATCTCAAATTCACCTGGACCGTCTCAGACTCCTCCCTCCCCTTCCTAGACCTTTCCATTTCTATCTCGGGTGACCGAATCGACACGGACATTTAATATAAACCGACCGACTCCCACCCTGCCCCCTGTAAAAACGCCATCCCATATTCCCAATTCCATCGTCTCCGCCGCATCTGTTCCCAGGAGGACCAGTTCCAAAACCATACAATCCAAATGGCCTCCTTCTTCAAGGACCGCAATTTCCAGCCAGACGTAGTCGACGACGCCCTCCACCGCATCTCTTCCATTTCCCGCTCCTCCGCCCTTGAGCCCCGCCCCTCCAACCGCCACCAGGACAGAACCCCACTGGTCCTCACCTACCTCCATGTACAACGTTTCATCCGTCGTCATTTCCGCCACCTCCAAACGGACCCCACCACCAGGGATATATTTCCCTCCCCTTCCCTATCAACGATCCGAAAAGACCACTCCCTCCGTGACTCCCTCGTCAGGTCCACACCCCACACCAACCCAACCTCCACTCCCAGCACCTTCCCCTGCAACCGCAAGAAATGCAAAACTTGCGCCCACACCTCCCCCCTTACTTCTCTCCAAGGCCCCAAGGGACACTTCCATATCCACCCCAAATTCACCTGCACCTCCACACACATCATCTATTGCATCCGCTACACCCGATGTGTGGCCTCCTCTATATTGGGGAGACAGGCCGCCTACTTGCGGAACGTTTTAGAGAACACCTCTGGGACACCCGGACCAACCAACCCAACCGTAGCCCAACACTTTAACTCCCCCTCCCACTCCACCAAGGACATGCAGGTCCTTGAACTCCTCCATCGCCAGACCATGGCAACACGACGGTTGGAGGAAGAGCGCCTCATCTTCTGCCTGGGAACGCTCCAACCACAAGGGATGAACTCAGATTTCTCCAGTTTCCTCATTTCCCCTCCCCGCCCACCTTGTCTCAGTCAAATTCCTAGAACTCAGCACCGCCTTCCTAACCTGCAATATTCTTCCTGACCTCTCCGCCCCCACCACACTCCTGCCGATCACCCTCACCTTGACCTCCCTCCACCTATCGCATTTCCAACGCCCCTCTCCCAAGTCCCTCCTCCCTACCTTTTATCTTAGCCTGCTGGACACACCTTCCTCATTCCTGAAGAAGGACCTATGCCCGAAACGTCGATTCTCCTGTTCCTTGGATGCTGCCTGACCTGCTGCGCTTTTCCAGCAACACATTTTCAGCTCTGACCTCCAGCATCTCCAGTCCTCACTTTCTCCTAGCACATTCAAATGGCCGACCAACCAATTCCAAATATTCTGAATTCACACACACGTGTGTGTGTGTGTGTGTGTGTGTGTGTGTGTGTGTGTGTGTGTGTGTGCGTGTGTGAATTCAGAACATTAGAAATGGATGGTCGGCCATTTGAATGTTCGTCCTGTAGAATGTGAGAGCTTAGAGTTTACTGTAATGTCCCTGACATTTGAATCTACGGGAATTGCACCCAACTCCATCTCCTTGGCAACAGCTTTAGGGATCTGGAGCTGAACATTGAATCTTTGGGTAGTCTGAGGTGAATTGAGAGGAGTTATATGGAGGCAGTTACACTTCAGGTACAAGAAAAAGGTCGATGGTATACAGTCGGGAGACGAAAAGGGAACAGGCAGCCAGTGCAGGCATCCACTTTGGCTGTGCCCATCTGTAACAAGCATACCGTATTTGTTACTTTTTGGGGGGATGTCCTACGAGGGGTAAGCCATGGGGTACAGATCTCTGGCACAGTGTTTGTCCCTGTGATCAGAAGGGTAGGGGAGAGGGAAAGAGAGCAATAGTTATTGGGGACTACATGGTGAGGGGGACAGATTACAGTTTCTGTGGGTACAGGGCAGGCTCATGATTGAAGTGATACCTCCACGTTACCAAGGTTTGTGATGTCTCGCAGCGTGTTTTCAGGATCCTTAAGGGGAGGGGGAGCAGCCCGAGATCATGTTTCACATATGCACTAACAACTTATGTAATAAAATTGATGTGGATGTATGGCAGAAATTCAGAGATCCAGGGTGACATTTTAGATCTTGATCAAACAGAGTTGTTCTCTCTGATTGGTTACACATACCACGTTATAGTGAGGGAAAGAATAGTGAGAGAGCAGATGAACACGTGGTTGTAAGGATAGTGCAGGTGATAGGGATTTGGATATCTGGATAGTTGGGGCACATTCTGGAGTCGGTTGGACCTCTACAAGCAAGATGGTCTTCACCTGACTCGGAAGGTTACCAATATCCTGAGTGGATAATTTTCTAAAGCTCTTCAGGAGGGTTTAATCGAATTCAGCAGCGGATTGCAAACCCGAATTTTAGCTGCGGTTTGCTGGAAGTTTTGAGTGGTTAGGACATAAATAGGTTTTTGGGTTTGCGAGTGAATGCTGGCAAGGGTGAAGGTGGTTTGAAGTCTGTCTACTTCACCGCTAGGAGCATCTGGGGTAAAGCAGGTGTCATGGGTTGTTAACTGGGACTTCAATATTGTGGCCATTTCAGAGACATGAATGGAGCACTGAAATGAATGGTTGTTCCTTGCACCTCAGTTTCGATTGTTCAGTAAGAACAGGGAAGTCGTTAAAGTGGGGGAGATGTGGCATTTTTAGTCAAAGACAGTGCTATGGTAGCAGAAAGGATATTTGGTGAGGACCCGACTCAATCTGTTGAACTAGAATGGGCTGAGATTAAAATCAGGCAAGTGGAGGTCACCACCAAAACGTTCTAGAGATATGGAGGAAAAGATTGCAAAGATGATTCTGGAGAGGAACGGAAGTAACAAGGTAGTTGTAGTGTGGAAGTTTAACTTTCCAAATATTGATTGGAAATGTTATTGTTTGAGGAGCTCTGATTGGTCAGTCTTTGTCCAATGTGTGCAGGAGGGTTTCGTGACGCAGCATGTAGATAGGCCAAGAAGAATCAAAAATATATTGGATTTGGTACTGCGTAACGAAGCAAGTCAACTGTTCGATTTGGAGATAATTGAGCACTTTGGTGATAGTGACCACAATTTGGTAAGTTTATTTAGTGATGGATAGGGATATTATATATATATATATCGCAGAACATGAGGTACCGCTGGGAGAAAGGCCAGTATGATGCGATCAGGCAAGGGTTAGGATGCACCAGATGGAAAAGTAAACGCAGGGGTTTTGCACACCTGAAATATGGAGCTTGTTCAGGGAGGCACTCATGCATGTCCTTCCTACGTGTGTGTGTGTCATGCAGGGAATATGAGGTTGAGACAGGGAGCCATTTTTACTCAAAAAGTTGAATTTCTTGTCAAGATGGAGAAGGCGGTGCATGTAACATGTAATATGAAAGCTGAGTTAGGGCACTTGAAAGTTAAAAGCAAGCAAGGAAGGGCCAAAAGAGAGAGCTACTCAGAGCAACAGTGGACATTAAAGGTCTTTAGCTGGCAGGGTCATTTAAAACCCTGAAGCTTTTTCTTGTCATTTCAAGAAGAAAAGAATATCTAGGATATGATTAGGGCCTGTCAAGAACAGTAGGAGGACGTCGTCAACGGAGTCCGAGGATAGGAGAGGCGCTGAATGTATATTTTTCATCATGTCTCAAATGAAAAAGACAATGCTGTCGAAGAGAATTTTGAGATGCAATATGTTAGAATAAACGAAATTGATATTCATAAAGACGAGTTGTTAGCAATTCTTGAAAGCCTGAAAATAGATTGTCCCCTGGGCTTGATGGGATGTATCATAGGATTCTCTGGGAATCGTGGGAGGAGATTGCAGAACTTTTGACTACCAACTTTAGTTCGTCAGTGTCTATGTGATTAGTGGGAGAAGACTCGAATTCAGCAAATATTGACCCCTTCTTCACGAAGAGGAGTAGGGAGAACCCTGGAAATTATAGAACAGTGGAACGTATTTCCTTGAAGGTGAAGTTTTGGGAAAGGGTATGAGAGCTATGATTTATGATCACCTAAGCAGGAAAAAGTTGATTCACTACAGTCAACACGATTTTGCGAATAGCAGGTTGTGCCTCACAAACTTTATTGAGCTCTTTGAAAAGGTCAACAAACAAGTGGATGAGAGTAAAGTGGTTAACATGGTGGATATGATTTTCACGAATGCACGGTCGGCTGTTGGATAAAATACAGAGACATGGGATTGAGGGTGATTTCGCGGTTTAGATCAGTAAGTGGCTCGCTGAAAGAACACAGAGTGTGGTAGTTAATGGAAAATATTCATCCTGGAGTTCAGTTACACATGGTGTACCACAAGGTTCCTTTTTGGGTCCACTGCTGTTTGTCACCTTTATAAATGACCTGGGTTCGGGCTTGGGATGATGGATGAGTAAATTCGCAGAACACACTAAGTCGATGGAGTTGTCAACAGTGCCGAAATCTGCTGCAGGTTACAGAGGGATATGAATAATCTGCAGATCGGGGCTCAGAGGTGGCATATGGAGGTTATTGTGGAAAAGTGTGAGGTGATTTACTTTGGAATGAACAACAAGAATAAAAAGTTCTGGGCTAATTGTAATATTCTTGGAAGTTTAGATGAGCAGAGCGATCTCGGCGTCCATGTATATAAAACTCTGAAGGTTAACACACACGTTGATGGATTTGTTTGCAATGAGCACAGTGTGTTAGTTTTTATTGGGAGAGGGATTTAGTTTCAAGGCCAAACGATCCCTTTGCAGCTCCAGAAATTTGTCTGGTATGGCCAAACTTGTCGAGTTGCGTGCGGTTCTGGTCGCCACATTATAGAACGGATGTGAAAGCATTGGAAAGGTTGCAGACGAGATTTCCTCGGATGTTGCCTTCTGTGAAGGGAAGGTCTTACGAGGAAAGGCTGAGGGACTTGAGGCTGTTTTTGATTGAGATTAGAATTTTGAGACGTGAATTAATAGAGACATAAAAGATGATCAGAGGTTGCTTTCAGGTGGACAGTGAAGGCCTTTTTCTTCAAATGGTGATGGTTGGCACAATGGCACATCGATGTAATGTGAGTGTGATTGATGCCGAGGACGATTCCTTTCTCAGAGAATAGTAAGGGTGCAGAACGCCTTGTCTTCAACAGTCATAGACTCACCAACATTCAGGGCAATTAAATGATCATTGGATACATTTACGGCTTATAATTTCAAAATGCTGGTCAGATGGACTTCACATTGGTATCACAGGTCTGTGCAACGTTAGTGCCAAAAGCTCTTTATTGCGGTGTAATATTCTGTGTTTGAACTGTTCTTCAGCTTGAAGGTGCAATCATCTCTGTTTACTATCAGTAAAACAAACACCTGGCGAAAATCCAATGCGCAATTTTGGCAGTACATCTACTGCCATTCTGTAATGCAACGACAGCAAACTAACTCATTACACCGCTGGATCTGCCGTCTAATGATGACAAACGTCTCCTGATCTTACCACTGGGACTCTCAACCCAATTACTCATTTTTTTTCTGTGGACCTGAAATGAAACACAGTGCAGAGCAGGTTATACTGATAATGAATCACCGATTATGAAGCATCAACTTCAGGAAAATGGCACAGAAAATGTGGTGAAAATCGATTTTATTGAATACTGCACACATTTTCCGTGGCTTCCTGCGTTGATCACAGGAAATGTTATGTCGCCACTGTACTGGGATTTCCCTTCTATCGGCGTCAATTCGTCAGAGAATTCGATTCACTGACATTTCACCAACTTCCATTGGCATGTTCATATGACACATCCACTCACACTGCACACAACATCAACAATGTTCAGCATACTACATCCACGAGCATGTGGAATAGTTTTCATAAACAGTGAAGTTCGGATAATGTTATGCAAAGGCAAATTGAAATTCAGTTTAATTAGTAAAGTCGCAAGAATCCAGAGTAAGATTCAAAATGTCAGAAATTCACGTTTATTACCTTGGGCAGAATTCCAGCCCAGCAAAGGGGAAATCTGAATCCATGCAATTGCTTGCTCCATGTGTCCACTTGGAAACCTATGTGAAGGAACATTCAAACTGAAGGAGAACTTGTGAGAATCCTCTGCTGTCTGATCTAAAGCTGAAACAAGAGCTGTCTATTCTAGCTGGGAGGGAAGCGAGGTGGAGGTGAGACCAAAATATTACTTGGCGTTTATTTCATATTGTCCTCATTGTGATTGTTTAAAAACCCGGGCCAGAAATGTCACAGACACAAAGGAGCAGAAGGAGGCCATTCTTAACACCGATCCTGCCCCGCCACGGCATTCGATATCATCATGGCTGACACAACAATGTTAAGTCTTTTTCCAGCCCATCCTCGTCATCGTGTTGCCTAGTGGCTAGCAGACATTTATCGATCTCTATCATAAATAGACTTCGAAAATGTAAATCTGTGAGAGGAAAAGGTTCTGTTTTGAGACAGTGGGTTTCTGCACGAATATTGTTGGGTTTTCAGATGACAGCCGTGTCTGGTCTGACCACTTTGCAATACATAAATTAAAACTCGACTCTGATGGGATTCGAAACCACAACCTTTGAATAGCAACTGGTACAGAGATGTAGAAGCCCAACGCGCTTTCCATTGCGCCACAGAGCCACGCACAGAGTGAGTTTTAAGCACACAAGTTTGCCTTTGACGCATTGCGTTCAGGGCACCCATCTCGCGCCTGTCTGTCCTCGTCAAACTTTCCAGTACCTGGTCCTTTGCCACGTGTGCTCTGGCTCATCAAGTGTTCGGTTACAGACTGCTGAAACGTTCTCATGATGCTTAGCTTTACCACATGTTCAGATAATAATTTCCAGATAATCAATACTCTATAGGTGAAAGTATTCTTCCTAAATCTAATCCTTGTTTCCTGTCTTTCATTTATGTCACTCTGTTCCTTCCCAATACAGGCTTATCCCTGTCACACATATCTATCCTCTTCATAAAAATGAGCACGTTAATCGGTTTCTCATTCAGCCTTCTCTGCGGTTAGATAAACATCCCCAGCCGAGCTCGTGTACCTTCACAATGGGAGAGGTACAGCCCTTGCCATTCTTTTCATCTCCAGTGAAATTCTCCTCCTGCAATCAGACGCTTCCAGCAGTCTGGCGATTACAACGGAAAAGCAAAGTTCTCAGAAGGAAAGCCAAAAGGCTTGAACAAAATCAGCAGCTCTTGTCCATCTCTGATGAGAAAGGAAAGTTAACGTTTCGAGTCCAATGATCCGTCTTCGGAACTGATGGGAAGGGCGGGTGGACGAAGAATGTGGAAGAGGGCGGACGGTTTCTAAAATGATTGAACTCGATGTTGGGTCCTAATGTTTGCATGGTCTGTTGGTAGAAAATTAGTTGCCGGTCTTCCAGCTTGTGTTGTGTCTTGAAGAGCACAGCAGCAGACCAGAAACTGAAATGATTGCCTGGGAACACAGTGTCTCGATTAGAGTGGGGCTGGAAAAGCACAGCATTTCAGGCAGCATCCGAGGGCAGTAAAATCGACGTTTCGGGCAACAGCCCTTCATCAGGAATACAGACAGAGACCCAGAAGGGTGGGAACACATTGTCATGTTGAAGTACAGGAGACTGGAAGATCGGGATAGTTTTTGTTGATTCTGGACAGAACGTAATTGATTTCAGCTTTGTCACCGACATTATTTTCCTCTCTCTATTGGAGAAAGTTCACATTCTGAGCAGGAAATACAGTTGCCTCGATTAAATGAAGTGCAGACAAATCTCTGGAAGATGTGACGAGAAGCTTCCACAGTAAAGAGAGATATCGGAAACCAACAGGAAATGGAACTTACAACATAGAACGTTACAATGCAGTACAGGCACTTCGGCCCTGGCTGTTGCCGCGACCTGTAAAATAATGTGATGTTCATTGTAATGGAAAACGAACATTTATTTTGAAACCAATAAAAGCACAGCGAAACAAATAAGTAAGTACCTAACTTTGAAGAGGCAAGTGTTGCAGACAGACTGAAAAAAAAAGTAAAGTTAAGCCGAAATAATAGCAGACTTACAAGGCCAGTAAACTACCATATCAACAGTCAAGGAATGAGAAAAAAAACTCCGTATCTGGAAAGTAACTCGAATGTTTCAGGTCCCTGAACTTGAGGTGCTGATAAGAAGAAGCGAATTCTAGCATCAAGGGTAAATGTATTATTTGTGGAAGGTTAGCTAGTTTCCTTTTTGGTAGATACAGGAGCAACATACTCTGTCCTTAAATCAACACAGTTGAGAAAGTCGATGCAGTGGATGCATCAGGAGTCGTGATACGAGAGAGCTGTGCAGAACCAGTAATGGTGAAGCATTCCGATTCTCATTCCTATTGTCGGAAATCTGTCCTTTAAATCAGATAGCTCGCGATCAAATTCTGAGATTGGGGTCGGGTTGTGCAGTACCCTGACAGGCTTGCAGGTAATACGAAAAGAAGATTTACCAGTGCAAGCTGTAAATTACGACTCACGACCAAGATGCATGTATATGAGTGGCGATTAAGCCAGAGAACCAAACGTTCAGTAAGCGATTCACTCGCCCAGCAATCAAGTAACCATGTTAATTCCATTAACACAGATTTCCTTGCTGGGGTATGCAGCACTGCACAGCACACATACACCGTGATGGCCCTTACAAATCATATAAGAAGGATTGTTTGAGGAGATTGGTTAAACCAGATCAGTTAGTATTGTGCGAGGTTTATTGGAATGATCACAGATGTGCAGTCAGTTTAAACTTATCCAAAGTATCTGTGACGGCAAGTAGACCCTATCCTTTTGATGTGGAAGGCACCTTTCCTCACGTACCATTGGCGAAGGCATCCAGCGAGAGGTGGCAGGATTTGAGACGATGGGTACGGCAGGCACAAAAAAACAAAAGATTGTGTCTTCAGCGACGATGTTCGTATCTGATTCAATACAAATATAAGGACAGATATTAAGAAACTAAATCGGCTAACTCAGGCAGATAGAGCAGTCCAGGTAAACCCCGCCAAGAGGGTAGCCTGGCGATTAGCTATGGCAGATGTCTCGGACCCAAGATTAAGAAGGGTCCCTACTGAGTGCAGGGAAAAAGGCAAACGTGATGTGGGGTTCATACGAAGTTGTGAACCCCATAAGAATAGCTCCGAAATCTGAGTATCGTCCTTGCAGAACACAAGACTCGTTAAAACCCGAGGCTCTCAAAGGATACTACTTTGCATCCCTTCTGAAGGCTTGAGTGATATTTCCCTGTGGATAATCACCGATGAGAGCCCCCATTGTTCTGGTCAAAAAGGCAAACATTCCAGGTGAATCAGGGAAACCTGCAGGTAGTCAACTATGCTGTTGTTCCGCCCGCCCCAAATGTTCCTAATCCTTGTACTATATTAGCTCAAATTCCACCGGACAGTAAATGGTTCTCTGCTATGGATTTAGCAAATGTCTTCTTTAGTGTACCGGCACACCCAGAAAGTCACTTCTGGTTCACTTTTCCACTCAAAGGCAAATCGTATACATTCAAGCAACTTTGTCAAGATGACTGTGAGTCCCCCACCATAATTAATGGGGCAGGATGCTGGAGTCTGGAGATTTTTGTTTTAACCCCGGGGCCAGCGCGTCTGCAGTATGTAGACGAATGCTTAACAGCAGCACCAACAGAGGAACAATGTGAGAAAGATACGCTTGCGTTGCTCTGCCATATAGCCAGGAATGGGCACAAAGCTAGTTTCGCAAAATTACAAATTGTGCAACAACAGGTGAAGTTCTTAGGTCACTTCTTGTCTGAACAAGGAAAGGCCATTGGTCAAAACAAAGTTCAAGCAATCCAGCAAATTCCAAAGCCTCACACGAAGAAACAATTGCTGTTCTTTTTGGTCATGCACTCCTACTGTAGAATTATTATCCCACATTATACAACCCTTGAGGCCCCCTAAATGAAATTTCCAATGGCTAGGAATTGCAGAACCAGAGACCGTACCAGTTGAATTGAAAATCGCGCTGAAAACCATACCTACACTGGGGATTCCGAATCCAAACAAGCCTTTGGTACAAACAGTAGATGCATGACATCTGTGCTGATGCAGGATAATGTGGGAAAATTGAGGCATGTAGCTTACATTTTGGCTAAACTTAGACCCCGTAGCGGCAGGATTGCCTGCATGCCTGCGAGCCGTGGCTGCAGCTGATAAAGTTTGTTGTAGCGTCCAGGGACACAGTCGGCTTTGGATAATTAACCCTCCTGGTCCCACATGCATCCTTACTGGTGTCCGAGCAAAACACAGCACACATGTCGGCAGCACATTGGCTCAGAAACAATACTGTGCTATTGGAAATGCCTAACATTACAATAACGAGATGTAACGTCCGTAATGCTGCTAGCCTTCTCCCCACAGAACGAGACGGAGACTCACATGACTGTGTCCTGTAACTAATAAAATTTACAGCCCAAGACCAGACATGCAGGATTCACAAACTCAGAATCAGGATATGGCGTTTTTTTTTTTGGGAATGGGTCAGCATTCAGGAGCAAATTGATAGGCCAGAATTGTGTTTGGTATGCTGTCGTAACTACTCATGAGGTAGTCAAAACGGAATCACTCCCTTGTCATCTGTCAGCTCAAGCAGTGGAGCTGATTGCCTTGACTGAGGCATGTAAATTGGCTGAGTGAAGGATAGTGAATATTTACACCGACAGCAGATATGCATACGGGGTTGTACATAATTGTGGAACTCTGTGGAAACACAGGGGCTTGTTGACCTACTCTGGAAAGCCCAAAATACACCGTGGCCTGACTTCTGACCTCCTGGAAGAGGTCATACCGCCTAAATCATTCGCTGTCTGTAAATGTGAAGCCCACACGAAAACGTACGATTCCCTTTCTCAAGGCAATGCGAATGCAAACTCAGCGGGAAGGACGGCAGCCCAGCAGCCGCCACGTGATCAGTTGACATGTGTATGTCGAATATTTGTAATCCAAAGCAGACTTATGGGAGGTCGAGTCGCAGGCCACGCCGAAGGGTGCAGGGTGCAGAATGAGGGAATGGGTGTGGTGTGGCCCCATTGGTAAACCCTGTCAACGCGATCATTATTCCCATTCCATGCCAATTAACACACAGTGAGGGCCATGTGTCAAAAGGGGGGATGTAGCGAATAAAGTGGTATGACTTTATCTTGATATGTAATTTGTTTACCGTGGTCGAATCTGTAAGTCCTCTTCTGACATGGTGCAAATTAATTTTCCAAAGGTCATCTTAGTCAGTCCGGGACTGAGGTTCAGAAAAGAACAAATATTTCTGTTTTTTTTGGAGCTTGCTGTGTTTACATTCTCCCCGCCTCACTCTATGGAGAAGGACTTATAAACTCCATTCCTGTCAGTCCAGGTGAGACACTTTGTGACGCAGGTAGTTTCATTGGCAAAGAAAAGACATTTATCCCCATGAAGCTTCCTTTTACACTCTGTTAACCCATTCATTCAATTTGATCACTGCTGTTCTGAACAATTTCACCTCTGCTCTCCCATTGTTCTTCCGTAATTCGAGGAAACCTCGAACCGAATCCCAACATCATATTAATTTTCGGTTGTTTATGTTACATCAGTGACCAGAACAGAACAAGCTAGCAGGGAGTTGAATAACACATAAAAGATTTTTTAAATTCCTTCCAGAAAATTAACCGACTGCAGAGTCAGAATATGAGAAATGTCAGACTGCACTGATATTTCGCCCATTTCACAATGCACAGATACTCCACGACGAGTTCAGTCTTTGCAAAATGTTTATTTATAATTGTGACAATTCCCTGGGACAAATCCTCCCTCAATCCACAAAAATGTATGCTACCAAAAACTATTTCAGTTCAGAGTAAAATCGCTCAGGATACGTTCCATCAACCCAAAGTTTCCTGCGCCATGTCAATTAAAGTGTATCCAGAAGAGGTTAGATCTCCCAGCCTCGTCTCCCACAGCTCCCTATTCCACGTCAACAGAAGTTGCGCCGGCCTAGTTTGGAGCTCCTCCCTGGGCGTTTCATGCGCCTCTCTGCCTTCATAGAAGGACTGCATGCTTACGGACTTGGTCACTGGCAGAAAGAGGAGAAATTCACGCGTTCATTCCACTCTCAATTTCCGATCGGATCTTCGCCATTGCGTCACTAAATTTCTCTGATTCCAGACCTGGAAACCAGTGTGATTGAAGTGTGCAACCTTAGTTGCTACCTTATCTCGAGGCACTGGTAAAGTAACGATGTGAAACTTCGTTGTTATTGAAACCTACATTTCAACAATTTGTGTGCTACGTCTGTACATTTAATCTTTTCTTGAAATCTATCGAACATTCTCAATGATGGAATCTCCACAGCCACTGAGGACATCGAAGATGACGATACAACCCAATCTCATTAGGTTATCCTCTTATGCATGTGGTGCTATTCCTCGCCAACCTCGTACATGGCATTTATTGATTTTACTGTTGGTTATTTAATCATGTGATCATATAGTGGCTCGTCCACTGCATTGTGGCCGCAGAAACCTTCATTCAAATCCGAGTATCAGTAACGCGCATTTGTTCCATGTTACTCCACATAACCCTTGCAAAACAAACGCAGAAAGGAAACAATCAATTTTTAAGGTTAATATGCTCTCGAAGGTGATGATTTTTTTTTGCTTCAAACTTTATCTGCACCCAATATCGGAGAAGTTTCTCCCTTTCCCAATCACTATTCTTCATTTCCATCCCTCCTCCCATGTCACTGGGGCATTGCACAAACTAACATTCACTTTCACATTGACACCGTTAAGTTAGTGCTGCAGCTGTCACTCTTGTTAGATGAACATGCCCGAATACCACCATGAGGAACTTTAAGCCTTAATGCAATCAGATAATGTGGTTGGGTTATCAATCCTCATGTAAAGTGTTTGATTTGCATGGACCAGAGTTCATTTGAGCACTGGGTTCATGAAAAATACACAGAACAGTATCGAAGAAAAGAGACTTTATTGGAAAAGACCAATATTTGCGAATTCCCCACATTTATTTCAAGTCTTTATTCGTCTCTCGCTAGAGTGTTATGTACAATGCTGCAATTCACATAAAAGAAGCGATATGACAGCTGTGGAAACGGTGCAGAAGTGATTTGTCAATATATTGTCTGTAGTGAAGAACTTCAGCTATGAAAGAGTTTAGACAGACTGGCCTTGCTTTTGTGAGAGTAGGAGAGATTGAGAGGAGACAGTATTGAGATGTAGGAAATAATGAGGGGCATGGATTGGGTACACTGAACGAACATTTTCTCGATGATGGATGGATCAATCAAGCATAGATTTAAGATAAGAGTCATAAATGTTCGAGTAGCTCTACATTATAAAAACTTTATCAGCTAGGGAGTGGTTGGAATCTGGACATCGCTGTCTGTATATGTCAGAGCGGCAGAAATTCTGATAATCTCCAGAGATATTTAACTGTGCATTTGTAATGCTTAAGGCATACAATGTTAAATGATGGAAAATGAGATGAGGATAATCAAGCAGGTGTTATTGACAAGAGCATGCACAAGTAGCTTGCCGGCTCAGTTAGCTCTGACACCCACCGTGTGGCGTTTGGGAACCTCAGTTGTCACGTGAGAGGCCAGGGTTCATTTTCCTGCTGGGGCGACTCTGACTGTTTCAGGGTTTCAAGGTTTGTGTAAAGATCTGCAGTTCCAGTGAAGGGTGCAGATGGTGTGGGGATGTTCGGTGGTTTCGGGAAGTTGGTTGGCGGCCGTTTCCTCCCGTTTCTCGGTGATGTCCTCAAGGCAGATGAAACTCGTGTGAAACACTGCTGTCCTGAAGCATTTCGAATTAGTTTGATTTATTTCCGAATGCTTTCAGTTGCTGGTACTTGTCGTTCTTTGCATGTCCCAGTATGTTGGGTGCAGATCAACATGTTTTTTGATGGAGTCATTGGATGAGTCTCGTCATTCTAGAAATTCTCTGGCTGCACTCTGTTGAGCTGGCCCTAATATTTTTGTGTTGTCCCAGTCGAATCTGTTGTCCTCGTCATCGCTGTGCATTGCTACTCGGAACAGCTGGTTGTGTTGTTTAGTGGATCCTCCAGAAATATTTTGCAACAATAGATATTCCCGCACATTCATTGCCAAAACCAACGCCAGGAGGACATGCCATTACCCAACAAACCAAGCTCTCCACATTATAGGTAAAAGCATGTCTCGGCACGTACAGCCAGACTCCTCTGGCCACTCGGATGTATGAGACAGCATAAACCGAAAGATACATTTGACAACAACTCACCAAAAAATGGACCAAATACCCATCAAAGGCAGGACAAATTTGGACAAACAATGTTGCCTGTAGTGACTGCAGGAAACATTATAAAGGACAGACAACTCACGATACGCATTCTTGAAGATCAACTTGACACGAAACACCACTGCCAGGTGTAGGTTGACTCATGACACTGAGTGTCGCTGATTCCGTGGCGTGAAGCTTGGATTGTGTGACAGTCTGCAGCAATGGAGAGTGCGTTGCTGAAAAAGTACAGCAGATTTGGCAGCAAACAAGAAGCAGGAGAATGGATGTTTCTGACATGAATACTTCATCAGGCATTCGGCCAAAACGTCGATTCTGCTCGTCCTCGGATGCTGCCTGATCTGCTGTGTTTTCCAGCACCACACTCTTGACTCTGATCTCCAGTATCTACAGTCCACACTTTATCCTCCGTCTGCAGCATTAGTTAGTTCCTTGTGTGAGGGAACTGTTGAAATCACCAATGTAAAATTCAATTTCTGATTGAGAAATACATCCAGGTCCGCAGCCCAAAAGAGTGTTTCTATTGTTTTGAGTTTCCTGGCTGTACAATGTATGCTTCTGTGATCGCACAGTTGGCAGTGCTCTGGGGAGCGTCTGCAGTTATCTGCGTTTACATCTTAGATGCTATTGATGCTGTTTGATTTGTTCTTGATTTGTACAACAGTAACACAGTGACGGATCAATTATTATTCCACGAAGACAGACAGACGTGGAAAATGTCGAGGTTCTGGTGATATTTGATCAGAGATTACCGAGATTCAGGAGAAACGAATGTTGAATTCTTTCGAATCGGAATGAAGAACAACCAGGAAATAAGTCACCAGCGGGTATAGTTTACAAGGGCACTCACGGGAACCAAAATGCGAAATAAACCGTAAAAATGACGAAGACAGATGAAGGATGAATTTATCATGAGTAATCTGACTTCCACTCCCCAGCTCCCCTATTTCACACACCCAGCCCATTGTAAACAAATGTTAGAGAGCCATAAACATCAACGTCGTCCATTGGAAAGTTCCAAGTCTTTTCTAAATTTACGATTCGGCTATTAGTTTCAGTAATTTTTTCTTTCCTGGGAAACCATCTCTTTCATTGTTTGCAATCGGAAAGGGAGCCAACATTTTTGTCAGGGAAATAATATGATCCTAAACTTTGTGCCGTGTATAAAATTCCTCTGTGTCACACGTTTCTTCTACTTTCTCTCGATTTTAATAGTACTCTGAATTTTGAATCTTCCGACCAATGTGCATGACCTTACAATCCGGACATGTAACTGCATCTGACAAGTTTTTGCCCACTCATCCAATCGATCTATATGCCTATGCATATTGCCACGATCTCATCATAACATGCTCTCCCACGCGTGTGTATTGTCAGCAGACTTGGACACATTTTACACTGCCCCTTGCTCAATGCTATTAACAGAGAGATAATTGAAGCGTTGAATATACCCAGTCTTGACAGGCCTTGGCTGTAAATGCTTCTTCATACTTGCTACCCTCTGAATGTGAGAACATCCTCCTCATTTATTTCTTAAGTGGGTAACCCCTTCCCCTGAGATTGGGATCTCCGGTCGTTCACTATTCTGGATATAAAGTAGAGCAGAGCAAACTTTTAAAGTAAAACAGAATCTCACTGCCGTCTCCAGTGCCAGTTCTGAGTTTCCTTTTCTGATCTCTGTTTGAACAAACTGCCCTGATGAGCAATGATCTCAGTCGGAGGAAAACTGATTTCCAGTGTCATGCGTGTGTCTGTAAAGGGTGGGATCAGATTATTCCCATGTCTTCCCCGTGAATTGCCCAGGATTTATTTCGGAAACGTCATACTAATTAAGGACGATTGTCAATATGGGAGGAGCAGGCTGCAGTTTGCATTCACGGATCATTGAAGCCATTGGATCATCAGTCTCTGTCCCGATGTTAGTCAGTGCCTTCAGCTCTTCACTGACAGGTTGCTGTTCTCCCACGACCCCGGAACAGAGCGACAGCTGTTCTCACACAATCTGTTTTTTTTTTTGTCCGCACAGTTACGGGTTTTTACCGAGGTCAGAAAAATATTCCTCATAAGGCTCGAAGGGAGAATGTTCCGTTTTTAGGAGAGCTGGTTCCCGGTGACATGTATTTGTCTGCAAAGTGTGAGATCAAACTGTTCCCATTGTCCACAATGAATGCTCCAGGATTAATTTTGGAAACGTCAAACAAAGTGAAGACAATTTTTATTTTGCGAAGGGCAGGCAAAAGCTTGAATTCACTGTCAGTCTGCTTTAGGAGATCCTGCAAGGGGCCTACGACAAGGGACTCCCAAGCCTCTGTGGAGCAATTAGTCCTCTCGTTTGGCTGTTAACCGAGAGGGTGTACCCACGCATGGAGCGGTCTCTGTTCTTATCCATCCGACTCCTTTGCTGTGCACTTTCTGGTTTTTAATAGGGTCAGTAATGTGTACCCAAACGGAAAACAAATCCAGTGAGGAAACACAACTGCGTTTCTGTATTGTTGAAAGGCTCGTGAAGGGTTGTGGACACTCGGACTCTCAAACAAAAACAGAAACTACTCAAGGAACTCAGCAGTTATGACATTACCTGTGAGAGAAAATGGAGTTCTGAAAAACTCCTGGAGAAGCTCCGAATCGATATCTCTGTTTGTCTCTCCCCAGATGCTGCCAGATCTGTTCAGTTTCTCCTGCAATCACTCCCTTTCTTTTTTAACTGAATGACCAATTCAACCATCGAGATTGTTTACACAGTCCAAACATGTCCTGACGTTTAACCCTATCGAAACTGTGGTGATTGAATTCAAACAAATAAACTTGAAACGAGTTTAGTAGCGCGCTTCTGCAGTTGTGGCCAAGTGGTTGACGCGATGGGCGTTAAATCCACTGTGGATTCCTCATTGCCGTTAAGCATTTTCTGACTGTAATTGAAAGCCTAGAGTGAACTTGAAGAGTGCTTGTTCTCTGCTTTCTTGTTTGAACTTCAAATAGCAAGATAAGATGAAATGCGTATAATTCAGGCAAGGAACGTTAGTAATCTGCAACCAACCGCCTGTCAGGATGGAAAAGGCAGAAAACTCCAGAGCAGGTAAGACCCATTTAGTTGTACACTTCCATTACTGAATACGTTTGCCCCTCTGAACAAAGTGACGCCAAATGAGATAAGAAAATTTCAGGGGATTGTGTGGACTCGTGCAGACTTAGCGGGCCAAAGGGCATTTTTGTGCTAGACACTTCCATAACCAGCTGCGAAGTGGTCACTTTGTGAAGTAACAGGACATTCTTTGCAAAATGTCCCTCGGCGAGGAAGAGGTCGAAGCTACTCTCCCATGATATTTCTGACTGTCACGGTATTCATTGGCACATTTCAAGTGGTAGTAACTATTACGGTGCATATTTGTGGAATCAGTCTATCTGATAATCAGGACGATGAGACCGTGATGTCTTATTAACCAGCCGAGAGCAAGCCCTTGCAGCTTACATTCCCTGGCTCTGCTTTTTAGATAAAGATTACTTTCTCGATGTGCCTGCGTTTATATCAAACAGCTCATTGACATCGGGACTGGACGTTCAGGGGAAAGTGGAGGTGTGACAGAGGCAGAAATAGAACAAGACGAGACGAGAAAGTGCTTAGATTTTGCCGTGCATCCGTTGTTTTTTGTGAGGAATGTCTGCTGGGCGCTATGCTGTCAGGTCCCAGGAGCCTGAGGGCTTGTTGTGGAGGGATTTGTGTTGTTGAAAGTTACACATGAGAAGCGTGTTCGACTATTTCAGCTCAGTATCCATTTCATATCGCGGCTCACCGCAACGGTGCACAAGTTCTGGCGAAGTGCCTTGTATTCCACTTAAAGCCGCCTTTCTCCAGGGAAACTTGCAGACGTAAAGCACATGGAGTGGGGAGAATCCTGACGACTCTGTCACTATCGGGGAATGTGCCTCTGTATGTGAACATGAGAATACGTTCCCCAAAGGGGTTTCAAACCTGTGACCAGGTCAACCTTCAGTACCATTGTTATGTCATTTGAGATCGCAGGGAGAATCTAATTGCTGCAAACCGGGACAAGAATAGTTGGATGCCTGATATCGTGCGCTTCACGATGGACAAATGGCCCTTCTCCACTCCTCTCCCACATGCTTTTTAAACTGGAGGCCAGAGAGAAACTGACCTGACGACAAAATCGCTTCACAACCTTCTACTACCAATTTTGCAAACTTACTTCTATCTTGCCACCTAAATCATTTATTTAAATGTAAAAGAAATAAATGTGCGCTCAGCCCATGAGTCACATTTGGTCATAGTCCTCCAGTCTGCAAACGACCCTGCACCACCATTCTCAGCATCCTGCTATTAAACTAATTTTATATCTAAGTGGAAAACTTACATTTAACTCCATGCGATCTAACTTTATGAATTAGTCAACCATGTGGAACCGTGTAAAACCTTTTATTAAAGCCCAAGTGAGCAAAGTCTGTTACTTTGTCCTCATTGATCTTCTTGGTTACCCCCTCAAAAAACTCAATCAATTTTGTGCAAAACCATGCTGATTATCCCGATTCATTCCTATAAATCCTATCGTTTAGAATTGCACCAAACAACTTACCCACGACCTTAATCAGAAACAAACGTCTATCGCTCCCAGGCTTCTCCGTGAACTCCTTTCTAAACAAGGGCACGTGAGGCATCCCCACGTCATTCGGTGCCCCACTCGTCATAATGGATGATAAAAATATTTCTACGAAAGTCCCAAAGGTTTCTTTACCTAACTTCCCACAAGTTTCCGGGATACAGGAGATCAGATCCCAGAGAAATATCCAACTTTATATTTTCCAGGTCGTCCAGCCCTTCTGCTTCTCAATGTGAACTACTTTGAAAACATCAATATTTAGTTGTACCCGTTATGTCGTTCTCCATTGTGTAAACTGACGCGAAGTGAACATTATATGTCTCTTCATCTGCTGAGATTCAAGACAAAGGTGAGAACTTTCGTCTTAAAGTGGTCCTATTTGGTCTCAAGTTCTTAATTACTTGTAGATTCTCTTCATACTATACTTAATTTTATTTTCTGATGACATCTCAGATCCTCGATTGACCTTTATAATGTCCTCCTTAAGAATGCCCCTCCACTCTTTATATCATTCAAGAGATTCACTTGAAACCATGTGTTTATATGGAAGCTGTCAGGTTTTGTTTTAAAAAAAGTCTTATGACAAGGCGTAAATCTCTGCAATCAACGTTGTTCTAACGGAAAACCAACAATGTGGAACCCGGCCATTCGGACCAAGAAGCCCCCACTAATCCTGCGAAGGGAATCACACCCAAACTCACATGTCTACACAATTCCTGAAACTCTGCATTTCCCATGACCAAAGAACATCAGGCACACATCTTTAGTCTAAGGACGAATGTACAAACTCCAAATACACAGTCATCCAAAGTAGATATCGAACCAACATCGCTGAGACCGCAAGACATTAGTACTCACCACTGAGTCAGCCATTATAAACCTCCTATCCGCCACTCAAAACTTATCATCACTTCGATATGGGGCCTAGACCTGCTCCTAATGATCCAAATTCATCTGTCCAGAGCCTCCTATTTACTGAGGTGTAAACCTCTGCCCGTGCTTTCCTATTCGCTTGAACTGAACGCCTGCATTATATTTGCCTTCCTAAACACCAACTGAAATTGCATGTTAAACATAAGAGAAAATTGAACTTTGAATTCTTTCTGCTTTCAGAAAATTGTTTGTGCCTCTACTCTTACCACCAAACATATGACCGCACACTTTTCCACAAAGTATCGCAACTGCAACTATTTTTTCAAAGCACTCAGTTTGTTAATGTCATTCTGCCGCATGCCCGCTTCAACAATAAGATCTGCACTTCCACCTTTCATTGTGTCTTCTTCAAATGGAGCAACAACACCCTCAATTCCTTTGAATGGATCCTTCATACATAATGTGAATAGCTGTGTTGCCAACACTGACTCCTGCTGAACTCCACTAGTCACGGGCTGCCATCCTGGAGAAGACCCCTTTACCCAACTGTCTGCCTTCTGCCAATCAGCCAAAACTCAATCCATGTCCTCTTCTTTAGCAGTTTGCCGTATTGCATCTTGACATATGTCTGTGGAAATTCAAGCTGGTCACCTCCACAGGCTTAACTTCGTCTAAGTTGCTCATTACCTACTCAAAGCATTTAACACAAAGCTGATTTATTTGATTGTTATCGAGAATATTCCAACTTTGATTCCAGGCCTGAATGTGAAGAACAACAACGTTCAATTGCTGTTGAGATATGTAAACACGACGCTGCCTTAGTAGGGTCAATGAGTGAGTGAATTCCTTCCCTCATTGGGATCCTCTATTCTCTCAACAGGGTCGATGAGTGACCTAACTCTTTTGCTCACATGGAGCAGGTAAATGCTTGCTGCCAACTGCAAACCAGATGGTGTACTGAGAGTTGAGATGATCGCTTGAACCTATTCCTGGAGTAGGTTCCTTGAAACGTCTCTCACAATTCGAAAATATCGATGGGAAATCAGTTCTACAGAGACTAGAGAGCACATCCCACAGGCTACATATTTGATAGGTCTCTCCACAATGTGATGACGTTCATGATGAACTGTCCACAAGAAAGTTTATAATGATTACTGTCTTTATTCAGTGTGAACACGTTGAACACACGTAAGTATTCAGGAACTTGTGCAGCACCTCTCGCATTCATGGCATTCAGAAAGACCTGTTAATGTTGCGAGAAAGGTGATGAGCCATCCGGTCGCTCGGACTTTGCAGCAGGGTCCCACACATTTGGAATTGGAAAGGTCTCTATTCCGGGTGAGCACGTGGGTCAGACGTGTGGTCTCCATATATCTTAATGAACTCGTATTTATGTGAGCATATTTCTCAGAGATGAAGCAGATAGAGGTTTGATAACATTTTCCAAAGTCCGGAGAAAGAAAGGTTTCACATTAGTATAAACGTGGTGTTCGGTTGACTAATCGCTGGACGTTTTAAAGCATTTTCGGAAGTTCAGACACTGAAATCGTTTCTCATCATTTTGAACGAGCAGGTGTCGCAGCAGGTCAGAGACAGAGTAAATCCCTTCCCACACTCTGAGCAGGTGAATGGCTTGTTCCTGGTATCATTGTGTCCATGGAAAATCAGCTCAGACAGGGAAATGAATCACTACATTTCCACAATCATTCCTCAATATGACTGCAACTGAGGTGTGCAAGTCTGATGACAGGTAAAAACCTGGTCCACACGCACAATAAGTGAACGACTTATCTCACACTTTTACGAGAGCTTTTTCCTTTCATGTTCGAAATCTGATCAAGTTGTATTTGGGATAAAATTCGTGGCTTCATCAGATTATGGTGGAGAGGTTGACTTCTAAATCTTCCCCATCTAATATCCTGCGAAATTCATGAGATCCAAAAATGAGAGTGTGAAACCGTCTTTCAAAAGACTCTAGAATCTGTCTGAAAATATGGTCTGAAGGTAAGGGATTTTCGACACTTAGAATTTGTCCAGAATTTTGTCAGAATCTTTCAAACACACAACTTCCACCACAGAGAACGAGCAGGTCATCAGGTGGACATGAACACGATCGCCTCCTTGTTCCATCCAGGTCAAACACTATCCTGACATGTCTGACATCCAGTCCTGTTGGAGCAGACATTTATTACAATTCAATCATTGCAAAACTGAGGCCTCTGACTTCAATCCCTAACTCAAAATCCACTACCTCTCCACTGAATCGAAAGTATGATCCTGGAAAAGCGCAGCAGGGCAGGCAGCAACGAATGAACAGGACAATCGATGTTTTGGACACAAGATTTCATCAGAAAAGAGGTTTGTGAACCGAGGGGGTACAGAGACAAATGGAAGCGGATGGGGGTGGGACAAGGTAGCTGAGAGAGTGATAGATTGATGGAGGTAGGAATAATGTTGAAAGGTCGCAGCGCAGGCTGGAGCAGATAGGTCGGATGGAAAATGTACAGATAGGACAGTTCATGAGAGTGGCGGAAGCCCTGGACCTGAATGAACTTGGCTGTGTGGGAGGGAGAGTTGACTGTTCAGCCAGGGGCCAGTGGTGTTGTTTGGTGCGGGTGTTGCGGATATGTTTTCTGAAGCGGTCTGTAATTAGGCATCCAATCTCCTCAATGTCGAGGATACAGCAAAGGGAGCAATTGATACAATAAATGATATGCGTGGAAATGCAGATAAATCTCTGATGGACATGCAAGGGTCCTTTTGGGCCTTTGACGGAGTTGAGGACGGATGTGTGGGTGGATGTTTTGCAAATCCCGTGTTGGAATGAGAAGGTGCTGGGAGGGGAGGGTGGTTTTGTGGTAGCGTGGACTTTGTAAGGGAGTTGAAGAGGTAATGATCTTCATAGAAAATGGATAGGGGTGTGGAGGGAAACCCATCTTAATTGTTGGGGTTCATTTGCAGCTGACGGAAATACCGGAGGATGACATGATGTCTGCAGAGACTGTTAGATTTTAAAGTGATGAAGAAGGAAGTTCTGTCCTCGTCATATTTGGAGGGATGGGTTTTGGGAGTGGCGTTGAGGGAAGTGGATGAGATGAGCTGGAAGGCATCATCGACGACGTGACAGGAGAAAATGCCTCGCCACTGATTCAAATTTCTCCCTGGCAATTGTTTGAGTCTGAACAGACACGTCATTACCATGTTGACATCCTTCACCTCGTGATGTGTTTTTAACCACATATCCCCATCATCACCATGTCAGCCAACTTGCACTTCATTAACATCATAAACTCTTCCACGTCTCTGCCCTTCTGCAGCTCAAACGTGAAACCATTCGTTTGGACGACACGGTCATAATACACTTCCACCCGTTCTTTCAAATTCCCTCCCTGCTCTGGTGCTAGTGGGGCAATGAATAGAGAAAGAGAGAGAGAGAGGAGTTGAACACGTGTCTACACGGATGGTGCAGGAGGGAGGGTTTTAGATTCTTTGATAATTGGGGCTGTTTCTGGGGTAGGTGGGACCTGTACAAGCAGGATGATCTTCATATGAACCAGAGGGGTACCAATATCTTTCGGTGGGGGTGAGGGTGGGGGAGGGGATTCGCTAAGGTTATTAGGGTGTGTTTAAACTAATCCAGCAGGGGGGTGGGAACCAAAATTGTAGTTCAAGTACAGAAAAAATTGAGAGGAGAGAGGTCCAGAATCAAGTTTCAGGGGCGCAAGATGGCACCAGCAAGCAAGAATTTGGTTTGGGGTGTGTCTGCTTCAATGCCAGGAGCATCCAGAATCAGGTGGACGAACTTGCAGCATGGGTTGGTACCTGGGAATTCGATGTTGTGGCCATTTCGGAGACATGAATAGAGCAGGGACAGTAATGGTTTTTGCAGATTCCAGGATTTCAGTTAGAGTAGAGAAGAAGGTAAAAGAGGGAGACGTGTGGCTGTGTTGGTCAAGGACAGTATTACAGTTGCAGAAAGGATGTTTGGGTCTCGTCAACTGACGTAATATGGGCTGAAGTTAGAAACAGGAAAGGAGAGGTCACGCTATTGGGAGTTTTCTCTCGGCCTCCGAATAGTTCCAGAGATGTAGACGAAAGGATAGCAAATATGATTTTCGACAGGAGTGATGGAGATAGGGTAGTTGTCATGGGGGACTTGAACTTTCGAAATATTGGCAGAAAACACTATAGTACGATTATTATATTTGGTTCAGTTTTTGTGCACTGTGTGCAGGAAGGGTTCCTTACACAATATGTAGACAGGCCAACAAGGCGCGAGGCCACATTAGATTCGGTAATGGGTAATGAGCCCGGCCAAGTGTTAGACTGGGAAGTAGGTGAGCACTTTGGTGATAGAGATTACCGTTCTGTTGAGTTTAGTATTGTGATAGATATAGATAGGTGTATACCACTTGGCAAGGGTTACAGCGGGGGGAACGTCATTTATGATACGATTAGGCATGATTTAGGAAGCGTAGGATGGTGAAGGAAGCTGCAGTGTATAGGCACATTAGAAATGTGGAGCTAATTAAAGGAAATGCTACTGTGTGTCCTAGATAAGTATGAATTTGTCAGGCAGGAAGAATGCTGTAGAGCGCAGGAGCCGTGGTTTACGAAGGAAGTAGATTCTCTGGTCAAAAGGAAGAAGAAGGCTTATGTTAGGATGAGATGCGAAGGCTCATTTAGGGTGCTTGATGGTTACAAGGTAGCCAGAAAAGACTGAAAGAGAGAGCTCAAATGAGCCAGGAGGAGACGTGAGAAGTTGTTGGCTGATAGGATCAGAGTTAAACCGAAGGCTTTCGATATGTATTTAACGGATAAAAAAAATGACGTGAGTAAGATTAGGGCCATTCAGTGACATTTTTGGGAAGTTGTGTGCTTTTCAACAGTATTCAGTCTAGAAAACGGCAAAGTTGTCGAGGGGAATACTGAGATACAGGCGACTGGACTAGGTGTGATTGAGGTTCACAAGGAGGAGGTATTAGAAATTCTGAAGAGTGTGAAAGTAGATATGTCCCCTGGACCGGATGGGATTTATCCTAGGATCCTCTGGGAAGCTATTGGGGTGATTGCCGAGCCTTTGGCATTGATCTTTAAATCGTCATTATCGACAGGAATAGTGCCAGAAGCCTGGAGAATACCAAATGTGGTTCCCATGTTCAAGAATGGGAGTAGAGACAATCCTGTTTATTATAGACTGGTGAGCTTCACTTCAGTTGTTGGTAAAGTGTTGGAAAAGGTTATAAGAGATAGGATTTATAATCCTGTAGAAAAGAATAATTTGATTAGGTATAGTCAGCATAGTTTTGTGAAGGTTACGTCGTGCCTCAAAAACATTATGTAGTTCTTTGAGAAGGTGACCAAGCAGGTAGATGAGATGATGTTGTGTATATGGATTTCAGCAAGGCGTACGATAAGGTTCCCCACAGTAGGCTATTGTAAAAAATCCGGAGGAATGGGATTGTTGGAGATAAAGCAGTTTGTGTCAGCAATTGGCTTGCTGAAAGAAGACACAGGGCGGTGGTTGCTGGGAAATGTTACTCCTGGAGTCCACTTAACAGTGCTGAACCGCAAGGATCGCTGTTGGGTCCACATGCTGTTCGTTATAAACGATGTGGATGAGGGTGTAGAAGGGTGTATTAGTACGTTTGCAGACGACACTGAGGTTGGTGGCGTTGTGGATAGTGACGAATTACGTAGAAGGTTGCAGCGAGATATAGATAAGCTGCAGAGCTGGGCTGAGAGGTGGCAAATGCGGAAATGCGGACAAGTGTGAGGTGATTCACTTTGGTCAGAGTAAGAGGAATGCAAAGTACTAGAGTAATGGTAAGATTCCTGGTAGTGTAGATGAGCAGAAAGATCTCAATGTCCAGGTACACAGATCCTTAAAAGTTGCCAGCCAGATTGACAGAGTTGTTAAGAAGGCATACAGTGTTTTAACTTTTATTAATAGAGGGATCGTGTTCTGGAACCATGAGGTTATGCTACAGCTGTACAAATTCTAGTGCGGACACACTTGGAGTATTGTGTCCAGTTCTGGTCACTGCATTATAAGAAGAATATGGAAGCTTTGGAAAGGGTGCAGAGGAGATTTACTCGGATGTTGCCTGGTATGGAGGGAATGTCTTACCAGGAAAGGCTGCGGTACTTGTAATTTTCTCGATAGAGAGAAGAAGGTTGAGATGTGACTTAACAAAGACATAAATTATAATCAGAGGGTTAGACAGGGTGGATAGGGAGAAGCTTCTTCCAAGAATGGTGACAACCATCATGAGGAGGCGTAATTTTAAATTGAGGGATGATAGATAGAGGACAGGTGTCAGAGGTAGTTTATTTACTCAGCGAGTAGTAAGGGTATGGAATGCTTTGCCTGCAGCGGTAGAAGATTCCCTAACTTTAAGTATATTTAAATCGTCATTGGACAAGCATATGAACGTACATGGAATAATGTAGGTAAGATGAGCTTCAGATTGGTACACAGTTCGGCGCAACATCGAGGGCCGAAGGGACGGTACTGCGCTGTAATGTTCAATGATCTATGTTCTATGCTCGGACTCCCTCAGCTTCTGTTCAAGGGTGTACTTGCGTTCTGTTCACTGTTTTATTGTGCATTACCTGAATGACATTTTTACCAACGCCCATTTTCCCAAACGTGCAATGCGGCCTTCGCAGCTTTATTTTTCCACACGGGCTCCCTCATGGTGGAAGGGAAGGAGTTGCAGGTATTCACCCAATGATGTAATCCTGATGTCTTCCAATACCTCTTCTGCATGTGGGTGTACTCACAACAAGAGTTGCTCA